>NW_027507748.1:210097342-210697342 GCF_037356315.1 Lithobates pipiens
AATGTGGGTTCGTGGATGAAGGAGCTTAAGATAATTCAGGGGGCGTGGCTTGGTGCCCAAGGAAGATGGACGCTTGATCCTCACCTCCCGTTCCCAGAGGTCCAGCAACAGCCGTTAAGACGCCCTATCTACCTAACACTATGGGGAGCACACAACAAAATACCCCCCCGGTAAGCTCCCGTCCACCCCGGAGCCAAGACGCACCGCTGAGCCAAAACATACCCGAAATATTTCGGGCCCGATCCAGAGGCGCGGCGCCGGACTCACAGGCCGCAATCCACGAGGCCCCTCCAGCCAGCAGACCCGCACACAGATCACGAAGCCGCAGCCCTCAGGCTTCTGCCATGGATCCTCCGACACCTCCTGCCCTAAATATTGCGGACTTGCGGGCAGTTGCAGCGGACATAAAAAACACATTATCCGCGGCCATCTCTGAGCTCCGAGAGGACTTTCGCGCCATAACGCTGCGAATGGAGGAAGTGGAAGAAGTACAGGCCCGCCATGACACAGCGTTGTGCCAAGTTCAGCAAATCGCGGAATCACATTCGATTCACCTCAGGGAGGTGAACCGCCACTTAGAGGATCTCGACAATCGCGGTCGCCGCCGCAATGTAAGGGTGAGAGGATTGCCTGAATCTATTGAACCGCAGCAACTGACCCAAGCGGTAACGACGATTTTTAACGACCTGCTAGAGAGAGCTCCAGATACGATGATCACCTTCGAACGTATCCACAGGGCTCTTCGCCCTAGAGGGAGAGAGACGGATCCGCCGAGAGATGTCATCTGTTGCCTCACAGATTTCATCGTAAAAGAAGAAATTATGAGAAAGGCGAGAAACAGGGGGAGAATACTACACCACGGGACAGAAATAAGAATCTTCCAAGACCTGTCATCTATCACCCTCCAAAGACGAAGAGAGTTAAAGCCTCTTCTGGATGTCCTCCGTACGAGGGCCATCACATACCGCTGGAAATATCCATTCTGCCTTTCAGCTACAGCTAATGGCCACACAGTCAACTTACGAGTGCCGGAGGACCTGGATCATTTTTGTTCTGCCCTCAACCTACCTCCAGTGGATGTCCCTGATTGGTACAGTGACTTTCGCTTACCCACGCTACACAGAGCTGAATCTATGGAGGGTATAGCTGAAGCAGGAAACTTCCACATTGGCCGCCGCCGCAGGTCACATCCGCCGCCTTCGTCCCCGCGCCCATCAGGTAACCTGCGGAACCACAGCCCCACGGCGTCTCCGGACTACAGGAGACTAAGGAGATCTTAATCCGACGGCTCCCACCTCCAAATAAGGTACCAGCTTGAACTGTACACTCTCTAACTTGCGTTGTATTGCTCATCGTTTGCTCTGATGTCTCCAACTAACCATATTCTCCCCTGAATTCATCACCGATCGTACTGTACGGGCGTGTAATGCGCACGAACTTACCACCGACATGTCTCTTTCTACACTTCGAGACTCTGAACCTTACACTGCAAGACCCCAAACTCCCCATCACAACTGACGAACAAATTTGCCCTTCTTATCAAGAATCACTCACTCTCTTTATCCGGGCCGATATGGTATGTTCCTAACCCCCCCGCAAAACTGTCTTTGTTTGACCCGAGGCTCATACCTCCCGTTGAACTGCATTGAGCCGAACGTTGCTCCCGAATGTTGATCCGAAGCCTTAGATCTCGGGATACCATGCACCTGCCGATCGTAGGTCATTTCGGAAAGATGCCTGCCGTCTCATTGACATGGTTCCCGTCCCACTCTACGATACTGCAACATACACGCAAGTCTCGGTATCCTTCAATTCGAACTGGTTACCAAGTAGTTGTTATATGTTGGGCTACCGGTCTCCTCGTTCACGTCCAATGATTTCCTATTGAACCCAAGTATGTTCCCGCATCCGTTCGGGCTCTCACTGCTGGGAGTGGAACTCTATTCTATAGGTACCCTACCTCCACGAAGAGACCGGTTGCCCTCATTTTTTCCATGCTTTAAGTAATATGTTTTCTGTTTTATGTTTTATGTTTCATGTCGTATTTTCAGCGTTATGCATTCTTGATTGAGACACGTTTCGTTTAGCTGACGTTTGATGTAAACGATCGTTGACCTAGCGCTGTAGTATTGATACACCTCTGATGCGGTATTCCGACCTGAATACAATAGTTAGCTATGTCACGTTTCTACATACCCGGTACAGAAGTATCTGCAAACGCTCGTATTGTGATGTTCCACTTTAATCGCATCCCTCTGTTCGTTGCTACTCTTGAGTTCGTCCGAATGGGGCTCACCCAAGACTCCTACGCTCAGAGGACTACACCGTTTCCCCCTTATTTCTATGTAAAGTAGTTTGTATATCATAACGCCTTAATGCTCTATGACCCCCCTCCACTCCACTGACAAGGTCAGAAGAACTATCTGTTCTGCCACCACTCCTAGAGCTCCAGATTCACTCATAAACACTTTCAGATATGGGCCTTCACCTCCTCTAGCTCTCTCCCTCTCTCTTCTTGATCCCACCACATTAAGTCCACATTCCCCCCCCTCTTCTCTCACCTATCTAATGATGGAACTCTGACCCTGCCTCCCCGTTACGTACTCTATGGTGAACGGCCAGATACACTCATTGGCAACTTGACCTCAAGGGTTCTAAAATCCTACCTAATTTCGACCTCGACACCTACCACCCTCACTCACAGGGTTCTCTTTGCTCTCTACTCTCCGAGAGGAAAGAGATTTCCCTGATCCCTCACTGGACTAAGATCAGTCGGGTGTGAACCGTTAAGTCACTCCGACCCCAGTAGTTATACCACCGCCCGGGCCGTGTATCTCCCCCCTTACACGACCGGAACTCCTTCAGCCCCATTAGTTCTATCCTCCCGTTCCCTCCTTCCTCTTCCATCCCTACCTTCCACCTGACCTTTTCCCACCCCCCCGGCCTCCCATCTGTCCACCGCTGTTCTCCGTCCACACAGTTCCCTATTAGATAGTGAACCTGACCATTTACAATGGCCTCATCTTGTACCACCTCCATCCATCCGACTCTAAAAATTGTCTCTCTAAACATTAAAGGACTGAATACCCCGGAAAAGCGGAAACAAACGCTATCCCACATGAAAAGCATGAAAGCTGATGTTATATTCTTACAAGAGACACACTTTAGCTCCCGAAACACACCGCGACTGTCTAACGATCATTTCCCGCATAGCTACCACGCGACCACGCCGGCTTCCAAGACTAAAGGCGTGTCGATTCTACTATCCAAAAATGTTCCCATCCAAATTACAGACACATTGACTGACGAATACGGCAGATACATCTTTGTCAAAGGTTCATGGTGCGGCAAGCCTATAACTTTGGCTAATGTGTATAGCCCCAACAAAGCACAAGTACCCTTTTTTCGAGAGGTTTCCAATCAACTACTTGCATTTCAATCAGGCATGTTACTGCTAGGCGGAGACTTCAATGTCCCCTTAAACCCTCTCACAGACACCTCGGCAGGCACCTCCCATCTTCCTTACAGAGCCCTACGTCAAATAAATTTGTCCCTCCAACAGCTCTTTCTACACGACACTTGGCGCATCCTACACCCTAACGAAAAGGACTTTACTTTTTTCTCCAACCCCCACAACAGATACTCCCGTCTTGACTACCTTTTCCTAACCCAACCTGATCTCACCTACCTGACCACAGCGACTATAGAACCAATGACTTTATCCGACCACCACCCTATCACGGTAACGCTGACACTCCCCGAAAAGCAAGCCCATACTCGAATATGGCGCTTGGACCCCACTCTCCTCACTGACACGAAACACACATCGGAAATCAGGACCTGTTTAACCGACTACTTTAGAGAAAATGACACCCCGGAGACATCCCCTATGACCCAGTGGGCTGCCCACAAATGTGTAATTAGAGGGAAAATGATTTCGCTATCCGCTCAGAAGAATAAGGAAAAAAAATTTCACCTCCGTCAATTATTCCAAAGACTTAGAACTTTGGAATCAGCTCATAAACATACTTTAGCCGCTCAAACACTCCAAGAGCTGCAGGACGTTAGATTGTTAATACAATCAGAACTAGGCAAAACCACCAGGAAGAATTACATGCTCTCCCAAAAGCAATTTTATGAATTCGGAAATAAAAGCAGCCGCCTCATGGCAAGAGCCCTTCACTCCAAACGAACGAAACACACAGTGCATTCCCTAAGATCCCCCCTAGGTGCCATCTATACGAAAAATACAGAGATTGCTGGGGAATTTGAGAGATTTTATACCAAATTATACAACATAAATGAAACACATGATCCTCCTTACCCTAACCAGACCAGGCTCCGGGACATGGAAGCTTTCCTCCACAAATATTGTCCTAAAATTCAGGCATCAGAACTTCTACAAGACATAGACGGCCCTATCTCACAACAGGAGTGGGATACGGCACTCAAACAAACAAAACCCTGCAAAAGCCCAGGTCCAGATGGACTTACATCAGCATATTACAAATCCTTCTCCGATATCCTCCAGAACCCGTTTAGGAAAGCTTTCAATTCCCTGAATGCCTCCAGTACCCCTGACGCTGCAATGCTCACAGCCCACATCGTTGTCATTCCTAAAGAAGATAAAGATCACACGCAAGCTGCTAATTATCGACCCATATCCCTCTTAAATGTAGACGTTAAACTCTTTGCAAAAATACTTGCCAACAGACTTCTCCCCCTTCTACCGGCTTTAATTACAAAGGATCAAGTTGGGTTTGTCCCTGGCCGCGAAGCCAGAGACAACACCATCAAAGCTGTTAATATACACCACCTCACATCAAAAACCAAACAAAAGGGTTTTTTCCTATCCCTAGATGCAGAGAAGGCATTCGACAGGGTAGCTTGGGACTACATGCACACTGTTCTACAAACCATTGGACTCGGTCCAAGACTAACAACTTTCATCCAAGCTCTATACCAAAATCCGACTGCCCAGGTCAGAGTCAACAACACCCTGTCGAATGCCTTCCCCATATGCAACGGGACAAGGCAGGGCTGCCCCTTATCTCCTATTCTCTTTGTACTTACCCTAGAACCCTTTTTAAATAGTCTTCGTCAGAACCCTGATATAAAAGGGATCCGAACTGCCACTAAAGAATACAAACTTGCCGCCTTCGCGGACGACATTCTACTGTTCCTAACGCAACCGCACACGACAATCCCGGTCCTCTTGAGTGAATTCCGCAAATTCAACCTGCTTTCCAATCTAAAAATAAACTTCACCAAGTCTTATGCCCTCAACATTTCCCTACCCCCGGCCGATGTCACCCTCTGTAAAAACAACTTCCCCTTCCAATGGCGAGACGATCATATCACATATCTAGGTATCAAACTGACGAATAACCTACAGGATCTGTATCCAAAGAACTACCTATCCCTGCTACAGACAATTACCTCTGATCTCAAACGTTGGGACAAACCTACTTTCTCCTGGTTTGGTAGAGCCGCTATTCTGAAAATGAACATATTGCCGAGAATCCTTTACCTCCTCCAAACGTTACCGATACATCTCCCCCCAGCTTTTTTCCGCTCTTATAGAAGCTTATGCTCCAAATTCTTATGGGGCTCCCGCAGACCCAGGATCAACTTCACTCTCCTGTCCCGACCCAAACACCTGGGTGGCATAGGGCTCCCGGACCTTTCCAATTACTACTCAGCAGTACACCTGACCAGAATCATAGATTGGAATGTCCACGCGAATAACAAAGACTGGGTACTTCTAGAATCCTCGTTCACGTCATTACCACTTGGATCCCTGCCTTGGATTCTATCCTCCCCCTCTCAAACAGAAATCAAAGCACACCCACTCCTACTTCCAACAATACGATGTTTTCGTAAACTTTGCACGCAATCTTCCCTATCGTCTGTCCCAGGTCCACTAACACCACTGCGAATGAATCCCGACTTTCCTCCGGGGATGCACCATACCTTTCTTCAAAATCACTGGTCACACCCTCAAGTCCTGTTAAAACATTTCTACGAAAAGGGGCGCCCACAAACGTCTACCCAAATAGCTAACGCCATGCAAAAACAGCCAATACCTCCCTGGACGTTCCAACAGATTTCCCACTACTTACACTCGTTAAAGAAAATAACTGACTGCTCCCGACATTTGACGCCCTTTGAGACCCTATGCTCCGAGACTACGCCCTTATCCCATCTTGTCTCCCAAACGCACGCACTCCTGTTCCAAGATTACAACCCCAATACTTCCAAATTTTGCACGAAATGGGAAAGAGACCTGGACCTCACACTCACGGAAGATGACTGGCAGAACATCTTTTTCAATATACATAAAGGCTCCATAAATGTATCCACCCAGGAGAATGGATACAAGATACTGTCACATTGGTACCGAACACCGGATAGATTACACAGTTGGAACCCATCTACGCCAGATAATTGTTGGCGATGCCTCCAGAGTAGAGGCACGATGCTCCACATCTGGTGGTCTTGCCCTTTACTCCAACCTTTCTGGCAATCTATACACAAACTGATCAAAGACATCACGACATATGAACTACCTTTTACCCCAGCTCAATTTCTCTTGCACCATACCACTTTGTCACAAACTTCCTATCGTAAAACCATCATAGTCCACATGATCAATGCAGCCAAACAATGTATACCATTATACTGGAAATCCCAGACAATCCCCTCTATTAAAGACTGGCTCCACAGAATGCACAGAATATCAGAAATGGAAGAATTAATACACATATCTAGAGACACCCCCGACAAATATAACGCCAAATGGGCCTGCTGGAAATACTTCACAACTACAAACACATTGTAAAAACTGCAAAATACGCCGAGTAACTCTTGAATCCCCTAGTCAACCTCTGACAGAGATGTAGAGCCGCACCTTTCCTGCCCTTATGACGGTTTGACAATTATCATCATGCGCCTTTGGGAATGCTCAATGTTTCACGTCAATACCCCTTTTTAGGGTATCCGCCACTACGACCCGCACACGCTAAGGAGTCACATCCTTTTTTTGGAGAACAGCGGTGGACGGATCCTCAACTCCCCCCTACCCAGTTCCCGTTTCCCCTCTGTCCTCCCCTCCCCTGCCCCCTCCCGGCCACCGGCAATTGGTCATGTTCCACATCCTTATTAAGGCAATTCCCCCTCCTCCCTCCCCATCTCATCTTTAGACGGATCCTGCCCCCTAAACCCAATCTATAGGGAGCCAAGGCCGAATAACCCGCTCACATGCCTGCTCATATGCTCCCTAATAGCAGGACCGTACAATGCGCACGTAGACGTAGCCTTTCTGTTTTTATAACTCTACTGTTAAAACCACATTGCTTCACATTGTCCTATGCATCATTGTGCATGTTTATGTTTACGTGCCATGCTAGTTGTAACAGTTGATTATTTTATATTTTATGTTTTATGATTCCTGTTATCACCCATTATACTCAATAAAATTTGTTGGGAAAAAAAAAAAAAAGATAATTCAATTTAGAGTAGATGCAGTAAATTCTGTGGATCGTCCAGCTTTACAAAGGAGGCAAAGTTCACAGGTGGTGACTGAGATATTCTAATTATCTACCTCCTAAATCATTAAAGCAGAATAGGAAATTTAACCTCCATTGTATTGCCATTATACTTCTTGTGTTCTGTCCATCAGAGGTTTATACTAACTATTTGTACCTGTATTGTTAAATTGACATGTATAGTGTGTAATTTACATAAAAAATCATAAGTGGTGTGCAGACTCCATCTAGTGTTCATATTTGGTATTACTGCAGTTGTTCTGTTTATTTAGAGTTACTATGTGTAGTTAAGGAAGTTGTCAATAAGCAGGGACTTCTGGATTTAATTTTTATATTTCTTAAAGTGTTACTAAACCCACAACAGTAAAATCAGTCTGTATATGCAGCATAGTATGCTTGTTATACTCACTGTGGAACTTAAGAGGTTAATCATCTGCATTGTGTAAAAAGTCAGTTTTATCCCATGTGCATAGATCATCTCCCTCTTGCACTGTCTATCTGGGAAAGACCAGCTAAAACAGGCAGATTAGCCGACCTGCACATGCTCAGTTGTGTCTTTTATGCTGGAGAGCACATTTACTTGGTCGATCAGAACTAGCCAGGTCACATGAGATTGACAGAACTCTCAGAACTGGAAAAATTGTGCAGTTTATAATGTAACCGTGGAATACAGATCATCCAAAAAGGTATACAGTGGCAGTATTTTAATGTACAAAGAATATTTATGAGCTGGGGGGGGGGGGGGGGGGGCAGATTAACTATTTTCAGAATCCTGGGTTTAGTAACACTTTAAGACTGTGTAGCACTGGCTTATTATTGCCTCTGTAATATATGCAGAGTATTGCTCTCTGAAACATTGCATTGCATTTTCTGGCTAAACTGATAGCAGCCGAGGAGAGACTCTATTGGGTATAGCTGCAGGATTGAAGGTAGATTGGTTACTGCTGTAGCTAAGAAGGAAGCCCACCCCTAACAACAAAAACAAGGAAGGACAGGATTGTATAGCAGTGCAGGAGTACTGTGATTTGGGGGGAGGAAGACACAGGAGGAGAGACACAGACTGGCATTGTGGCAGCCGGACAGGGGAAAGTGTCCCTTGTGCTTGTCTCCTGAGCACTTCCAGAGTCTGTGATTCTGTCTGTGACTCTCCTAAAGAGAGGTGCAGACTTGAGAGGGTAGTTTGCAGCATGTTCTGCCCTTTTTTGCTTGATTACCGAAGATGTGCATTGCAGTACTGCAGCAATCATCATCCTGTTTGGATAATTCTGCGACCTGTGTTGCTCCCGTCGCCATCCAGTCGACTGAGACAGCAATCAATCTACCAATTGCTAGATCGAAGATATATCAAGTGCCTCTAATAGTGATCTTCTGCCATCCTTATGTGAGTGGATCTTGCTTAATCCTGCTATATCCTATTTACTGCTAATGCAGCTCTATCTGAGAGTGGATCATCACACCTGTTAATCTTTGTTACCATGTGACAGTTTGCAAAGATACACATTTCCATTCTGTGGCTTACAAACATTGCTTTACAAAAGTCTGAGTATTCAAACAAAGGATTTAGAGGACCCCAACGCTGGCAGACTGTGTGTGTGTGTGTGTGTTTGAATAGAATTTCCACTGGTTAGTGGTTGGTTAGAATCCACAAGACCTAGATAGGCTCTTATAGTCAGTAATATCACTTTTGGGTAATTGTTGAACATTGTTTTTGTATTGTGCAACTGACAGTTTTGTTCACTACTTGCTCAGTGCATTTCAGGCAAGGCCCCTCACTGGTGAACAGACACAATCCTGTTTTCATCTACTGAGCAGTTGTACTATATCATTGCATTTAATACTGGTTATCTGTTAATCAGTTTTTCTCTTTTCAGGGCTTATTGCTAATTTTAATAAAGCCCAGCTAAAAGTTTAAACGGTGTATTGGTGTTACTTAGATCCAGGTGAGGGTGAGCCATCACTGGTGTGGGACAGAAGACCCATATATTACAACGGCCCTTGTGGGGGTTGTTATACTCACTGTGGAACTTATGAGGTTAATCCTCTGCATTGTGTAAAAAATATAATTTTTTAATACAGCTTACCTGTAAAATCCTTTTCTTGGGAGTACATCACAGGACACCGAGCTCTATTAATTACTTAGTGGGTTAGATAGTCACCATCAGGTAATTGGACACTGGATACCCTAATTACAAGGAGAGTTCCTCCCCTATATAACCCCTCCCATATGGAGAGTACCTCAGTTTTTTAGCAAAGCAATAAATATCCCAACGTATATGTACATAAATCCCGAAGAGGTACGGGAGCTCTGTGTCCCGTGATGCACTCCCAAGAAAAGGATTTTTACAGGTAAGCTGTATTAAAAAATCAAATTTTCTTGTTCATACATCAGGGAACACAGAGCTCTATCAATTACTTATTGGGATGTCCTAGAGCAATGCTCAAATTGAGAGGAGGGAGACACAGATCAAAAAGCAGAGCGCTATCGGACGTGAGGACCTATACTGCTGCCTGAAGCACACTGTGCCCAAAGGCGGTATCCTCATGCCTTTTCACATCCACATAAAAGAATTTGGTGAATGTATGGATGGAAGACCAAGTTGCAGCCTTGCAGATCTAAGCCAAGGAGGCCTGGTGAAGCACTGCCCATGAAGCACTTACTGCTCTAATCGAGTGCACTCTCAAATGAAAAAAATGAATTTTCATCTTGAAACCATAAGCCTGAACAATAACCTGCCAAATCTACTTAGAGATAGTGGATTTCAACACAGCTTAGCCCTTTCTAGGACCTTCCGGCAGCACAAACAAAGCGTCAGCTTTTCGTATCAGAGTAATCACTTTCAGATAGACCTTGACTGCTCTTACTACGTCAACAGAGTGTAACATCCTTTCTTCTGTGGAATGCAGACCCGTACAAGGATGGTAGGACAACGTCTTTATTCAGATGAAATCCTGATACCACCTTATGCAGCAAAAAGCTGTTAATTCTGATACCCCTCTAGCAGAGGATATGACAACCAGAAACTTGATCTTCTGGTCAAAAGAACCAAAGGAATGTGGCGTATTGGTTCAGAAGGCTCTCTTTGTAAAAACAGACCATTCAAATTCCACGGGCACATAGGAGACGTAACTGGTGCGTGACACCCCTTGGATGAAAAGCCCAGACTAAGCAATGAGAGGCAAGTGGCCTCTGAAAAAAAGAAATATTGATAAGGCCGAGAACTGATGTTTTCAAGGCCAGTTTCATTTCCACCCCTAACTGTAGAAAGGCAAGACTTTTGCCACTGGAATACCTTTTGAGGTTGCCAACCCCTGGATTCATGCCAGGAAACACATGCCCTTCAGGTTCTGTGATAGACGAGCCTGGAGGCCGGCCTCCTAGAATGAACCAGAGTAGAGAGAACTGGACTTGAAAGCCAACGACTTTTCAGGATGTAGATATCAACAGTCAAACCATCCAATTTAGATTCCGTAAGGAAGGATGGAATACTAGTCCCTGCGGGAGCAGGTCTGGGCATAGTGGAAGAATCCACAGTCTTTCTACCACCATCTTTATGATTCCTATATACCAAGGCCTTCTGGACCAGGCTGGAGCCACCAAAATAACCGGTTACTTCCCTGCCCCAATCCTGTGAAGAATACGCAGAGAGAACTGATCCCAAAGAATTATCAATTTGTGTAAAGCCAGTACTGTACTCCCCAATTTCTCCAAAGATTTTTTGGTTCAGATGGATGCGTCTGATGTTGGCATCGGGTCAGTACTATCATAGTTACACAATGGGGAAGAACACACTGTGGTGTACCTAAGCAGAAAGCTCAATGACCATGAGAAAAAGTATGCAGTTATTGAAAAGGAATGTTTAGCCATAAAGTGGGCCGTGGACATGCTCAGGTACTATTTGTTAGGGCACCGGTTTGAGTTAATAACTGACCATGCTCCTGTCACGTACCTAGTGGCTGAGCCCACGGATGCTGGGAGCACCTACTCGTATACCTCTGGCTCAAGAACTCCTGGTAGAGCGGACAGATGTTCAGGAGCACAGAAGGGGCACAAGCGCCTAGCAGGTCACTGATGCAAGGGCTGGTCTGGACATTAAGGAGCAGAGAGGTACGGGATGCAGGCTGGAACTGAGGTCAGCGAGGAACAGGAGCAGCAGGAACACTCACACCGGATCAAGGAGGAAGGTATCTTGGGTAGGATGCTGGAAGGCAGGAAAAACAGCAAAGTGGCAGGCAAGGCGTAGTCGTAGACAAGCCGGGTCAAACACGGGCAGGCAGATATGGTACCGAAACAGCAGGCAGGAGAATAGTCAGACAAGCCGGAGGTCGGAGGCAGGAGGCAAGCAGGGGGTTGTCAGAGGCAAGCCGGGTAACAGGAATCAGGTAGTAATTAAGACAGAAACAGGGGGTCTCTCACAGGAACGCTGTAGACCGGACAGCAAGGGGGCAATGTAACAGGTCCCTTTAAATAACCCCTTTGGTGCCAAGAACTGTCATGCTGCATGCCCGCGCGCGTTTACGCGCATCCACACACGCCTGCACGTACACACCAACCCCTCCGCGCACCCGAGTGCCCCCACCATCATTAGCGCGCACCCGCGTTCGCCTGGCAGCATCAGCACGCACCCGCATGCGCCCACCAGCGTTAGCGTGCAACCGTGTGTGCCCGACAGAGTTAACGCGCATCCGCGTGCGCCCATCCACGTTAGTGTGCACACGCGTGCGGCGGTTGGCTCTTTTGCAAGAAACTTCACAGGTAAGACATCCGGGGACAGCCGGATGATCAGAACGTCCTTCTTGACATTGCCCCCCCCAAGGGGCAGCCTCCGGATGCCCAATTGAGCCATCTTAGTTGGGTGCTCTTTCTTGAAAGCCAGGATCAGTCTTTCAGCATGAATGTTGGATTCCGGTTCCCAAGAATTATCTTCTGGGCCGTACCCCTTCCACTTCACCAGGTACTGAACCTGTCCACATCTCTTCCTGCAGTCCAGAATTGATTCCACCTCAAACTCGACTTCTCCATCGATCAGAACAGGCTCAGGCAGACCAGTATTTCTGCCAGCGAAGGGATCTGGGACAGCGGGCTTGAGTAGAGCCACATGGAAGACCGGGTGAATTTGGAAAGACTCTGGCAACTGTAACTCATAAGTCACGCTGTTGATCTTTCTCTTCACAGGAAAGGGACCAACGAACTTAGGGCCCAACTTCCTGGAAGGACATGCCAGCTTTAGGTTCAGAGTTGATAACCACACTTGCTCTCCAGGCTCCAAGTTATGTTCCCCTCTCCTCTTCCTGTCAAATATTTCCTTATAATACTCCTGGGTCCTGGACATTGTTTCCTGAAGAAGTTTATTGTTGGCACTGAAGAAGGCTAAAGTCTCTTGAGCAGCAGGTACCGAGCATTCCGGGAGGTTATTCATCAGGAACAGGGGATGAAAGCCATAGTTAGAAAATAATGGAGTTTGCTTGGTGGCAGAGTGGACAGAATTATTGTATGCAAACTCAGCGAGAGGTAAGAGAGGAACCCAATCATCTTGGGAGAAGGAGGAAAAACAACGTAAGTATTTTTCCAGAGTTTGGTTCGTCCTTTCTGTCTGGCCATTAGTCTGGGGGTGGTAGGCCGAAGAAAAGGAAAGGTTAATCTCCAGGGAACCACATAATGCCCTCCAGAATTTTGAGGTAAACTGCACCCCTCGATCGGAAACAATATCCACAGGGATCCCATGAAGTCTCACAATTTCTCTGATGAAGACCTTGCAGTCTCGGCAGCAGAAGGGGTACCTTTCATAGGAAGAAAATGCGCCATCTTCAAGAGTCTGTCCACAACCACAAAGATGGTAGAATGGTCTTCAGAAGGAGGCAGCTCAACGATAAAATCCATGGAGATCATCCTCCATGGTCTTTCAGGAACAGGCAGAGGTTTCAGCAGACCCCAGGCCTTAGATCTGCTGCCCTTGTTCTTAGTGCAAACAGTGCAAGACTCCACGTAATTCTTGCTGTCCTTCACTAATCGTGGCCACCAAAACGTGCACTGGAGAAGTTCAAATGTATTGTGCACCCCGAAATGACCGACTAACTTGTGATCATGGCAGGCACCGAGAACAGCAACCCGTACCTCCTGGGGTACAAAGATTTTATCCAGATGCCACAACAGATTGTCCCTCACTTGCAGTGTGACACCAGATGGAGCAGAGGCATGAACAGAAGCCTGTCTGATCTGGTCCAATAAGTTTTCCTGGAGTAAAAGGAAATTTCCTGGAGACAGGATGGTGTCTGGGGATGAAGAGGCCTCGGACTCGCTAAACATTCTTGAGAGGGCATCTGGCTTGGTGTTCTTTGAACCCGGTCTGTATGTGCTATGAAAAGAAAATCGAGTAAAGAAGAGTGCCCACCTGGCCTGACGTGGTTTCAACCTCTTAGCGACTTTCAAATACTCGAGATTCTTGTGGTCGGTGTGAATGACGATGGGGTGTGCTGCTCACTCCAGAAGGTACCTCCATTCCTCAAGTGCCGACTTGATGGGCAACAGTTCCCGATCTCCCACATCATAGTTCTTCTCAGCTTCAGATAGTTTACTGGAAAAAAACGCAACCGGATGTAGGAGAGCCTTAGATCCCTGTCTCTGTGAAAGTACTGCCCCTACTGCAATTTCGGAAGTGTCTACCTCTAGAATGTAGTGTAGCGCCGGGTCAGGATGCTTCAGGACTGATGCAGAGGTAAACAGGTTTTTGAGGCTCACAAAGGCTTTCTGGGCTTCAGATGTCCAACGGAAACAGCTGCCCTGCTTCGTGAGTTCCGTAATGGGAGAGATGATAGTAGAGAACCCCTTAATAAACTTCCGGTAGAAGTTCGCGAAACCCACAAAACGCTGAACGCCCTTCTTATCCGTAGGAGCAGGCCAGTCCAAAATGGCAGAAACTTTCTGTGAGTCCATCTGGATGCCCTCCACAGAGATGATCAATGCCAGGAACTGAATGCTCTGCTGCTCGAACACACACTTCTCTGGCTTAGCGTATAGGCCATGGCAACGCAGTCTTGTTAACACCTTTTTAACGTGTTCACGGTGCTCGGCCAGAGAAGGGGAGAAAATCAGGATATCATCGAGGTAAATGATAACGAACATATCGAGATAGTCTCTCAAAATGTCGTTCACAAAGTGCTGGAACGTAGCAGGTGCATTGCACAAACCGAAGGGCATGACCAGGTACTCAAAGTGCCTGAACCGGTTGTGAAAGGCAGTCTTCCACTCGTCACCACTCCGGATGCGGACTAGGTTGTAGGCCCCGCAGAGATCCAGTTTAGTGAACACTGCTGCCGTCCCCAGCCTCTGGAACAGCTTGGGTACCAAGGGTAGAGGATACCGATTCTTGATAGTGATCTTGTTGAGCTCTCGATAATCTACACAGGGGCGCAGCGAGTGATCCTTCTTTTCTACGAAGAATATTCCGGCACCTGCAGGGGAGGTAGAAGGCCGGATAAATCCCCTTTCTAGGTTTTCATCTATATAAGACTTTAGGGTCCCCAACTCCAGCTCTGTTAGAGGAAAGATCCTCCCAAAGGGGATTTCGGCTCCAGGGAGGAGCTCGATCGGGCAATCGTATGGCCTGTGAGGAGGGAGAGTCTCTGCACCCTTCTTGTTGAAGACATCCAGGAAACCATGATAAACTTCGGGAACAGATTGGCAGGCCTCTTTGTCAGCTTCCAGGCATAATAAAGACGGAGAATCATTGGCAGTCTTTAACAGGCAGTGTTGGTTACAATAGGGGGAGGAGAAGCTGATCTTCCCGGTGCACCAGTCAATCTGTGGGTTATGGGCCTTCAGCCAGGGCATGCCAAGAATAATGGGAAATAAAGGGGAGTCAATAATGTCCAGGCATAACAGCTCCTGATAGGTCTTGGAGATGGTGGTTAGCAGGGGTCTTGTCTCCTGCGTGATTGGCCCGGATTTAAGAACGGAACCGTCGGCCAAGTGAACTGAAAGTCCTTTTGCTATGGGCCGCAAAGGAATATGGTGTTTGGTGGCAAAAGTCAAGTCCATAAAACCGCTGCAGGCTCCGGAGTCAATAATTGCAGTGACCTGGATATTCCCTCCTGGAAGCTGTAAGAGAGCGGAAACAGCCAGGTGAGAAGCATTGTCAGACAAAGTGGAGACAGGAACAGAGGTAGTGGCGAAGCACTAACGGAGCTTGGCGGGGCAAGTCCTCACGTAGTGCCGGGTTCCCCACAGTAAAGGCACAGGTTGTTAGCTCTCCTGCATTGTCGTTCTTCTGATGTGAGAGAAGGACGCAGGAGGCCTAGTTGGGCTCAGAAGAGTCTGGGGTTGAAGTCACCGGAGCAGAGGAAGCTGACTGAGGATAGCTGGTAACTCGGGGAAGCATCCAGACTGGACGGGAAGGACCAGCAGAGCGTTCTGATCTTCGCTCCCTTAGTCTCCTATCAATCTGGATGGATAAGTTAATGAGGGCATCTAAAGTCTCTGCCCACTAGGGCCAGTTCATCCTTCAGGGATTCGGAAAGACCCATGCGAAATTGGTAGCGCAGGGTGGCGTTGTTCTAGTTGGTATCGGAACTCCAACGTTTAAATTCTGATACATAGTCCTCCACTGGTCTGCGGCCCTGCTGTAAGGAGTGCAAAGCCGCCTCTGCAGTGGCTGTCAGTTGTGGGTCCTCATAAAGCTGGGACATGGCTTGAAAGAAAGAGTCCAGATTATTAAGGGAGGCGTGCTTTTGCTCCAGAAGACGATGGGCCCAGGACTGTGGTTCTCCCAGCAGCAACGAGATGACGAACCCCACTTTAGTAGATTCGAGAGAGAAAGTCCGGGGCTGCAGGGCAAAGAACAGTTCACAGGCATTTCGAAAAGTTCTGAATTTGCTTCGGTCCCCTGAAAACCTCTCAGGTGTGGGGACCCTTGGCTCGGGTGGCAGCATCACCACGGAGGGAGCGGAGGCTGTTCCTGATGAAGAAGGCGAAGGTGCTGACAGGGTCTGAACTTGCCCCTCCATGTCAATTGTAACCTTCTTGCAGGCTTTTCACAGCTTGGGTAAGTCCGGCAAGATGGCGGCAAAGTTCATCCATCGGAGAGGCTCCCTGTGTAGGCTCGGACATGGCTGTCCGGTACTGTCACGTACCTGGTGGCTGAGCCCACAGATGCTGGGAGCGGCTACTCGTATACCTCTGGCTCAAGAACTCCTGGTAGAGAGGACAGATGTTCAGGAGCACAGAAGGGGCACAAGCGCCTAGCAGGTCACTGATGCAAGGGCTGGTCTGGACTCTATGGAACAGAGAGGTACCGGATGCAGGCTGGAACTGAGGTCAGCGAGGAACAGGAGCAGCAGGAACACTCACACCAGATCAAGGAGGAAGGTGTCTTGTAGTTCAGGACACTCAGCGGACCTTCAAGCAGATCGTGTAGGATGCTGGACGGCAGGAACAAAAGCAAAGTGCCAGGCAAGGCGTAGTCATAGACAAGCCGGGTCAAACACGGGCAGGCAGATATGGCACCGAAACAGCAGACATGAGAATAGTCGGACAAGCCGGAGGTCGGAGGCAGGCAGCAAGCAGGGGGTCGTCAGAGGCAAGCCGGGTAACAGGAATCAGGTAGTAATCAAGACAGAAACAGGGGGTCTCTCAGGAACGCTGTAGACCGGACAGCAAGGGGGCAATGTAACAGGTCCCTTTAAATAACTCATTTGGCGCCAAGAACTGTCATGCTGCGTGCCCCGCGCGTTCATGCGCATCCGCGCACACCTGCGCACGCACCAACCCCTCCGCGTACCCCCGTGCGCCCGGCAGCATCAGCGCGCACCCGCATGCGCCCGCCAGCGTTAGCGCGCACCCGTGTGCGCCCGACAGAGTTAACGTGCACCCGCGTGCGCCCATCCGTGTTAGTGTGCACCCGCGTGCGCCCGACAGAGTTAACGCGCACCCGTGTGCGCCAATCCGCGTTAATGCGCACCCGTGTGCGCTGATTGGCTCTTTTGCAAGAAACTTCACAGGTAAGACTTCCGGGGACAGCCGGATGATCAGAACGTCCTTCTTGACAGCTCCCCTGAAATGGATGGGCCAAAAGAAGCAGACTAATAGATGGATGAACCAGTGGTTTTTGGCTCTACAGGATTACTCCTTCACTGTAAAATACAGGCCAGGTGTTGAGATGGGGAATGTAGATGCCCTATCCCGTGTTCACTCCTGTTGGCCCACAGGTGTTCCAACCCTGGGGTTGAAACAAGGGGGAGGATATGTAGCAGAGTGTCCCAGAGAGAGCCAGGAAAAGTCCTGTTCGGGGTTTATATGTCTCCCAGGCTCCTCTCATACACATTCAGGAATCTTTGATCCATGATCCAATTCGGGTCTTGGTCCACTTCCCCAGGCTAATTTAAACCTACCTGAGCAGACAGCCTTTGCTCTCTGCCTGGGAAACACAGACAACGCTGGTATGTGAGAGCAAAAGTGTTGGTAAAAAGCTGTTAAGCCGTTTATGTGGAAACTGACAAGCGGTAGGCTTGCTCAGCCTGGTAGTTAGGGCCTGCAAAGTGTCTAGTTAGAGCTGAGACACTGCTAGGTTTTTGCTTGGCTATTTTGGTTCTGTTTGTTTTGCTTTGAACACTGTACAGCACCTCTATGGACTTGTAAATATCACCATTAAGCACTTCCCTGTTTGTCACTACTTCACTTGTTCTGGTATTTGTGCCTGAAAGCTTATCCCACGAAGCTTTTGTACCTGATATATATATACAGTGGTGTGAAAAAGTGTTTGCCCCCTTCCTCATTTCCTGTTCCTTTGCATGTTTGTCACACTTAAGTGTTTCGGAACATCAAACCAATTTAAATAATAGTCAAGGACAACACAAGTAAACACAAAATGCAATTTGTAAATGAAGGTGTTTATTATTAAAGATGAAAAAAAATCCAAACCATCATGGCCCTGTGTGAAAAAGTGATTGCCCCCCTTGTTAAAACATACTATAACTGTGGTTGTCCACACCTGAGTTCAATTTCTCTAGCCACACCCAGGCCTGATTATTGCCACACCTGTTCACAATCAAGGCATCACTTAAATAGGAGCTGCTTGACACAGTAAGGTCCACCAGAAGATCCTTTAGGCTAGGTTCACACTATAGCGATGCAGGAACGCCGCGAATCCGCGGCGTTTTCCCGCATCGCATGACTCCCGCCGGCAGTTCACACTGCCCTATGCGGACTGCTGGGAGTGTCAATGAAATCTTAATGACACCCCCAGATCCGTCCGCATATCACAGTGCGATCTGCACACTCGCACAGGAATCGGATCGCATGGTGTGAACACCCATGCGATCCGATTCTGCTGCGGACCAAAAAAAGGGTCCCGTGCGAGTTTGCTGCGGGAGCGATGCGAATTCAGCCATACTATCTGTATGGCTGAACTTGCATCGCTACAGAGATCCGATGTGATTTGCACTGCAGTGCGGTGCGAATCACATCCGGATCTCCCCCCCGCAGCAGTGTGAACCCAGCCTAAAAGCTACACATCATGCCGAGACCCAAAGAAATTCAGGAACAATTGAGAAAGAAAGTAATTGAGATCTATCAGTCTGGAAAGGGTTATAAAGCCATTTCCAAAGCTTTGGGAATCCAGCGAACCACAGTGAGAGCCATTATCCACAAATGGCGAAGACATGGAACAGTGGTGAACCTTCCCAGGAGTGGCCGGCCGCCCAAAATTACCCCAAGAGCGCAGCGACGACTCATCCAAGAGGTCACAAAAGACCCCACAACAACGTCCAAGGAACTGCAGGCCTCACTTGCCTCAGTTAAGGTCAGCGTTCATGCCTCCACCATCAGGAAAAGACTGGGCAAAAATGGCCTGCATGGCAGAGTTCCAAGGAGAAAACCACTGCTGAGCAAAAAGAACATCAAAGCTCGTCTCAATTTCTCCACAACACATCTTGATGATCCCCAAGACTTTTGGGACAACATTCTGTGGACCGATGAGACAAAAGTGGAACTCTTTGGAAGGTGTGTGTCCAAGTATATCTGGCGTAGAAGGAACACTGCATTTCATAAAAAGAACATTATACCAACAGTAAAATATGGTGGTGGTAGTGTGATGGTCTGGGGCTGTTTTGCTGCTTCAGGACCTGGAAGACTTGCCGTGATAAAAGGAACTATGAATTCTGCTGTCTACCAAGAGATCCTGAAGGAGAATGTCCGACCATCTGTTCGTGTACTCAAGCTGAAACGAACTTGGGTTCTGCAGCAGGACAATGATCCTAAACACACCAGCAAGTCCACCACCGAATGGCTGAAGAAAAGCAAAATGAAGACTTTGGAGTGGCCTAGCCAAAGTCCTGACCTGAATCCCATTGAGATGTTGTGGTATGACCTTAAAAAGGCCGTTCATGCTCGAAAACCCTCTAATGTAACTGAATTAGGACAATTCTGCAAAGATGAGTGGGCCAAAATTCCTCCAGGACGCTGTAAAAGCCTCATTGCACGTTATCGCAAACGCTTGGTTGCAGTTGTTGCTGCTAAGGGTGGCCCAACCAGTTATTAGGTTTAGGGGGCAATCACTTTTTCACACAGGGCCATGATGGTTTGGATTTTTTTTCACCTTTAATAATAAACACCTTCATTTACAAATTGCATTTTGTGTTTACTTGTGTTGTCCTTGACTATTGTTTAAATTGGTTTGATGTTCCGAAACACTTAAGTGTGACAAACATGCAAAGGAACAGGAAATGAGGAATGGGGGCAAACACTTTTTCACACCACTGTATATATAATTATTATTATTTTTTATTGTCTTATACTGTTGGAGACTCTTTGCTGGGTTGTTTGGGGTGTGGCTGTATTCCATTGTTCTATTGTGTCTGTCTGCCTTCAGGGCCGGATTAACATAGGGGCTATTGGAGCTGCAGCTCCAGGCCCCTCTCTCAAGATAGGCCCATTTGCCCCCCAAAAAAAAAAAAAAATAAATAAAAAAAAGATCGACTTTGAGGATTGTAGCTTGGCGATTTGGGGGGTAGGTAGCTAAAGACGCACTCCAGCACTGGTTAAAATATGGGGCTGCTATCATCTATGGTTCCGGAGATACGGGGCTCCTTGCGCAGCCTGTCAGAAGCTACATACAGAGAGGCCAGTTTAAATACAAGCTGGAACACTGCAGCAGACTGAGAGGATGAACTCACAGTGCTTATAATAATTATTTGTATATTACTTATGATAATTAACCCCTTGCCACCTAGTCTAAATGGAATATATATATATATAGCATGGGTTGCACTAACTCTACTTTTTATCTAAAATGCCAGACTCAAGCGCTAGGCTATAACACCTACTTGCACGTGAGAATTTTTTTTTTTAAATAACAAAAAAATGTATCAAAAAAACCCCTACCACCTGAAAGATACCCAATGTGAACTGAAAATGTTCAAACAGTATTCAAAATATATTTAGTAACAATGCCACCCAGGCCTATTCTGAAACTTCTCTCCTACATGTAAAAATATTTTTTTTTTATGCTAGAAAATTACTCAGAACCCTCAAGCATTATATATTGTTTTAGCAGACACCCTATGGAATAAAATAGTGGTCTTTGTAACTTTTCATGTTACACGATATTTGCGCAGACATTTTTCAAACTTTTTTTTTGGAAAGAAACAGTTTCATTCATAAAAAAAAAAAACACGAAAGTTAGCACAATTTTTTGTTGTGTACTAAACGATGCTTTAAATGTTTTTACAGGTTACATGTTTAGAGTTACAGAGGAGGTCTAGTGTTAGAATTATCGCTCTCGCTCTAACGATCGTGGCGTATGTAACCTGTGTGTGTCTGGCTCTGATACTAACTAGTGCCTACCCAGGGACTGACTAGTATCTCTCCCCAGCCTGTCCCCACACACCCTCTCACCCGCTGACCTGTGAATGGGGCAATCACTCCCGCAGTGTTATTGTGTTCTGCCAGTGAATACAATGATTAGTGTTGCTAACTATAGCTAGCAGCACTGATTGTTTTGGGGAAAACCTGACAGGCTGGTTGTACTCAAGTCAGTTAAAACCAGCTAGCCCATACATAGATCAACTATGGCTGGTCTCTGCCTAATTGGTGTAATTTCAATCCATGTATGGCCCGCTTAACCACTACGCAGTCCCTAAACTTCCTTCCACAAACCTTTACATTTTTCCTTCCCAGATTACTTCATCCTCCTCTCCTATACATAGTGCCCACTGTCATACTCTCCACACTTCTCTCCTGTACATACTGCTCACTGTCATACCCTCCACACTTCTCTCCTATACATAACGCCCGCTGTCATATCCTACACACTCCTCTCTTGTACATAGTGCCCGCTGTCATACACTTCTCTCCTGTACATAGTGCCCACTGTCATACCCTCCACACTCCTCTCCTGTGCATACTACTCACTGTCATACCCTCCACACTCCTCCCCTATACATAGTGCCCACTGTCATACCTCCAACACTTAAATCCTATACATAGTGCCCACCGTCATACCCTCCCTCCCCACTCCTTTCCTGTAATTACTGCTTACTGTCCTACTCTCCACACTTCTCTCCTGTACATAGTGCCCACTGTCATACCCTCAACACTCCTGTACATATTGCTCACTGTCATACCCTCCACACTCTTCTCTTATACATAGTGCCCAATGTCATACCCTCTACACTCCTCTACTGTGCATACTGCCCACTGTCATACCCTTCACAGTCCTCTCCTGTACATAGTGCCTTCTGCCATACCCTCTGCACTCCTCTCATGTACATAGTGCCCACTGTTAGACCCTCTACATTCCTCTCCCTCACCTGCACATACTTTCCACTTTTATACCATCCATACTCCTCCCCTATGCCTCTTACCCACGAAAACTGTTCTTTAAAATTATACTGAATATCCTCAATGTTACCAGCTCTAGAATTGTCAGTTCAACTAAAGGAAATCTCACAGTCCTCATATTTGTTCTGCCCCATTATTAGTACTTATTTCATTTTGTAATTACTATTGTGATGTATAGAGGAACATAGGGGGTGTCAGCTACTCTAAATAAAAAAGCGTCCCTGAAAATATTTTTGAAATGTTGACAACTATGCACTTAGGCACTGCCCAAGGGCCACAGGGTCAGTAGGGGGCCCCATGAAAGGCTCCTGTGATATTAAAGCGGTAGTAAACTTTTCTAACAGTACTACTTTTTAGAGGCCCTGGGGTATGTTATGCCATAATGTACAAGTATGCCCAGCATATTAGCACATTAGGGCACACTTAAATTGTCAGACTGAGCCCTCCGGTGCTGTGCTGTGATCAATCCGGCGGGACCCGGGCATTTCCATCTTCACCCGGTCTTCCTTCTGGGTTCTGTGCCTTCTGTGACTTGCCTTGGCCAGGCTGCATTGATGTCATTCCCACACATGCTCTTGTGCATCCTCTCTCTCTCTCTCACCCCCCCCCCTCTCTCTCTCATCCTCCCTCCCTTACCCCTCACATCTCTTTCATCCCCTTTCTCTCTTTCTCTCTCTCTCTCTCATCCTCCCTCTCTCTCTTTAATTTAATTTGTTATAACAAAAAATAGTTTGCATTTTTATTTATTTATTGTTTATAAAAGGCCCCACCAAAATCCTCAGCACCAGGCCCATGATGTTCTTAATCTGGCCCTGTCTGCCTTGGGTATTATGGGATGTGTATGTGTATTTCCTGTGAGGAGGGAGGGGGAATTCCTCCAACAGCTCTCCCTGCTGATTGGACAATCTACCTCGCCCTGAATACAAAGGGGGGGGGGGGGGGTCTCGAGTGTTACCTTTGTGTACCTGTGTTTGAGCCTTCTTCAGGACTTGGAAAGATTCCTCTGCTACTGAGGACCATTTCACCATTATAGAGTCTTTCAGTGGGGCAACTATAGTTGCAAAATTTGGGATGAATCTTCTATAATACCCCACAATGCCAAGAAAGGCCCTGACCTGCTTCTTGTTTGCAGGGTGTGGCCACTCCTGGATGGCTTCTATTTTACTCACTTGAGGTTTTATGACACCACGGCCAATAGTTTAGCCAAAATACTTGGCTTTCTCTAGACCAACGGCACATTTTTTTGGGATTTGCCGTAAAACCTTCTGTGAAGAGGAAATCAAGGACAGCCTGGACACAGGGCAAGTGAGACTCCCAATCAGTGCTATGTACCACTATGCCATCTAAATAGGCTGCTGCACATCATAAGTGGGGTCTTAGAGTCCTTTCCATGGCCCACTGAAATGTCACGGGGGCATTATTATTAACCTTCCGGGGCCACAAATGCAGTCTTCTCTTTGGCGCTGCCAGTCAGGGGTATTTGCCAATAACCTTTTATCAAGTCCAAAGTGGCCAGATAGCGAGCCTTGCCAAGTCAGTCTATAAGTTTGTCTACTCTGGGCATTGGGTACGTGTCAAACTTTGTCACTGCATTAAGCTTCCTGAAGTTGTTACAGAACCTCCAAGTGCCATCCGGTTTCAGGACTAACACAATGGGGTTAGACCAGTCACTATTGGATTCCTCAATGACATCTAGCTCCAAGATTCTTTTAACTTCATCGCTGATGTCCTTTCTCCTCTCTTCAGCAATTTGGTACGGTTTGAGCTTGACACGTACCCCAGATTCAGTAACAATGCCAGGTAACTCTGAAAATTTCTCTCTATTCCTTATCAGGAACGCTCTAGCTTCCTGTTTTTGGGAATATGACAGGGTGTCTGGAATCGTGCCCTCAGGGATCAGAGGGGACTCAGTACCCTTAGGCAGTACCGGGAGGACCTCCCCAACTCTTTCAATCACTTTAAAGCGACCCTGCCACTTAGCCAGGAACTTGCTCTAAATAGTGGGAACTAACACCAGAACCCTGCCACCAGGTGAGAAAACACAGAATTGGGCCCCCTGTTGTATATCCTCTGTTGGGCTGCTTGGGCCTGCAGTAAGTGTTCTTTTACCATCAGCATGCTTGCTGCAATCCTCTCCTGTATTTGAGCCATATGTTCAATGACACTTTTATGGGGTGTCTGCTGCTCCTCCCAAGTTTCTTTGGCTATGTCTAAGAGTCTCCCATAAAGCAACTTAAATGGAGAGTAACCCGTAGAGGACTGGGGAACCTCCCTGATGGCAAACATCAAGTATGGTATCAGGAAATCCCAGTTTTTCCCATCCTTGTCAACAACCTTTTTTAACATGCTCTTTAATGTCTTATTGAAGCGTTCCACCAAACCATCCATTTGAGGATGGTACACCGAGGTTCGCATCTGCGTTACCTTAAATAAATTGCACAGCTCCCTAGTTATTTGTGACATAAATGGGGTGCCCTGGTCTGTAAGGACTTCTTTAGGGATGGCAACACAACTGAACACCATAAACAGCTCTTTGGCAATGTTTTTAGCAGATGTGGTGCATAAGGGAACTGCCTCGGGGTAACGAGTAGCATAATCCATGATTACAAGGATATGTTGATGACCCCGGGCAGATGTGGGGAGTGGACCTACAAGGTCCATGGCAATCGTCTCAAAGGGCACTTCAATAATGGGTAAGAGCACTAAAGGACTTCGGAAGTGGGGGTCTGACACACAGGACAGGATTGACAATAATTCTCAATATCTTTCTGTATCCCAGGCCAGTAAAACCTGCGACACACCCTTTCAGTAGTTTTCTCAACCCCTAAATGGCCTCCTAGCAGGTGCCCATGGGAAAGTTCCAACACCACCCATCTGTATGGCTTAGGGACCACCAATTGTTCAACCACTTCATCATTATGGTTACATACACGATATAAAAAATCCTCATTGCTGCTGAAATAAGGAAAACCTCTCCCCTAGTTTGATAGGTACATCATTAATCACTATTACATTTTCCCAGGCCCTGGCAAAGGTAGGGTCTTTTCTCTGCTCAGTACCAACATTTTCCTTGTGCACATTAAGATCAGCAAACTCCGTAGGCTTAGATTCAGCAGACGGCTGTCCAGCTCTACTGGTTGTGGAGACTTCCTCAGGCTCCTTGATCTCTCCTGCCATAACTGAGAAAGGAAAACCTGGTGTTCCCTGAGAGGAGTCCCCTGAACCCACATTGTCAGTAGTGCCCCGGAGTTCTGGCTCTGCCACTGAGTCAGTTACTGCGACCGGGTTGGGATGATCCCACAGTTCCCAAAACTTAGGGAAGTCCCTACCAATGATGGCCTCGTGCACCAAGTGGGGCACAAGTCTGACCGGATGGGTCACCGTACCTAAGCCAGTTTTAAACTGAACTAAACTGATAGGATACTCCTGGGTATCCCCATGTACACAGATCACAGCAACCTTTTTTAGCATGAAAATTCACAGTTTCAACCATCTCACCTGTAACCAAAGTCACTAGACTTCCAGAGTCCAGCAAGGCCATAATAGGCTTATTATTAACAGTCATTTGGCACATGTGTTTTCCCATATTTGGCACCACAGCACATGGAACAGCAGCAAACATACAGTGGTGTGAAAAAGTGTTTGCCCCTTCCTCATTTCCTGTTCCTTTGCATGTTTGTCACACTTAAGTGTTTCGGAACATCAAACCAATTTAAACAATAGTCAAGGACAACACAAGTAAACACAAAATGCAATTTGTAAATGAAGGTGTTTATTATTAAAGGTGAAAAAAAATCCAAACCATCATGGCCCTGTGTGAAAAAGTGATTGCCCCCCTTGTTAAAACATACTATAACTATGGTTGTCCACACCTGAGTTCAATTTCTCTAGCCACACCCAGGCCTGATTATTGCCACACCTGTTCACAATCAAGGCATCACTTAAATAGGAGCTGCTTGACACAGTAAGGTCCACCAGAAGATCCTTAAAAGCTACACATCATGCCGAGACCCAAAGAAATTCAGGAACAATTGAGAAAGAAAGTAATTGAGATCTATCAGTCTGGAAAGGGTTATAAAGCCATTTCCAAAGCTTTGGGAATCCAGCGAACCACAGTGAGAGCTATTATCCACAAATGGCGAAGACATGGAACAGTGGTGAACCTTCCCAGGAGTGGCCGTCCGCCCAAAATTACCCCAAGAGCGCAGCGACGACTCATCCAAGAGGTCACAAAAGACCCCACAACAACGTCCAAGGAACTGCAGGCCTCACTTGCCTCAGTTAAGGTCAGCGTTCATGCCTCCACCATCAGGAAAAGACTGGGCAAAAATGGCCTGCACGGCAGAGTTCCAAGGAGAAAACCACTGCTGAGCAAAAAGAACATCAAAGCTCGTCTCAATTTCTCCACAACACATCTTGATGATCCCCAAGACTTTTGGGACAACATTCTGTGGACCGATGAGACAAAAGTGGAACTCTTTGGAAGGTGTGTGTCCAAGTATATCTGGCGTAGAAGGAACACTGCATTTCATAAAAAGAACATTATACCAACAGTAAAATAAGGTGGTGGTAGTGTGATGGTCTGGGGCTGTTTTGCTGCTTCAGGACCTGGAAGACTTGCCGTGATAAAAGGAACTATGAATTCTGCTGTCTACCAAGAGATCCTGAAGGAGAATGTCCGACCATCTGTTCGTGTACTCAAGCTGAAACGAACTTGGGTTCTGCAGCAGGACAATGATCCTAAACACACCAGCAAGTCCACCACCGAATGGCTGAAGAAAAACAAAATGAAGACTTTGGAGTGGCCTAGCCAAAGTCCTGACCTGAATCCTATTGAGATGTTGTGGTATGACCTTAAAAAGGCCGTTCATGCTCGAAAACCCTCTAATGTAACTGAATTAGGACAATTCTGCAAAGATGAGTGGGCCAAAATTCCTCCAGGACGCTGTAAAAGCCTCATTGCACGTTATCGCAAACGCTTGGTTGCAGTTGTTGCTGCTAAGGGTGGCCCAACCAGTTATTAGGTTTAGGGGGCAATCACTTTTTCACACAGGGCCATGATGGTTTGGATTTTTTTTCACCTTTAATAATAAACACCTTCATTTACAAATTGCATTTTGTGTTTACTTGTGTTGTCCTTGACTATTGTTTAAATTGGTTTGATGTTCCGAAACACTTACGTGTGACAAACATGCAAAGGAACAGGAAATGAGGAAGGGGGCAAACACTTTTTCACACCACTGTAGACTGCCTTCTAATGGATAGATCACACTGCATTGGTTCATCTGTCAATGGACAGTTTGCTGCAACATTTCCCAGTTCTTGGCAATGAAAACACCTGATGTTTCCCCAGTTTGGTTTGCTGACAGGCAGTGGCTTCCTTTGTTTGGGACGCCAAACTTCAGTCCTGGCACCGAAAATCCTCCCCCCCATTTTCTTGCCATGCTTACCATCCACTTCCCCTGGAACAGTTTTACCGGTTGCCTGGGGAGACTGTGGCTTTGGGTGGAAAGTCCGTGCGGCTGTAGGGTGGTGACCAGGCTCTCTGTAGAAAAGTACGTTTCAACGAGTTCTACCAGGTTGTCTGCTGAGTTGGGGTCTCCTTGACTCACCCACTTCTGCAGGGGAATTGGTAGTGACCTCAGGAACCGGTCCATGACCAAATGTTCCACTATTTGTGGCCCAGACAGGGACTCCGGCTGTAGCCATTTCCTCAACAGGTGAATCAGGTTGAACATCTGCGATCTTGGGGGGCCTCTCGTCTTGGAAGAGCGAGCTGTGGATCCGCTGTGCTCGAACTGCCAAAGTGATACAAAGTTGCGCCATAATTTCCCGCTTGACCTTCTCATAGTCTCCAGCTTCTGCTAACTCCAAATCATAGTAGGATTCTTCAGAAAGCAAGGTGGCGACCAGTCCTGCCCACTGGGTTTTAGGCCAAATTTCTCAGGGGCCCATTCAAACATTAGCAGAAAGGCCTCTGGATCATTATCTGCAGTCATCTTAGAAAGAAAGAGACCCACATAGATGGTTGAGGGCTTGTCTCTAACATCATCAACTTTAGCAGGTGACCACTGTGCTAGCATCTCCACAGCCTCAGTCAAGGTTTTCCTATCTGCTTTTGCATCAGTGGCTAGCTGTTCAACCAGTCTCTGCAATAGCTCCTGTACAGCCCCAATCTGTTGGCACAGCACCTTGGTTTGCCCCTGTGTGATAGCAATGGCTTGCTGTTGTGCAGTGTTTGCTTGATTTAGTGCAGGTTTTTTTTGCTGCTGTGCAGCGTTTTCTTTGCATATCACTTTAGGATTTCCTCCATGTTTAGTCACTCTAGGTACTGGCCTTTTAAGTAGTAACTTACTACAGCTGGTCGCAGCCTCCACCATATGTAACCTGGGGGACAGGTAGCAGGTACAAAAGCTTCCTGGCATAAGCATTCGGGCACAGATACCAGAACAAGTGAAGTAGTGACAAACAGTGAAGTGTTTAATGGTGATATTTACAAGTCCATAGAGGTGCTGTACAGTGTTCAAAACAAAACAAACAGAACCAAAATAGCCAAACAAAAACCTAGCCGTGTCTCGGCTCTAACTATACACTATGCAGGCCCTAACTACCAGGCTGAGCAAGCCTACCACTTGTCAGTTTCCACATAAACTGCTTAACAGCTTTTTACCAACCTTTTGCTCTCACATACCAGCGTTGTCTGTTTCCCAGGCAGAGAGCAAAGGCTGTCTGCTCAGGTGAGCTTAAATTAGCCTGGGGGAGAGGACCAAGACTTGAACTGGATCATGGATCAGAGATTCTTGAATGTGTATGAGAGGAGCCTGGGAGACGTATAAATCCGGAACAGGTCTTTTCCTGGCTCTCTCGTGGACACTCTGCTACAATATATATATATATATATATATATATATATATATATATATATATATATATATATACATACACACACAACATTTCAGGGTGGTTGTACAGAGAGTCAGATTAGTACAGATCAGACTGGGGTTCTCGGTCACCTTGTACCCCTAATAGACACAGGTTAACTTAGACATAGAAGGGGTTGGGGTAGCTGGACAAGGAGCTTACAGTGCTCTCCAAGGTAAGCTGGGTTCCACAACCCCCCACCCAAAGTGACTCCCGTGACAGTACACAAACGGCCTACAACTATAACAAGGGCATTTTTTAGCTTTGGTCAGAGCTGCACAGTTTATTTTTATCAACAGGCACCCTTTATGTGCATAGGCATTTTTTAATAAAGGTGAACTAACCCTTTGATCTTTAAATAACTGTTGTTATTGATTAGTATGATTACATCCCAATTTATCCACCAATGTGGTAATATTTGATAGAGTTTTCTAAAATAAAGATGAAATCCCTATACAAACTGATATCCTGCTGTCTATAGCTCAAAACACTCCCAACATCTTTCCTGTTCTCTCTCATGGCACAAATAACGTGCCAGTTTGTGCCCTTAACTTGTCCTGGCTTGACTGCTGCAACAACCTCCTCTTGGGTCAGGACAGAAATAAATACTGCCAGCAGCTGAAATGGCACCATTATTAATTATCGTGAGTTCTGCTGCTTGACTCATTCTCCTCTAACTCCTCAAATACTGCTACCTTCTGTCATTCAATCCGCTGGTTGCCAACTATACAGCAAATATAATTTTATAACTGTGACTCAAACCTCCAACCTGGCACCTTCTTATATCTCCTGACTAATTCCCATGTATTCCCCTTCATACAACTTACTCTTCTCTACTCTAGTTATGTCTTCATACTCTCGCTTTCTAGACAGGGCTGGATCTAGGCTGTCTGATCTGGGAGTGCAGTAAAAAAAGTCCTGTCAACACATCTTCAGTTTACCTTCTCTAGCTAGCTCTCCCTGCTTTTCTGTCTTTCTAGTTCTCCTCACACTGGCTCTGTGAGATGCAGGCAAACAGTATTTTCTGTTAATTCAGTGTGCTTCTCTATCACCAGTCATAAAGTAATGTCTGACATTATTTCTGGGCAGTGCAGAGCTGGTGCAGCAATGAACAAGAAATACTAGTTCTCTATAGCTCTATGTGGCTGCAACAAAAAAGTGCCTGTGCCCTTTAAAAGTACCGTATATCCTCGAGTATAGGTCGATCCGAATATAAGCCGAGGCCCCTAATTTACCACAAAAAAAATGGGAAAACGTATTGACTCGTGTATAAGCCGAGGGTGAGACATGCCTGTCCATCCCTGTGTGTCAGTCCATCCCTGTGTGTCCGTTCATCCCTGTGTGTCCGTCCATCCCTGTGTGTCCATCCCTGTGTGTCCGTCCATCCCTGTGTGTCCGTCCATCCCTGTGTGTCCGTCCATCCCTGTGTGTGCAGCCTACCTGTGTCCCGAGCCTGCGTCCCGAGCCTGTGTGCTTCTGCACATACGGCGGCCATGCCAGGATCGCCGCACCTCTTCTCGTCTGACAGACGGCGGCCATTCCACTGTTCAAAAGCCGCGCCTCCGTCTGTGATAGGCGGAACACTCAATTTCCCAGCAGTCTGTGTTCCGCCTATCACGGACATCCTCTCATCCTCGTCCGTAGTATGAGGATGAGTGGATGTCCGTGATAGGCGGACCACTGACTGCTGGGAAATTGAGTGTTCCGCCTATCACAGACAGGGAGGCGCGGCTCGACACGCTGATCGGGTAGACAGACGGCGGTGACTCAAGTATAAGCCGAGGGGGGCACTTTCAGCCTCAAAAAAGAGGCTGAAAATCTCGGCTTATACTCGAGTATATACGGTATGCAAAATCATGAGGAACCTCACTCCTGAACTGTATTTGTTGGACTGAAGGACACTGGCAACTGCACTTAACAATAACAATGTCATCCTCTTCTTGGTACCACATGAGAGAGTTCCCACTTTACATTAGAGTCCCCATCACATCAAACTCTCCCTTACCCTCAGAATTTACTCATTACATCAGACTTCCCCATCACACCAGTGTCTCCCCCCCCCTTTTACACTAGATTCCCTCACCAATTCAGAGTCTCCCCATTAAATTAGAGTCCTCCTTCACTTCAGAGTCAGCCCCCATTACATCAAAGCCCTCAGTCCCCTCTTCACAACATACCCCTACCTTAAAATCCTCACTGTGGCTGCAGCATCATAGCAGGATTGGGAGGTGGAGCAGGTCTGGGTGGAAGCAGGACTTCCATGCTCTGGATTGACATCATCCATTTCCATTATGTATAGTGCGACCTGACACAACCTATTAGTAGCAGCAGCAAGCCTCCATCCCTAATATGTGTTCAACATTTGAAAAAAGAGGGGAACAGGACTTTAAACGAAACGTGTCACTAAATGGATACTTTGATTAAAATTGTTTATTAAAGTACAAATCATATCACAAAAAGTGTCAATCTGGGATACAGGACACAATTTACTATAGTACACTTCTTTAAATACATTTGTTTAGATATACAGTTATTTTACAGAATATAATGCAACATCATTAACAATGCAAATGCATAGACATACTCATCCATTCATAAAACCAATAAACGTAAGCAATTGCTCATAGTAAGCCAAAATGGTCTGGGCATCAGATGGATATATACTTGACGCACATTTCATGGCTCTTGCCAATCATCAGGAGTAAAAATGCTCTGAAATTAAATCAAGAATATTTATAAATATGGGATAACCTTAAACCGGAGAACCATCTCTCAAGAAAAGGGGGGGGGCTATAACTTACTATCCGGCCCAAAGGTGATGCCAAACATCTGTCTAGGGGATGCAGAGGACAGAAATATCGATCTCCCCCGGGGCTGAGGTGAGGAATCGCATCCAGATCGACGATAGCAGCTGGGTAAAGCCCAAGTGACCATGTCACAACCATAATGTATGATATATGCTTACCAGGCTATACTGTTCTGCAGGAATATAGAAATAAGACCTTGTGAAATAAATTTGCTATTAATGGGACAAATCCATACTTGTAGGTGAATCAAATTAATGAATGACATGCTCATCCATTTCCACTGTGCGGGCAGGCCGGCCTGCCATACCATAAAAACAAACTATGCCATGAGTCCTGGTCTGCCCCTCTGCATCATGGAAAGGAATGATGCTTACTCTAGATCACTGTGTCTGTACTGCCCCAGACACAGATCAAATTTAGGGAAAGAGTGTAGCCCACCTCAGCAACCCCCTAGATTTGGCCCTGCTTCAAGATTTCCTGTATACCTGTTCTAAAAATATCCTTCATCCTCTATTCAGCACTTGGTGACTAAGACTTTAAAATGTGTCATTGTAGTAACCATAAAATCTGGCTTACGGCTGAAGTTTAGGTATTTCTATTTTTGCATAATTTTATTGGTACAGCTTGAACCAATTTAAAGTGGTTCTAAAGGCCGAAGTTTTTTTTGTTTATCTTAATAATGGACTGGAAGAGAAAAAGTGTCCAGACTTGAAATGGTTAAGGCAATGCATCTCCACCACACATGCATAACAGCGCACCTCGACATGTGGTAGTGTTACACTGTGCACTAACATACATTTTAGTGTGCTTTGTTGGAAATAAATATGCATGTCTGTTTATCAGTTTGTTTTTGTGCATTGCCACCCCATTTAAAAGAGTGGGCTGCCTTAAAACAACATTAATGTGCAACATTACACGTTACCCATCACAATGGACCAAAAAGATGACCCCGATCTTTTTCCGGCCGGGAACGAGCACACCAGCTCTAGATAGTGTCTTGTGTCCTGATTGGATAGATTGATAGCAGCGCAGCCATTGGCTTCCGCTGCTGTCAATCAAATCCAATGGTGCGGGTGCCAGGGGCGGGGCCGAGTCCTGCATTTCATGTGAATGGACACAGAAGCAGGACTCGGGAGAGCCCCTGGAACGGGTGTCCACCTTGGGAGAGCCTTCTCCAACGTGGGCACTCGATGCGAGGAGCCAGCAGCACCGACGGGGGACCCCAGAAGAGGCGGATTGGGGCTACTCTGTGCAAAACTAGCTACACAGTGGAGGTTAGTATGACATGTTTGTTATTTAAAAAAAACAAACAAAAAAAAAACAACCCCTTTAATGATGAATTTGGATATTTTTACATTGATCCTATTTTTACCAATTTACCTATGCCTACACCATACCTGTGGAATCCCTCTAGAAGCTGGCATCTCTACTACATTGATCTTAACTAGATAAATCCCATTCTAAATGGCTGCTCTGCTGCATTGTGAACACAGGTCACAGGCTGACCACTATGCATGGACACCATTTAGAAAATGCTTTGGATTTTTTTAATGAATTCTCTGAAGGGGATACACAGTTCCAGGGGAGGATGGCCATAGAAGCCAGAGGGCAAATAGGGTACACTTTTGATCGCAGTTAATGCCGGTGCATTACCAAAGGCTAGATCGATCATGGAACCTGATTTATGTGTAGAAGAAAAACAGGAGTAGGCCCTGACTCCTGGATATTTCCTGTGCCAAATCTCAGTATAGTCCAAGGCTTGAGCCCAATGGCATAAATTTGGATTGTGTATTCTGGAAGGATTGGAGGAGTCAAACTGCATATCAATGACAGAGTTAAAGTCCCCGGCCATATATAGCCGAGAGAAAGTCAGAGGTACCAATTTATCATATATGGTGTAGAGGTGTGTATGGTGTAGAGGACCTGTTGGTTAAATGGAGAAGGTACATATATATTAACAAAGGCAAATACCACAACATTTATCTCTAATAGCAGAATAATATATCTTCCTAGTGGATCAGTAATGAGATGTAACACTTCATACGCTAGGGATTTGTTCAAAAGGACAGCTACACCCCTGGCATATCCTGAATAATTAGCGTGGAAGGCTTGTTGTACCCATGATCTGCATAATGCCAAAATCGTATTGCCTATCAGGTGGGTTTCTTGTAAAAACAAATTATGGGGCCTGTGATGGTTCAGATATTTGAATATTAGTGCCTTCTTGAACTTGTCATTGAGCCCCCTTACATTCCACGATAACAATTTCATGTCCATGAATCAAATAGAAATATATATGACCATTTTACCATTTGTTGTAGCTCAGCAATCATGGCAGAATGTTGTCCGGTACGGCCTTCCACTGTAGAAACTTGGGCCTCAGATTCAGAGGGGTGGCCCCTGATTTTCTCCAAGTCATTACGGATGAGAGTATACTCTTCCGCCAAGTGGTCAATGCGCACCAACAGGGATGTTTTGCTGCTCTCAAACGCTTCCAGGTTCAGGTTGGTTTCAGCTGCAGGAGACTGACGATTACCGCGACCCCCACAGCTGCATCTTCCTCCATGCCTGCCAGTAATGTCCAGAGCTACCTGAGCAAGATGGCCTAGACACGTGGAGTGTTGTCTGGGGCCACGGCTGCTGCCTGTCCCTTACGCGGCTTAGAAGCAGCAGAGCGCCAATTTGATGGCATCGGGTGGTGGCTGGAGATCAGGGAATCCCCAGTAAGCGATGTGGGGAAACAGCAGATCTTAGGAGACAAAGTGAGCCCAGGATAATGTCAGGATGGCAGAAGCTCACTAATACACGTTCTCTCAGGTCCACATCCGGCAGATTTTTTTTTTTTTTTATGAATTCAAACCATTCTCTGATTGGATGAGGTGGAGAGTGTGACAGAACTGCCAGGCCTGTCCACCTTGTCCAATCAAAGAACTTTTTGCATTTGAAAAAGCAAAGTGATTTCTGAATAGTGCTGGTGCCTGAGTGGCCAACCTCCTGTGCTCAGAGTGCAGCAGGGCAGCATCTAGGCAAAGGACTCAGAAGCAAGTGGAGATCACTGCAGTAGCAGTGTTTTCTATATTGATTTCCGGCTTTTAGAGGGATCCCATAGGTATGATATATGCATAGTTACGTTGGTACATGCTGGACTAAAAATATCTAGACCTGTAATTATTCTTTAAGAATGCTGAGTAGTTCCTCATTGACAAGATACATGCCTGCCTCTACTACTTGTTTTTGTATGCATTGTTTAGATGTAAAAATAATAACTATTGCTATTCAAACCTTGGCCTATACCGTAAAAATGCCAGTGATACAATCCTGTAACTATGTTGCAGGCCCAATGCACACAATGCAATTTTACTGTATCCAAGAACTACTGTAACTTGTATTCATGCATGTTAATAGATAGGATTTATTGGCTGAGTTAAAATGGGTGCAGGTAGCTCACAAAAATAGTTGTCATAAATGTTTATAATATGTGTTAACTGCCATTTAATTCTGGATGGAATACAACGTATTTATTATGTTCTTAGGATACAATGCGACTTTAAGGCCGCGTACACACGCGCGGACTGTTCGCCCAACTTTGTCCGTCCAACAGTTTCGGCAAACAGTCCGCTCAAACTTAGCATGGACGGACATGGCCACACACGACGGACGAACAGTTTGCTGAAACCGTGCGCGATGACGTGAACGGCACGTACGACGGGACGAAAAATACGACGTCCTATACACTGCATTATAGCTTTCGGCGTGAAAATCCTTTCTGAGCATGCGCGCAACTTTGTTTGACGAACAAGCCTACACACGAGCGGACTGTTCGCTGAAACAAGGTTTCAGCGGACAGTTTTACGGAATTTCCGAAAAACCTTGTCCATCCAACTGTCCGCTGAAACTGTCCGCTGAAAGCCCACACACGAGCGGACTGTCCGCCCAAACACTGTTCAGCGGACAAAGTTGGGCGAACAGTCCGCGCGTGTGTACGCGGCCTTACTTGTAGTTGTCTGGTTTATTGTTAAAAATTGTGAAGTCATTGTTGGATACTTTTACATTACGACCACTAGATGGTGCACTCTTTTTATATTTAAAAGCCTTTAACTTAAATTGCACTGCTGGAAGTAGGAGAATGCTAAAATAAAATAAAGGTAGTAGTAAATATAATGGGATTAATTACCTGTCTGAAATTTGTTTCAAATTAATTTTTGTAGAAAGCTATCTCATAATAACGTTCGGTGTATGTTGTGTTGTCACAGAGTACAATTGTATGTGCCTGCTACTAGACAACAAATCAGGTAAGCACACCAGACATTATAAGACAAATTCTCTTACTTTAAAGGAAATCTATGGCCACAATATACACTTTAATTTTAAATCATCAGATTTGTAATAGCAATAGAAAACAATAATTATTTTTCTTTATCTATAATGAGCTTGCATGAGAAATCTCCTTTCATCTCTTTCCGCAATGTCCTTGATCTGAATGCCTTGAAGCTTCTCCTCTGCAGTTTACTTTCAATTTCTAAGTACTACATATCCCATAGTACGCTGCTGCCTGCCAGCAGTGATTCCTGGACTGATTCTGCCTCCTGTAACGCCTCCCCTCAGCACCTCTAGTTCAGAAGGAAGGCTCTGTGAATTTTGTGACTCAGCAGTGCCTACTCACAGGGCATAGTAAATATGAATTGATGGAGGTAAATGTGTGAGGATCTTTACATATTACAAACTTCAAGGTTGTTCAGATTAATAGGAGTAGGCTAGAAATAGTTGAAATACAATGTGGAAATAAATATATATACGATTTTACATTTTGGCCATAGATGTGCTACTGTATATATCTGCTCCCCCACTGCCCCTGTCTACTACTGTAACCCCCAACATTTCTAGGTCAAGGTGGCACTAGCTGACTAAATAAATAAGCTTAAAGTGATTGTAAAGTCTCTCGTTTTTTTTTTCTCTAAAAATAACAAACATGTTAATAACAGTGTATTTGCAGCCCCGATCTTCCTCTTCTTGGGTGCCTCTTTGGCTCTCCCAGCCCCTCCCCCCTGTCGGGTGTCCCCACAGCAAGCAGCTTGCTATGGGGGCACCTATGCTGAGTCACAGCTCCCTGTGTCCATTCAGACACAGAGCCCCAGTTCGGCCCCGCCCCCTCATTTTCCAGATTCGCTAACTGAATTTAATTGACAACAGTGGGAGCCAATAGCGCAGCTGCTGTTTCTTAGGCCATTATGAGGAGAGTCCCAGACAACCGAGGCAGTAGTGGACATTGCTGGAGAGAGATGGGGCTCAGGTAAGTATTAGGGGATGCTGGGGCGACTGCTGCACACAGAAGGTTTTTAACTTAATGCATACAATAAAATTTAAATAAAAAACCTTCTGACTTTAATGAAAATAAGGTGAGAATTAAACTTGAGTTTCTTAACCCCCTGCGCCGACCATATGCTTGAAGTGGTTAAAGCGGGGTGATGCTGGTTGGTTGGATTTGTACTGATAACAAAGGATGCATCTAAAAGCCAATCGGTTGTTATTCTAAAGAAGAGAGAGGGGACGTGGCCCCCTCCCGCTGCTTTCTGCCACTCCTGGGAGACCCAAGCCACTAGTCAGTGTGTCTGCCACCTAGGCTGAGACCTGAACGAAGCTGGATTCGACTTTGATCGTGTCTCCGATGTAAAATCCCGGAAGCGACGTCACAACGTCACTTCCGGTTTAGTTGGCTGCCAATGGCACAGATTTTAAAAAACAGTATTCAGAATCACCTTTAAGTGCAAAGGAAGGAACTTTTAGACCCCCGGTCTCTCCATATTATTACTGTCACAAGGGATGTTTTTCATTCTTTGTGACAGCAATAAAAGTAATCAGAATTTTTTTTTCTTTTAAAGGGACAATGTAAAAAAAAAAAAAAAAAATAAGATTTTTTTTTCCTATAGAGAGTTTTAGGTAGTTTTTCGCCATTCTGCGAGTGTGTGCAATTTCAAAGCATGACATGTTAGGTATCTATTTATTCTGCGTAACATCATCTTTCACATTATACAAAAAATGAGCTTTCTTTACTGTTTCATTTTTTTTAATCCATGAAAATGTATTTTTTCCCAAACAATGCTTTTGAAAGAACGCTGCACAAATACTGTGTGACATAAAATATTGCAACAATTGCCATTTTATTCTCTAGGGTCTCTGCTAAAAACATATATAATGTTTGGGGGTTCCAAGTATTTTTCTAGCAAATAATACAGATTTTAACTTGTAAGCAACAAATGTCAGAAATAGGCTTAGGCATGTAAGGGTTAAACTTAAGATTATGAAGGAGTGCACTAAATTGTCAGCTATGACATTTTGCTAATTTACAGTGGGCAATACTCTTCTGCTCAAAAATAATTTATTACTCTCCTTCTTGGGATTCAAATAGATCAGTTCCTATTTCTAATGAACAAGCTTATGTAGCGCTACCCCTGCAAGAGTCACTTGTTTATTTGGGTCCTCTGTTCTTCCCTATGCCCTAGACCAGTGATGGTGAACCTTGTCACCCCAGATGTCTTAGAACTACATTTCCCATGATGCTCATTGACAGTGTAGGGACGCATCATGGGAAATGTAGTTCCAAGACATCTGGGGTGCCAAGGTTCGCCATCACTGCCCGAGACCAGTGTTTCTCAACCTTTTTTTAGACCAGGCACCCTTTAAAATTCTGCACGATCTAAGGCACCCCATTCTAAAGTTTAAAAATGAAACTAATAGTTCTACATAACGCAGCAACAACCACACACATAGGATGTTAGACAATATTAGTGGAGATTATTCTTAAGCAAACACGCCTTTGCACACTAGTACTGATTAGTGTTCCAATGTTTCTCTTCTCCCTCAGTTTCTCTCCCTCACTCAGCTAATGTGGTCCCAAAGCTGATGGAGAGTGGCAGGGGAGGGGCAAACAAGGATGCTGTGCAGGTGCCCAACATCCTAATTATCCACCCAGGTTGTTTTAGGCATTTTGCCAAGGCACCTCTGAAGGCACCCTGGTTGAAAAAGGCTGCCCTAGACAGAGCTCCACCCCTCATGACACCACCAGAATACCATTGCAATACAATGCAATATAGTACAATACCTCTTTCAGGCATGCTCATCCACCTTGTAGGACTGAGAATATAAACAATAGTCCTTAGATAGGGAGATACTCCCCAAGTGAAATAAAAACGAGTAACAAGAAACTAAGGATAACTCACTTGTAGGTCCTCAGTCAAAAGGGTCTAGATTTAAGCACTAGGACATTTGTCAAATCTCCTACACACGAATAAACTTGTTTTTTTAGATTGTTTTTTTTTTCTGCTGGCTTAGTTGGGGCCTTTAAGTTGGCATGCAGTGAAAGGTGTGGTCCCTTTAAGATGTGAAGAAACAGAATAGTTCCTTTCTTGGTGCCAAAGTGATTTATAGAGTTATTTTTAATATGTTGTGAATAGATGGGAAAGGTTCACTTTAAGATTTGGAATTGAAAACAAGAGTCACTTTGAGGAGGGGGGAAGAAAAAGTAGCTATAGAATTCTCCCTAGCAGGGAGTTGAGGTATTAATTCAGTCAGGTAACCTGCAGGCAGTGTTCTGAAATGGTTAGGAATGGTAGACTGCAGGACTCAAAGGGCTCATGTGCCATTTGCAAAGACCTATGCTGCAAGGACACTTTTGAACTTGAATGACAATAACCGTTTGCAACAATAATAGCGTTATGTGGGTTAGGAACCCTCTCACTTGGCCCTTGTGTAATGTAGAACAAAATGATGAGCATCTGACTGGGGGACATCTCGTTCTTTGAAGATGCAGCTGTAATGACGATAATGATGACTTCTGTAATCCTGCAGGGAACAGGTCTCCTCCAGTCTGCCTTTCACAGGATACCCGGCTTCTTAATGTCAGTTATGGCTTCCCAGTCTAGGCGCACGTAGCTCCACACGGGTCACGCACATACCTCCTTACACCATCCAAGTCTCTCATAAAGTCCCCTCCATGTTCCCAAGTTTTTGCTTATGTCTACTCCCACCCTCTGGTGATTGCCTCTGGACATTGTAGTTTAGTTTCAGCTCCACTGAAAAATTCTGCTTTCAACACACAAATCCCAGCAGTCTCTGTACTTCTGTATTGGGACTATGAAGAGCAGAAATGCTAAACACCACCATCTTGTGATCAAATAGAAATCTGCAATACAATGTTACACTTATAAAGTGAACCAGTGCTTTGTCATACACTTTAATCCTCCACCCCACCACCCAACAGCACATGCTCAACCAAGATAGCTCTGTGACATGTCTGACACACTACAATCAGAACATATGCAATGCTGAGAGTTCTCTTCCCCTTATTCTTATTTAAAAAAGAGGTGGATTGTAGCTATAACCTATCTGTATCTGGTCTACGTAATGAGATAACATTTCAGACAATTTTGTAAATAAGCTGATGGTTCTTGTGCATGACTATTGCATTTAGATATATTGTTAAGTGTTTAGGCATCCTCATTTATCCTACTCACCATCTTAAACAGTGAGTAATTGAAGTGTCGGGTGAGGGAAGTCCTATAAGTAAAAATATCTGAATAATTCTATCTTGGGGAAAGTTAATGATTTTCTCCATGAGCTATGATTCATTTTATATACTGTTAGTCTAGTTGTTTATACTGTATATGTGTGAACATTGACTTGGTTCTAAATGTCATTGACTAAGGAATATTCTAGATTCGTGTGTTTTTTTTTCCTCTGTGGGTTGAACTAGATGGACTTGTGTATTTTTTTTTTAAACAAACTAACTATATAACTATGTACCTATGTAAATAATTTCTAGCTAGAACTACTGGGATTGTTGTGCTTGCACTCTTTGACAAAGATATCATTATTTAACGGCTGGTTGCTTTGCAGTTATGAGATTTTTTACAATAAATATTTTATTGGTCTAATATAAAGTATTTCTGCATTAGACTAGCATTCACCAGGTTTTCATTCTCTTTTCTTTTGGTTTTGTAACAGGCTCTCACCTTTATTGCACTTCCTTACCATCCCACTGCTTAAGTTTAAAGCTAAGCACATGCCCTAATGCCCCAACATAAGAGCACTTGGATCTAGTAATAGGTCGCTTAGGTATCAAATCAAGTTCTGAGTTGTGGGATGGGGGGTGTTTATGTTTATTCTATACTGAGAAATGTCAAGTTCTTCTCGGGGCTTCGGTAGCAAATGGGGTATATTGTCTTTCGCAGCCAATCAGGGTTCATGTTGATTTGTTGCTATAGCTTACTGCACTCTGCACTTAGCCTTTTGCTCCTTGCAGTAACATTATTGTGACATGGCGCCTGCTAGACTAGAGATGGAACTCCATTTTATGTAATCTGCCAACTGTGTCCTGTGTGAAGTCTTCAGTAAAAATCCTGTCTTCAAATCTATCAGAAAGATATGTCAGTGGTACTCTTCAAAAAGTACCACTGATATATCTTGTCTTGGTTCACCAGGATCCACATACCTTAGAGTGTCCACACAATTGATATAAGGGTGATTCAGATGGTCTTACTGAAAGACAAGACTATGGTATTACCCATGGCTTGTTACCTGCTATATCAGGTATATGGAATTAGTGGACCTTTAGCTGTTACAAAACTACAAGTCCCATCATGCCTCTGCCTCTGGGTGTCATGCTTGTGGCTGGCAGAGTCTTGCTATGCCTCATGGGACTTGTAGTTCTGCAACAGCTGGAGGTCCGCTAATTGCATATCCCTGTGCTATACCAATAACCCCACCCCTTTCACTTAATACCACGCCACACATAACTGGAGTAAATTGGCCATAGCAGCCATTTTATTAACCACTTCAATACAGGGCACTTAAACACCTTCCTGCCCAGACCAATTTTGAGCTTTCAGCGCTGTCGCACTTTGAATGACAATTGCGCGGTCATGCTACACTGTACCCAAATGAAATTTTTATCATTTTTTTCCCACAAATAGAGCTTTCTTTTGGTGGTATTTGATCACCTCTGCGGTTTTTATTTTTTGTGCTACAAATAAAAAAATACCGAAAATTTTGAAAAAAAATATGTTTTTTTTTGTTTCAGTTTCAAAACTTTGTAAATAAGTACGTTTTCTCCTTCACGGATGGGCACTGATGGGGCTACACTGATGGGCACTGATAAGGCTGCACTGATGGGCACCAATGAAGTGGCACTGATGAGGTGGCATTGATGGACACTGATAGGCGGCACTGATAGGCGACACTGATAGGCGACACGGATAGGCGACACGGATGGGCGACACGGATGGACACTGATAGGTGGCACAAATTGGCACTGATAGCTGGCACGGATTGGCATGGATGGGCGGCACAGATGGGCATGGGTAGGCGGCACAGATGGGCATTGGTAGGGGGCACAGATGGGCATGGGTGGGCACTGATAGGCGGCACAGGTGGGCACTGATAGGTGGCACAGGTGGGCACTCATTAGCGGCACATGTGGGCACTCATTAGCAGCACAGGTGGGCACTCATTAGCAACACAGGTGTTATACTGTACTAATGGATGCCAATCAGTGCCAAACAATAATGCATGCCAATCAGTGATGCCCATTGTGGGCACTGATTGCCATCCATTATGGGCACTGATTGGCATCCATTGTGCCTGACTGGCATCCCTGGTGGTCTAGGGAGGATTACCTCTGCTGGGCATCCCTGGTGGTCTGGTGGCGTCCCTGGTGGTCCAGTGTGGGCATCCTCGGGGGGGGCTGTGCTGATAATCGATCAGCACAGACCCCCCCTGTCAGAGGAGCAGCCGATCGGCTCTTCTCTACTCGTGTCTGACAGACGCGAGTGAGGAAAAGCCGATCACCGGCTCTTCCCATTTACACTGTGATCAGCCGTGATTGGACACGGCTGATCACATGGTAAAGAGTCTCCGTTGGAGACTCTTTACCGAGATCGTAGTTGCCGGGTGTCAGAGTGACACCCCGCAACAACGATCGCCGCGATGCGCGCCCCCGGGGGCGCGCAGCGGCTCATAATCCTGATCACGTCATATGACGTCCGGTTAGGATTATGAAACCACTTTGCCGCCGTCTATTTGTAATAGGGCGGGCGGCAAGTGGTTAACCAAATATAAATACTAATAATTAACATGTCAATAACCTTTCAAAACATAACATACATATTAAAGATAATGGAGCCCAAGTTTCCAATAGGCATAAGAACCAGAACTGTACCTGCTAGTCACTTCTCAGGCCTCCAGTCGAAAAAAAAACACAGACTCGGAGACAACTAGCAGGTACCCATACCAACTGGGAGCCATACCTCAGGGTTGCCCTACACCATACCTTTTAAGGGCCCATATGACCTAAAAGGACCTTGCACCCTGCCAAGTGCAACACATGCTCCCAAGTACTCTCAACTCCCCAAACAAAATGACAAATTCCCCAAAATTTAGGGCGGGAGGGTGGGAAGCTGTTTTCCCGCTCTTTCCCTGCAACTGCAACACCAGCCCCTTTCCTTCCCAGCTCACTTCCCCCCAGAGCTTCACCAATAACTCCTACTCATTCTGCAGAGCCCTAACAAAAACCTTGACACGCCCCCCTCTATCTTACCATACTTCCAGTCTCTAAGCCCCATTACCCCTGTCATGCTGGCCCTTCGTTTATTGCCTTGGGGTGTACTACGGGCCTCTCTTAACTGGCTGTCAGAAATCTGCAAGCAAAGGCACCAGAACTGTGATTTTGCTTATCTACAATGGATCCAACAGCAGGTTTAGTCTGTTTTTAGGACAGTTAAATGCATAGAACTTACAGCAAGTTTGAATTTTGTCAATGTTCTTTAGAAAATCAACATTCTTCCACAGAAATTTTTTATTTCCTATTGCATTTGGCAATGTAAAAATAAGAGATATTAACCTGCTATGTTAAGGTGTTTCATGTTTTTGTTAGAAAAACCTTTAACAAAAACAAATGAAAAGGGAAAGAAGTGCTGTATATAACAGTGAAGGGTGTTTTTCGGGGAAAAATGTTGAATACCTACCTTTGTAATGAAAGTTTAACTCCAGACACACACACGGTTTAAAAAACACAGAAATTAAAAAAAAAACAGCTTCATATTACGTTTAGCAGAATTGACAGTTTAAAATAGAGATTCATATTTTACACAATTTTTGGGTTGAAATTTAGAAAAAAAATGAACAATGTTGATTTATGAAACTACCAGACAAAACCATCATATCACAATTGCAAAGCTCGGGCCTCTATTTGTAATACATAGGTTGTTTAAGGAACTTTTAGACAAAATGCATTTCTTCAGCAGAAAGATACTGTATATATAGATTTTATAAACTTCCTTTCAAGAAGTAATTAAACATGTGTTGATCCATATTTGGCATTTTTTCATTTTCAGACTACACTAATTTTAGAGAAAATTGTTACAACTTGCTGATGCAAAGTGTTGAAAGGTAATATACCAAAAAAAGCACACATATTCTTCAAACTAAGATACTTGATGAAGCTTGCAAAATTATGTTCGTGCTGTAGCAAAAATTCCAAAACTAAACCATGATGCCAAGATCTGTTGATTTAATATCTAGGAGAGTGAGTTTCCAAAGACTGGATGGCAAGCAGTCATAGAGCCTCCATCAGAGACATGGTTAGATAATACTGTCAATTCAAAATCAGCACATTTCAGAACAAACATGTCATTTAGGACATGCCACAACTATGGCCACTGACGAGGAAGTACATAATGTACAGTCATGTGAAACAGTAAGTACACCCCATGGAAATGAATGACCTTTTAAACATATTTGAAAAGGAAAACATTAGATCTTTATTCAAGCAGTTCCTACATGCAGAGGTGATATATATAAAATATAAATGACACATTACATTTACATGGTATATTCATTTGCATCAAAGAAAAATGCAGGTTTGTCACATGAAAAACATGAGTACACCCCTACAAACCCTTCAAATCCATGAGATAGAACCAGGTGTTCCAGATTAAGTGCCAGAGATTAGAATATCATTAGGGAGTATGCAAATGGGAAATGAAAAATGTAAAAGTCAGAAATCTAGGGTCGGGTGTTCTCCTTGGTATTGACATGTATGGTGGCATCATACCAGGATCAAAACTGCCCTCTAAGACACCCAAAAACAAAGTTGGGGATGCCTATGAGTCTGGTAAGGGATTTTAAAAGATTGGAAGATTATTTGAAATCAATAATTGTACCTGTAAGGAAAATTATTTTACTAGTAGTTTAGATTTCAAATAACAATGAAATTTGTTTTTGTCCAACACTGGTCTGCTTGGCAAATTAAGCCCAAGAACTGACCCCTTGATGTTAAAAGATATCTCCAAGAACCTCAAAATATTATCATGGGATCTGTAGACAACTCGTGTCAAAGTACATGCATCTACAATCATAAAGGGTATGAGAGGAGTGCAAGGAAAAAGCTTTTTCTGTCCAAAAAGAGAATATTAGAGCAAGACCATTGAACTATAGGCAAAGACAAGGCCTTCTGTAACATTGTACTATAGACTGATGAATCAAAGATAGAGTTTGACTACAGTAACATTAGACATGTAGACATTTCAGCACAAACAGAAGACAGGTTTTCAGGAGAAGAACCTCATATCAACTGTGAAGCATGGTTGTGGAAATGTTATTAATGTTTCCAGTTGTTTTGGTGCTACATGGCACTGGCAACTTGCAATCATAAAGTCATCCATTCTGCATAAGTACCAGAGTGGGCGTGATGAAAATATAAAGCCATTCGTCCAATAGTTGCAACTTATCCAGAAATGGGTCTTTTAACATGATGATCATTCAGAGCACACTAGAAAATCTATCAAGGAATGACTCAAAAGAAGATGTGGAGGGTTATGAATTGCCCCAGTCAAAGCTCTGACTTGAGATTCATTGACATGTTGTAGGAGGACTTAAATCAGCAGTTCATGCAAGAAAACCACAAAGATCTTATAACTGAAGGAATTTTACATGAAGGGGTGGTATACAAATTCACTGAGTCGATGTCAGAGACCTGTGGACAATTATTAAAAACACCTACAACACCTACAATGCCAGCTTCTGAGAAAAACGTGTGCTTATATTTTCCACAGTACACCATCACATTCATTGATATTTTAAATACACTGAAAAGGAAATTTTTACTTGTGTTTTAATTCAAGTATATCACATATCTATGTAGGCACTGTATGAATGAAGAATCAACATTTGCTTATTCCACTATGTTGAAAACATGTTTCCATAAGCTGTTCTTACATATGAAGTGCTTTATGTACTTCCTTATCAGTGGACATGGTTATACCACATCTCAAATGACATACTGTATGTTTCCGATTTTAATTCGGCAGCATTATATAACCATGAATCTGATGTAGACTTTTTCAGGTCATGAGGATATGCCATGGACCTGTTGCAATAAATTCTATCGGATGAGGAGGGTTGAAGATAATGTTTATAAGCTACTTCCTAACCACTTGCCAACCGCCTCATGCTGATATACGGCAGCAGAGTGGCACCGCTGCGTGAATTGCCGTACCCATACGGTGACTCCTTTAAGAGCAATAGCAGGTCCACTGCACGGCAGGGTACCCGATTCACGTGGCTGGCAGGCACAATCGCTGGCGGCCACCTGCGATCATGGGCATGAGAGCCAGAATGGGAATTTGTGTGCGTAAATACACAAATCCCTGTTCTGACAAGAGAGGAGAGACAGATCATGGGTTCCTACCAAGTAGGAACAGTGATCTGTCTCCTCCTCTAGTCGGTGCCACCCCCTCACAGTTAGAAACACACCTAGGGAACACACTTAACTCCTTGATCACCCCCTAGTGTTAACCCCTTACCTGCCAGTGACATTTATAAAGTAATCAATGCATTTTTATAGCACTGATCGCTGTATAAATGTCAGTTGTCCCAAAAAAAAGTGTCCGCCGCAATGTCACAGTCCCGCTAAAAATCACAGACCGCTGTGGAACTATCCAACACGCGCCGAGACCTACTGCGCATTTTTTCTGACAGAGCACTGACAGCCCGCAATAAAGGTCGCTATGTCTATTACTCTCAGGCGAATAAGTGCGGGAAGCACTTAGCCAGGGTGTTGCACCCCAGACAGCAAAGACAAAACATCCCATTTATAATCGCCAAAGCGGGCCAAAAACGGCATAAAAACTCGGAAATTGTATCTGAATTCAGGGATTACTATTCATCCCTCTACAACCTCCGCCCCCATGTTGACAGGAACGCGCAAGCCGCTGCGACCGCTATGGACCTTCGGGATTATATACAGGACACGGCACTTCCTACCATGACATCCGCGGAGTCTGACGATTTAGAATTGCCCCTGACCACCACGGAATTCCTGACAGCTATTAAGGGACTAAAAAATGGGAAAAGTCCGGGTCCGGACGGTTACACTCCACAGTTTTACAAAAAGTTTGCGCAACAGCTGGCCCCTATTATGTCTCGCGCGTTCGAGGAAATAGATGACACTCACCCGCTATCTTCTCATATCCTCCAAGCCCAAATAGTGGTACTGCCCAAGCCCGGAAAAGATCATTCTCACTGTAGTAGCTACAGACCTATCTCACTCCTTAATATCGATCTTAAACTTTTTGCCAAGATCCTAGCCACCCGCTTAGCCCCTCTTTTACCAACCTTAGTACACAGTGACCAAGTTGGGTTCATCCCACATAGAGAGGCTCGTGACAATACCACTAAGACGCTGCATTTAATCTCGTACGCTCAACAAAATAACGTCCCGATGTGCCTGCTGGCGTGCGACGCTGAGAAAGCATTCGACCGCGTGAGCTGGTCCTTTCTGCAAGCGACGCTTCTACAAATAGGGATGGGGCCGAGGCTGCTGTCTAAGGTGATGTCCTTATACTCCAATCCTTCTGCACGGGTGGCGGCGAATGGAGACTCCTCTGACTCATTTCCAATTAGCAACGGCACCAGACAGGGGTGTCCATTGTCGCCCCTGTTGTTTGCACTCACGATCGAGCATCTGGCGCAAGCGATTCGGGCCAACCCCGCCATTCATGGAATTCTGGCTTCCACGGAGCCTAGCAAACTTTCTTTATACGCAGATGACCTGCTTCTCTACATTACCCAACCTTTAACTAGTATCCCGGCTTTGCTACACGAGCTTGACAGCTTCGGGGCGCATAGCAACTTTAAATTAAACATGACTAAAACGGAGGCCCTGAATATAGCTCTGAAGCCACGTACAGTGTCCCTACTGAAACAGAGGTTCCCATTTAAGTGGCAATCGCAATCAGTTAAGCATTTGGGGACTGAGATACCTAGGAACTTTGCAGACATCTATGCCCTGAACTACAGTCCTATGTTGACAAAAATCCGTCACTTGCTGGAATCTTGGCATAACCTCAAACTTTCTTGGTGGGGGCGCATGAATGTACTAAAAATGGACATTCTGCCCAAGCTGCTGTACTTGTTTCAGACGTTGCCCATAATTCTTCCTCAGGCTTTTTTCCGTACACTTCGCTCCGCAGCGGTTAGGTTCGTTTGGCAGAATCACCCCCCTAGACTGAGACATAGGATTTTATGTGCCCCCAAAGACAAGGGGGGTTTGGGTCTACCGGATTTTCAGTTGTACCACATCTCTGCCATCTCCTCACGACTCCTAGAATGGTTCCTGCGCCCCTTGATTAAACTATCCACGACCATTGAACAGGCCATGGCTCGGGTCGATCTCAGAGCCCTCCTCTGGGGCTATCATGCGACGTTTCGCTCCATGCCCGGACTGTCCCCTTTGACTCTAGCAGCGCTCACCCTATGGTATCGCAAACAGAAGACCCTCCACCTTTCTACGGATCCGAGCCCCATGTTGCCCCTATTCGATAACTCGGCGATCCCGACACTACACACAGGGAGACTTTGCGGCTCTTACTCTAGGGACCAGTGGCCTACCGCCAAGCAATATATACAGGCTTCCACGGGGTTGTTCTGGTCACCCACAGACCCTCATCCGTTGACTCGGATGGACTGGCTTTCCAGGCTATCTATAGAGAGATACTGCAAGTCACTCCATCTCTCCGGCCTGATACATAGACCCCTTACGACTTTTGAGGACATGTGTAGTCTCTCTCAAACACCTAAACATTCGCTGTCTGGGATTTACAAAGACGTTCAGCTACATTCTCATAGCACACTGCCAAATTACACGCAGAAATGGTCCAGGGACCTGGGCACTGAAATATCCACTGCACACTGGAACACATCATTCCTGCTCACTCACAAATCCTCCATATCTGGTTTCACACAAGAAAAAAATTACAAGCTGTTGACGAGATGGTATAGGGATCCAGTCACGGTGAGCAAAATGTTTCCAGAGGTCTCGGATGAGTGTTGGCGTTGCCACGGAGGAGCGGGCACGTATATTCATGTGTGGTGGGAATGTGATCGGATTCGCCCCTTTTGGGATAAGGTATTTAAAATTCATAATGATCTGTATGATATCTCTGTGTTACCAACACCACACATAGCTTTACTTTCCATACTCCCAGGTTCCGTGAGCTCACACCGGAAGAGTCTGTTTAGATTCTTTCTGTCCGCAGCTCGTCACGTCATATCGCAGTTCTGGAAAACGAATGTAATACCCCCAATTACGAGGTGGACTGATGCCATGAACGACATTATGCTCATGGAGGAACTGCACGCCAAACGAACTGACAAATGGGATTCCTATATGTCCCTATGGTACCCTTGGCTCCATCATTCTTCCTCACCTCGCTTCCTTAATGATGTGGCTTAGTTTTAGATTCACGAACCTCCTGCCTACATAGGCCTTCCACGCAGGATTTTTGTATAGCTACGAATGCAGTACGCGGTCTATGATTTACCCCCACTTATTTGGGGGATATTGCTATGTAATTTGATATTTGGAATCTGTAGATGCCTGTAAGCTGTTTGTACGAACTTCTTTCCCTACCCTTCCCTTTTTCCCAACCTTCTTTATTCTGTACCCACCTCCCCCCTCAACTATTATTGTTTTATACTGTTACATGGCCAGTAACAATAAAAATTATATTCAACCTTAAAAATCACAGACCGCTTCTGGGGGACAGTCCTATCCTCCCAACTACCCTAAATATGATGGCACAGGATTGGGCTGGGGCTGGAAGCAGTTGGAGCAGGCTGTATGGTACTAAAGGAAGAAAAGATGATAAGATAGATGATATAAGAAACAGCTGTACTGGTGATGAGGATCAAGGCACTCTGATATAAACAGTGGGATGGTGATGTGTATGAATGATGTGTGGGTGTTGGTATGTATGTTAAGATTTTGTTATGTTTCAGTTATTTTATCTCTGAAGTACCCTTTTGGCACAGTTGAGATGCATCCTTGCCCCGGCTGCCATTAATTTGGTAGAGGGGAACTGAACAGTATTGTCCATGTCTTAAGAATCCAGCTACTCTTGCCAGCTTACAAACTGTTATGTATGTAACCATAAAGGGTATACAATATAACCTGCATGTAACAAGATCTACTGTTATACTGTTTAATACTTATGTTGTAATGCTGAAAATCAAAATAAACACCTTTAAAAAAAAATAAAAAAATCGCAGACCACGTCCATTACTAGTAACAAAAAATAAAAATGCCATAAATCTATTCCCTATTTTGTAGACGATATAACTTTTGCGCAAACCAATCAATATATGCTTATTGTGATTTTTTTTTTACCAAAAATATGTAAAAGAATACATATTGGCCTAAACTGATGAACAAAAATGTTTTTTTTTTTTTTTTAGATATTTATTAAAGAAAAAAGTAAAAAATTATTTTTCACTTTTTTCAAAATTGTTGATCCTTTTTTTTGTTGATAGTACAACGTTGCATTACTGCACAATTGTCAGTTAAATTAATGCAGTGCTGTATAAAATAATGGCCTGCTCATTAAGGGGGCAAATCCTTCCAGGGCGGAAGTGGTTAAAGAAAGCCTCCTGCACTCCATGCTTAGGTGCTGTGAGGTTTAGTAAATATGAATGTACTTATCAAAATCATATCATGCCTAAAAGCGCGGTTTGTGAAGGGTAGCCTCACTTTTGTCAAATTGTCAATTTTTAAAATATCTCCTTCATAAATGTGTTTGATATCAATTAGCTAATTTTTTGCTATACTGTGTTGGCCATTGTTACTGGCTGAAAGCTTGGCCTACAGTGTCCGTTTATGGACATTGCTGCTTCTAACATTCCTCCATGCAAACTCCTTCCTTCCCTCTTACACCCCATGACATTATCCAATGCTGGAGGAGTGGATTGGCTGAGCAGTAGCTTATGATTTGTAGTAGACAGTAGGTGACTTTGCCAGCAGTAATTAAAGCACATCTAAAGTCCTCAATACTTACTTTCCCTTCAACAGTCTGAAGTCCCATGCCAACATCTTCTATCAAGGTTTTTCCAGGTGCCAGGCTTCAGCCACCTACATTGGCTGGTGTGGGATGATTTAACTCCTGATGCTAAGAAGTTCAGTCATGCTTGCACAGGATCTGTGCCGGAATGTAAACCGAGCTGTGCTTGCGCAGTTCAGTGCACTTTCTAAAGAAGACTATGAGCAGGCAGGTAGGTTTATTTTATGGCAGGAGATGAGTTGCATGTCTCTTCTGCAATATAGAGCCTGCCTATAAGGCACTTAGGTGGAAGACTGCTGTAGAACAGAGGTATATATACAAGATGCTCAATTCACAAACCTTGAAAATCAGCCTAAGGTACTCTTTTTCCAGCCATGGGAATGAGATTTTCAAATTTAATTTAATGTAACTGAAAATAACTGTCACTTAAAAAAAATTGATATTTATGGTGGTGTGTTAGCTTTGTGAATTAAGCCTAAGCTACCTTAAAATGGACACTGTACACCCAACTCATGGTGTACAGTTGGGCCTATTTCTTTGGAATGAGCATTTTTTAAGAGATTATATTACAAAACTACATATCTGTCATCAAAATTACTAATATCTACAATGTTTCAAAAGTGACAGATCCTCTTTAATCAATCTGCTTCTCAAGATTCTCAAGATTTCAGCATTTGGACAGCTCTACATTATCTGGAAAGGGAGCCAACAGTGCAGTATTATAAGGAGTTAGAGTTCTTGTTTTCTGCTCTTTTGGCCTCTTAAAATATCCAGATATTACATATTTGATGTGTCTAGGCTGCTTTAGTGTTCTTACTCTTGTCACAAATTGGGATAACAACTACTTTATATTTGGCACACATAGCATAGCTTAAGAAAACAATGTTCATAATGTACTTGCTCTTTTTTGAAAAATCCAAAACTGAAACATGCAGAGGGGGCTGGGGAGTTAATGTTGGCCATAATTAACCCCCTTCTGTACTGTGCTGGCAGATCTCATTATCCGTTGTAAACTAGTTTTGAACACTTTATGACCTAACAAAGGGTGAAAGATTTTGAAACTGGGCTCCGGCACTGCATGTTAATGGGAGGAGACTCAGTGTTTCCTTCTTTCAAATTGTTCAGAGTAGCTTCATGTATGCCCAAGGTCTGCTCCAAACACCTAAGAAAGGTATGAGATTTTTTTTTCAAAATTAGTTTTAGGTAAGCTATGTGAGTTTGAACACACAACAAACATATAGTGGGCTTTTTCAAATTTTCTTTATAAATATGCCTACTTCTGTGATCTCTTATTGATCTTATTATCTTTCTGCTTGCGTTATTAGAGGTATAAATATTATTTGGCTCCTTGCTAAACTTCTGTCTGTACTTTGAACATTTTTGAATGCTGCCAATCTTTTGTTTAAATATTCCTTTGACTTAATGGTTATATTGTTAATTGGTCTGTCTGACCTTGCTTATGGGGAGCTCATTTAAAAGATAACAGAGGTTATGTTTGCAAATGTTCTTGTTGTTCCTGACTATATAAAAAAAAAAAAAAAAAAAAATATATATATATATATATATATATATATATATTTAAAAAAAAAAGAGAAGTATGGTTAAACTTTCTGGCTATACTTCTCTTTTTGGTCACAGGAGTAGATTTACTAATGGTCTTGTTTGGCCCAGAGTCAGGTGTTAGCGGGCTATTGCCTGCTATCAGTTGATGAGGCAGAGCTGCACCAAATACAGGAAGAATCCCAACAATATTGACAGTATCCCAAAGACTGCTTCATTGACAGCTGTCTTTTCCTTTAGCATGTGACAGAGAGACAAAGCCAGTCATGCCCTCCCTAACCTGGAGCTTGAGTGAGCACTGAAGGAGAATAGTGAAGAGTGGTGACTGACAATCACTGTTCTCCTCTTCAGGCAGACAGTGACTGATTGATCAGCGGTCATGTGATTGCTCAGTTCTCAGTCTTAGAGCTAGCATGGGACATCTGGCATGAACATTTGTCTGGTCTGGTATCTGTCCCCTCCTGTAGTTTTCTGCAGGCAGATTGTAGTGAGTGGAGCTGCTGGATCCCTCTCCCAGCTCTGTTCTTTGCACAGACTATGTACAGAACAGTGATACTGTCACTACTATTTTTCCAAGGTTATCTCTGGGTTTGCAAAGTTATTTGGTACTCATAGGTGGCTTTTTATCCATGACTAATGTGGAATATACAGTATTTAAATTCATGTTTTCGTACCTGGAGTTCAACTTAAAGCAAAAAAGCAATTTGATGGCATTGTATTCCAAAAGGGCCACACTTCCATTTCTTTGCCAAGTGATGGTACAAAATCAAAATGAGTAATCTAAAGCTGAGATGTCTGCATAGAGAACAAAAAATGTATTTATCATTTCTAAATAGCATGTTACTTGACTAACACTTGTCACTTAGTCAGCTTCTGCAATAAGAGCTAAAGTTAAGTATACAACATTATAGGCACAGCAAAAATGTGATTGGTGCATATAAGCTCAAACAGTAAAAGACATACATGGATTGACTAAAAGAAAAAAGGATTGCGCTAGATATTCAAAAATATGAAGTTAAAAAACATATAAGGTCCATAGGTGCATCCACATGTGTTTGTGACAAACTGGAAACTTCTTTAGTGACAATGTCCACCATCCATCACCTTGTGCCTCTGTGCCTCCACAAAAAACGACTGCTTACCAGCTCCTGTTGACAGGGGTTTGGTCTGCGCTTTTGGCTAAAAACCCAGCCTGGGCTTTTCTCCACATCTCACATCTCATCCACATACTGTATGTCACTCAGTGAGGAAAAGATAGTAGATTTCACCAGAAAAACAAGAAGCTCCACATAGCATAAAATCATTGGTATATTTATTGAGGTAGTAAAAAAGTTGCACTTACAAAGGTAAATAGTAAAAGCACCTTAAGTTTGGTGTGTTGACCGGCACACAACCAAACAAACCCTTTCTGTGGGACACGAGGGAGATTATGATGTCAATGCATCACTCCTCCCTACGCATTTCATCACAAATGATGTCTTCCAGGGGCACATGGACTTTACATGGATTGAAATTTGGCCAGTTCAGCTGGGACCAGCCGAGTTTCGATCCATGTGTGGGCCACTGTTGTTGAACAGAAAGTTGATCTACTGATTACTGTGAGTGTAACTGGGAGCTGGAAAGTAATTGGGAACTACTGATGGTATGCATGTAGCATACATACAATGACACATTTGTGTGAGAAAATGAATGTTGGAATCACACTTAAAATATATGCGGTACTACAGTATGTGTTCATATGCACTGAAGCTTTCTTTCAATTTACTTGAGTTACAAAGTAACTTATCGCAGCTGTCAGGGCTGGGCTCAGCCCTTCCTTCTCTGAGCTGGCTGCTCCGCTGTTGGCTAATTGCCAGCTCCTATCTCTCCGTAGTGACACACCTGTTGACGATATCCTGCTTGTCAGTCCTGCCTCCTTAAGCTGTCCAGATTAACTCAGCCTTCACCTTGGTCAACATCTCTCCTGCGTTCCTGTTAAAGACTTGCTTAGCTGACATTCCTTCTGGCTCCAGATCCTGCTTGCTGTTCCACTATGCTGTTCCTTGGCTTCCTGACTTTCTGGCTTGTCTGACTATCCGTTACAGTTACCAAACTTTGGCTATGTTTTGACTACGTTTGTTCTATTTACTTTTATTATTAAACAAGTGTGATTCATGGTTTCTGACAGCAGCATACTGGACTTTTACACTCTACTGCAGGGGTAGGCACCCTGGGGTCCTCCAGCTGTTGTGGAACTACATTGCAAGGCTGGCAGTTACAATTACTCCCAGAGGCATGATAGGACTTGTAGTTCTGCCACAGCTAGAGAGCCCCAGGTTGCCTACCCCTGCTCTACTGCAACACAACACATTGGTGTAAATAGCAACCACTGTATAACGCATATTTTATATATTTTTCTATTTTCTATATTTGTCCATGAAATCTGCCGCTTTACTAAATTCAGCAAAATGCATGGCCAGCATTATATATGGGAATCTGTTCCTTGCATTGGAGAACAATATTGGTGAAATTGAACAAAATAACGAAGACGCTACAATCTATAAAGGTATCTACAGCATGAGGACCCAACAACTGTACATTACAGAACAGCAATACTGGAAAAAATTGTCATATACGGTATCAAGATAGATAAAATCACGCATGTAAAGTAGTATTAAAAACATGAAGAGCAATTGTTTTCAAAGAGATCGAGATGAGAGATTACCTGTTAACATTTTACATAAAGAGGAAATTTCCATATTAGTAACTGTACAGTTTAGTCTGCAGTCTGCTTAAACTGTCTGCTTAAACTGCATATTTTGGTGAAAGAATGAGTACATCTTCGGAAAGTGCCAATTACATCTATCCAGATTTAATCTGAATAAAAATCTAGTGAATTTAAACTCTTCTGGGTTTAAACTAACACCCATATCACCCCTAATTATAAAAATAATCTTGAACAACCACCATTTCTTTAAATCGGAGTTCCACCTGTAATGGAAATTTGTAGGTTCTGTATATAATTGTATTCTATTTTATATGTATTGCACGATGCCCTCACTGTGCACACGGCACTAATAATGTTTTCAGTACATGTTTTGCATTCTTTCAAGTCTTGATTAGAATTAGCCTGCCTATGTAACGCCCCTTGTTACCATAAACGTACAATTGTAATATTAATGTGATACCTACGTAATCATGTGTATAAAAACCTTCAAATGCGTCATAATAAAGGAGAACCGTTATTTGGAAAGATGCTGAGCGTATCTTTTGTGTCTGTTCCCTACTGCAGTAGTTATTATTAATTTGGAACCACTAATCAATATGAGGATAGGAGTTGCCTATCATCAAAATATCCATTTCACACCCATAAAATTTACTTTGCAGTATTTAGCAGCAATAAGCCTAAGCAACAGCATTTCGAAAAAAACTTTTTTACTCACTCTTTCCTGGCTGTTGCTAAGGGGTGCTTTGTAATCTCCCTCTTCCTCTCCCTGGTGCCCGACGTCATTTCCCGAGGGCTTTGTTGCCATCACAATGGGGTGGGCACTTCCGCCGCCACCGCCTGTAGTGATGGCAACGTCAGAAGTGTAACTCCTGCGCATGTGCGAGAATGGGCGATGCATGCTGGTCGCTCATCTGCACCTGATCCCGGAAGATGGTGCTTGTGGGCTTCACATGCCCACAAGCAATATGGAAATTGTCAGGAAAGAGTAATATAAGATATCTTCCTCTATGAAATCGACAATCGAGCGGCGATACATCACAGAAAGGTGAGTGCTGTAAATAGAAGTTTTAAATTAACAATATTCATCAAAAGAAAAAAATATTTTAACAGTTGGAACTCCGCTTTAAATGTCAGGCATACCCCTATGACTATGTCTATATGAATAACTAGCAGCATAATGTAAGGTTGTATGACCAAACTGATTTCACTTTTTGAGGTTGACTATGCTTTGAAATCTGGATATGCTGTACTTATCTGTATAAAAGTTCAACTTTGTTTCCTCAAGTATTAGTGTTACATCTTTTTTTTTTTTTGTATTGCTTTTGTGCTATACTTGTATATGAAGAAAATGTTAAACTCTGAAAATAAATGTATTTCATTTCGTATGCTTTATCCACTACAGTCAACATCCTTGGCATTATACTAACTCTTCTGCCATGTACTCAGGGCCACTGATAGAGCAGTATAATCAGCCCAGCTCCATCGGCTCCACAAGGGGGTCCGGGCAGCATTACAGTTAATTTCTGCATGTTAAAAAAATAGGACTTTCTAAATGTTTCCCTCACTTTTACTTGCTTGGGGGATGTAATTACATTTTCCTGGTCCCCATCAGCCAACAGAGGGACCCAGGAGGTGAGTGTAGTGGAGGGACTTTTTCTTTATTTTCGGGGGTGCATGTCTACATAGTGCCGTAGTCCCACGTTGATCTGCTGCCATATAGTCCCGGCTGCGCACCGCCTTGCCTGGTGGAGAGATATAATATTGCTCTGGTCAGCTCCTGCCTCCTGTCAGGTGCCGAGACTGGTGTGAGGTGGCAGTTGGCTCAGCAGCTGGCAGGAAGACAGCGTGGCTGCACTGGACACAGTGAGTGGAAAATAGAGGATGGAGTCCTCCCTGTGTCCTATGATCATCAGCATGAAAATAACACAGGCAGCACAGTCAGCAGGTGCCCTGTCACACCATAGCTCCCAACTGTCCCTGATTTTGAGGGACGGTCCCTTATTTGGAACAAAGTCCCTCTGTCCCTCTTTCCTTCTCATTTGTCCCTCACTTTGGTCTGATCTATATAGATGTATATAAAAATGCACTTTTATCTATCAAAAAGTGTTTCCCAGTGCTAAACCTTTCATCTGATTTCTAAATTGCTGCATTTGTAAATTCCAAAAGTCAATATAAAAGGAACAGTAGTGGTAAAAAAGCACTTGTGGGTATAACCAACCTTGTTTTTTGTACAATTCTCCTTTAAGGGGCGTGGCAGGGGGTGTGTCCTATGCCTGTGCACTTTTGCTGATCGGTGTCTCTCATTCCCATCTCAAAAATTTGGGAGGTATGTCATAGTGTCACATTGCTGCTGGGGGTGCTGCCTTTATTAACCACTTAAGCCCCAGACCATTTTGCTTGCCAAAGACCAGAGCACTTTTTGCGATTCAGCACTGCGTCGCTTTAACTGACAATTGCATGGTCGTGTGACGTGGCTCCCAAACAAAATTGACATCTTTGTTTTTCCCATAAATAGAGCTTTCTTTTGGTAGTATTTGATCACCTCTGCAGGTTTTAAAGAAAGCTCTATGTGTGGGGAAAAAAGGACCACACTGTTGCACGACCGCGCAATTGTCAGTTAAAGCGACGTAGTGGCTTATCGCAAAAAATGGCCTGGTCAGGAAAGTGGCAAATCCTTCTGGGGCTGAAGTGGTTAATGTACACGGGAGGTTTTACCACCTCTCCTGAACGATTTAACTTGACAGATAGCAACCAACGTTTACATGCTGCATTTAGCCACGTTTGCATTTAGAAGCATTTTTTTCCTCCCAAATAGTCAAAAATAAAAAAAGTCTGTAAACGAAATGCAGCTACACGCGTTTACAAGCTGTTACAGGCGTTTGACGTTCAAATGTCTCTGAGCACAATATTTTGTTTTCCAAAAAATGCTTCTAAACTCAACTACCTAGAAATGACTATAAACTACAGTGTGTACATGTAATGATAAGATAACATAGAGGAGAGTTCAGGGGCAGCTGAAAATAAACGCCCAACTGCTCCTAAATGTCCGTTTACCAGCAGCAGTGTACATGAGGCCTTATTTGTGCCTTTATTGAACAAAGCCATGTAACATTTAAAGTGCTGGAGGAAAAAGTAAGAGAATCACCGACTAATTACTTTAATGAAAGCTAATTGGAGTCAGTAGTTTGCAGACCTGGATTAATGAAATTAGTTTTGAGGTGTGGTTTAAAGCTACTTTGATTGATAAAAGACACTAAGCTCATGTTCACATTGGGCCAATTTGGCATGCGATTTGACATGACTATTTGCATGCCAAACCGGCGGCTATTGCCGGCATTGGCACCGTCAGAATCGGTGCGACGCCAACTTTGCAGCATTGCATCAATTCCCAAAAGTAGTTCCTACTACTTTTGGTAACTTCGGGGGTGATTTGAATAGACATCTATGCATGAACCCGGACAGATGTCAGTCAAATCGCCCCCGAATTTGGTCTGCATTGCCGGTTTGGAATCTCGCATGATTTCTAAGTAGCAGCAGTGGGAACCTGGGCTGAAACATTGTAAGGTTGCTGTTTATAAAAAGTATCAGCTGATGTGAACCATGCCTCACAAAAAGATTTGCAGCCCCCTCAGGACTGGGTAACTCCAAAAGGGATACTAGGAAAAGCAAAAACAGAGGGCGTACCAGCCTTGCGCATTACCTTTTAAAAACACTGAAAACCACTAAAAATCAATTGTAAAACCGTTTAAAAACTTTGACAGCACCTTTGACAGCACCTTGATGGTGTCACCCCACTGCCCTGTGGCACCCGGGTATGGGCTGCCCGCACCCCAATAGCGACGCAACTGAGCTGAATTTAAGATCCGATCCCTGATTCCGGGGGGGGGGCACTTGAACCCCCTTGCCCCTACCTGCGGACGCCCATGTGCATGAGGCCTTATAAATATTTTATTCTTGTGTGTACGCAATTCAACATCCGATTCACACTTTTCAAATGAAAATTTCCAAGGGGACAAACTCCAAAATTCTTCTTTCATGTGAACAGAATTAACAATTTTTGTTTAATGTATACTGTTGTCATACAAGACAAATTAGGTACAAAAGCTTGCACATGATGATCAGAAACAATAAAGAATAATAATCTATCCTACAACATTTTAAATAAAAAATGTTGTTTGAGAATTTCCATACAATTGCTACCATCCTTGGGTTTGACTTGCTGTAAAACATTGAGGAAAAACAGATCATATGCTGTTTGTGAGTACACATCTGTTTTATTTCTTCAATAAAATATATTGGTAATGTGCAAGGCTGGTGCACCCTCTGGTTTTGCTTTTCCTAGTATATAATCAAGAGTAGTTCATATGCATAAGAGTGGAAAGGGATAGAAAGTGTTTATGCCGCGTACACACGATCAAACAATCCGGTGGAAAAGTCCGGCAAACTCAAGTCCGCCAAACAATCCCCCCGTGTGTAGCCTCCGGCATACTTTTTTGACCCGAAAGTACGGCGGACTTAGAATGCCGTGTTGCACTCCAATCTTCCCATCGGACTCGCATTTCGGCGGACAATCCGGCTGTGTGTATGCCAGTCCGCCGTACTTTTGAAATGAGCGGACTTTTCCCGCCCGGAGAAAAGTCCGCTCATTTTGAGCGGGTCTCCAGGTAGGCGGGGCCCGCGAAGGAGACGTCGCTGGCCCCGCCGCCTGGTATGGACTTAAAGGGGAACCCCAACGCCGAAAAAAATCGGCGTGGGGGTCCCCCCCAAGTCCACAACAGACCCTTGTCCGAGTACGCTACCCGGCCGGCCAGGAAAGGGGGGGCGAGCGAGCGCCCCCCTTCCTGAGCCGTACCAGGCCGCGTGCCCTCAACATGGGGGGTGCCTTGGGGAAGGGGGGGCCGCGCGGCCCCCCCACCCCAAAGCACCTTGTCCCCATGTTGATGAGGACAAGGGCCTCTTCCCGACAACCCTGGTCGTTGGTTGTCGGGGTCTGCGGGCGGGGGGCTTATCGGAATCCGGGAGCCCCCTTTAATAAGGGGGCCCCCGGATACCGGCCGCCCACCCTATGTGAATGAGTATGGGGTACAATGTACCCCTACCCATTCACCTGTAAAATAAAAGTACAAAAAAAACACAACACACGAGATAAAATACTTTATTGCACAGCTCCGGGGGTCTTCCGTCTTCGGGGGTCTTCTCGCCGGACTCCTCCGCTATCTTCTTGTAGCTCTTTTGCTAGCGGAGGAGTCCGGCTTTCTTCGTCGCCGCCGGCCTCTTCTTCCGACTTCGGGGGTCTTGTCCCCCTCTTGTAGCCCGTTCGGAAAGTCCGACGGACAGTCTGGCGGGAAGTCCGCCAGACTAAGTACGTCGGACATACCGCTACGTGTGTACGTAGCTTTAGGCATCCCTTGATTGACTGATTGAGTACTGATTTAGAACTGTGCCTACTCTTCCTTGAAGGGGCTGTTTAGACCCCACACTGGGTCAGTTTGCAGGCGCTATTGCACTAAAAATAGCGCCTGCAAACCGACCTGAAACAGCCGCTGCTGTCTCTCCAATGTGAAAGCCCCAAGGGCTTTCACACTGGAGCGGTGCACTAGCAGGACGGGAAAAAAGTCCTGCTAGCAGCATCTTTGAAATCAATGGGGCAAGGCGGCTATACCACCAGCAAACCGCTGCTGCAGCAGTGCTTTTAACCATTTCACGCCGGCTAGTGAGGGGTAAAACCCCCCGCTAGCGGCCGAATACCCCTGCTAAAACTATGGTAAAGCGCCACTAAAAATAGGGCCGTTTTTGAGCTTGGGAGAGAGATCTGCAAATGGATATGGATAGAGGCAATTCAGTTCGCATTGTGCGCTATACAAGTATTTCATTCATTCATTCATTCAAGAAGAACGGGAAAGAATGGGAAAGAATCCTATTAATCGCGCATAAAGGCTCACTGAACGTGAACACCCAAGAGAACAATTTCAAACTTATATCCAGATATATTGGACACCTGAGATATTATTATTATTATTCAGGATTTATATAGCGCCAACAGTTTGCGCAGCGCTTTACAATATGAGGGCAGACAGTACACTTACAATACAAATCAATACAGGAGGGATCAGAGGGCCCTGCTCGTTAGAGCTTACAATCTAGAAGGGAGGGTCAAGTTGAAACAAAAGGTATTAACTGTGGGGGGGATGAGCTGATGGAGAAAATGAAAATACAGTTAGGTGTGGGTGGGGTAGGCTTCTCTGAAGAGAAGTGTTTTCAGGGATCGTCCAAAAGCTAATAAAGTAGGAGATAGGCGGACAGATTGGGGTAGGTCATTCCATAGGATTGGAGAGGCTTTGGAAAAGTCCTGGAGGCGAGTATGGGAGGAGGTGATGAGGGAGCTAGAGAGAAGGAGGTCTTGAGAGGAACGAAGAGGACGAGTAGGTTGGTATTTAGAGACTAAGCTAGCGATGTAGCTGGGGGCAGAGTTGTGGATGGCTTTGTATGTAGTTGTTAGTATTTTGAATTTAATTCTTTGGCTGAGCGGAAGCCAGTGGAGGCATTGACAGAGAGGAGTAGCAGACACCGAGCGATTGGTAAGGTGGATGAGTCTGGCAGCGGCATTCATAATGGATTGAAGAGGTGATAGACTATGTAGAGGTAAGCCAATGAGAAGGGAGTTGCAGTAGTCGAGGCAGGAGATGACCAGCGAGTGAATTAAGAGCTTTGTTGTCTCATTGGTTAGAAAGGGGCGTATTTTGGAGATGTTGCGGAGGTTGAGGTGGCAGGATTTGGACAGTGATTGGATGTGTTGCTTGAAGGAGAGTTCAGAGTCCAGGACTACACCTAGAACCTTGGCGTGAGGGGATGGGCTTATGGTTGTGCCATCAATTTTGACAGTGAGATCAGGGGAAGGGGCATATGGGGGAGGAAAAATTATAAGATTGATTTTGAGGAAGTGATGTGACATCCAGACTGATATATCTGACAGTAAATTAGTGATACGTGAGGAGACAGAGGGAGTGAGCTGAGGGGTAGAGAAATAGATTTGGGTGTCTACAGCATACAGGTGGTATTGGAAGCCGTGGGAGGCTATCAGTTGACCCAGGGAGGAGGTATAGATTGAAAATAGGAGTGGAAAATAGGAGATAGTTAGCAAGTTCAACCCAGAGGTCCCTAACAAATGCTGGAGATGTCTAAATGATGATGGGTCACTCCTACACATCTGGTGGACTTGCCCCAAAATACAGACTTTCTGGGCCCAGGTACACAGAGTATCCAACATTATTACTGACAGCTCTATAGACTACACACCAGCCCGCATGATCCTTCACAATACACCCGTCCCGACATGCATATACATGAAATCACTACATCTACTCAGTGCCGCCAAGCTCTGTATTCCAACCCACTGGGGCTCTTCCAATATTACCTCTACAAATGAATGGTTAAATAGGGTGGCAAGGATAGCAGAAATGGAGGAACTCATCCACGTTGCTCGAGACTCCCCACAAAAATAGACGCAGACCTGGGATAGATGGACACGTTTCCGGGATTATGGAAACCTTTACCCCTTGGATAGTCCAAGAGACCAAATTCCCCCCACATAGGCTCCTGTTTAACTTGGAGTGCGACCTTGTTTTGACCTATACCGCTCACATTCACTCAGACTAAGACAACTAGAGCGGAACGCCACTTATCATCCTTATGCCTGTGCCTCTGCGGCCGGGGGGAGCCCGGAGAGAAGACCCCCCTCCTATCCTATGCCCCCACCATCCCCCTCCCCTTACTGTACCTGCCCCCCTCCATACCCTCTCCCTCATTACCTAGCACCCTTATAACTCCCCCTCCTTGGGGAGATACCTTAGACACAGACACCCCAAACCCATGAACGGCTGTCTGGCACCTGCCGGCCGGACAATTACTCTTCTTGCCCTCTACATCCCGCTCCCAACTGATGATACCTCCCCTAAACAGACAGCCACAACGTAATCTCCGATGGACAGACCGACGCCCACAACCAATGGAATGCTCCCGAGACACAAGTTTTGATCCTTGGGAAGTACGCCCTCCTAGTAAAGGGCCGCAACACCCGCTCTTCTTCGGTATAGGAGGAAATGTTTAAAAGTTTAACTGGAAATGTAGGAGCAAGAAAGTCTTATGTTTTCTCATTGAACCAAAGCTTTCTCCGTTGTCTGTGGTTACAATATGTACTGTGCTTTTTTAGTGCATCAAGTACTGCATGTTATTGTATTGTTTGAAAACTCAATAAATTCTTTATGGAAAGAAAAATAGGGCTGTTTTACCGCCGACGCCGCTCCCACCCCAGTGTGAAAGGGGCCTTAGCCAAGATGACTCCCAAGGCACAAAGCAGAATCCTCAATGAGGTAAAGAAGAATCTACAAGTAACAGCTAAAGGTTTGAAGACACCACTCGAACTGGCAAGCATCCCTGTTCATGAGTCTACTATTTGTAAGTATTTGAACAGGCAGGATGTCTATGTGAAAACACCATGCAGGAAGCCGCTGCTCTCCACACATTGCTGCATGCCAAAGAGCACCTTGGAAAACCACAATGCTACTGGGAAAATGTTTTGTAGACAGATGAATCAAAAGTTGAATTGTTCAGGAGGAATATTCAGTACTATGGGGGTTATTTACTAAAGGAAAATCAACTTTGCACTGCAAGTGCACTGAAAGTACACTTGGAAGTAAAGTTGCTGTAGATCCGAGAGGGACATGTGAGGGAAATAAAAAACAGCATTTTATCTTGCACATGATTGGATGATGAAATCAGCAGACCTTCCACTCATTTTAGATCTACCCCTTAGATTTAGAGCGACTGCACTTTCAAGTGCACTTGTAGTGCAAAGTGGATTTGCCTTTCATAAATAACCCCCTATGTATGGTGAAAAATGGACACAGCTTACCAACATCAAAACATCATCCCAATGGTGAAGTATAGTGGAGGGAACATCATGTTTTGGCCTTGCTTTGCTGCCTCAGGGCCTGGGCCACTTGCCATCATCAAGAGGAAAATGAATTCCCAAGTAGACAAAGCAGTTTGGGACTTTAAATGAGGCACGGGTTAGCGCCTCCATCCCGGTATTTGGCACAATAAAGAGGGAAAAAGGTGGGACTTTAAATGAAGCGGCTGAAGTGTGAGGGTCAGAAAAAGGTAATTTAATTGAATTCATAATATATGATACAAAGTAAATTCATATATATACATACATACATACATGTGCCATAGTTGGGCACAAAATGTGTTATATGAAAACATCAAGGTGTATGTAAAGACACATAAAGTCAAAAAACATGTATAAACAATAAATAGTATGTAGGGCAACAGCATAGCCTAAAAATGCCTCAGGGCGACATATCCGGTACCTATGTTTGTAATCACATAATGTAAACATAAATGTACTGAATTAATATTAAAAGTAACGTCGGGACGTAGTAAATATCACTGTAGCATCAAATGTAGCTCTACGCGTTTCGTGGATGTATTCTCCACTCATCAGGAGCAGATGCGACAGATACCTGTAAAATATATGGATATGGTAAACCACACTCTGTATAGAGGGGAATAGGTACAGTACATAGAGTGCTTTCAAAAGAGATTGACTAAGCATATCTACCATCCCCGGCAGCGAACACAGCAAACAGCAACTGGTCCATGGTGCGTCGGAGGCACACATTGCCCCCCCCGGGAGCTGAGGCGGCATATTTGGGCGATGGGTATAGTGAACAGGTGCCTGGGTATGAAGATGAGTTCCATGTGCTAACAGTGCTGGTATATAGATCATCAAATGAACGTATCTAAAACAAAGTATGTATATGAACGTTAAGTGAGCATGTGAAAGAAATATAATAAACTAAAAAAGGATTGTGGATGTGTGGGGTGAAAAAATAAATCTACAAAAATTGCATGATAATGAGAAATGGTGTATGGGAATAAGAGTGTGTAGAAATAAAATATAGGAAGAGTGTTAGAGCAATGCGAGTGAAAACTAGAGGATGAAGTATAGACATATATGTTGGTTGTGATGTGCCTGCAGAGGTATGAAAAAGATGAACAGTGTGGTAAGAATGTGGGGTGTGAAATGAAGTGAGCCAAAGCAGAGGGAGGGCTAAGTGAGTGTGATGAGAGGGTGAAAATGTAAAACAAGTGAGTGTATGGGTGATAAAAATATGATAAAATATGAAGTGATATAACAAAGGAGGGCAAACAAAGACATAAAAATAACAACCAAAGTGAATCCAGGACCAAATTGCACCTACCCGATAGCTGAAAGCCTAGCATCACCCAGTAAGAAATCAACTGGTGTGCAGGAACCATAGGAGGAGACCGGCTGTGTCAACAGCCATCCTCAACTGGGAAAGCCCAAATACAAGCCGCCAGCGCCACGTGTGTGAACCAAGGGGGGGGGGAGGGGCGCCAACACTAGAGCAGGTGGAGCCGCCCAGCAATTGGCGCCGGCCAAACACCCCCGTCAGGGTCACATAGGTGGTACCTGCGGCGTCAGCGCGATGACGCGAAAAAAAAAAAAAAAAACCCACGTGACGCGCATGGCGCGCAAACCGTGGCGCCGATGCACGGAGGGACAACCACCCGAACCTCCCGGACATAAAAATGAATGTACAGGGAGGAGGGGGAGGAGCCCACAATGTGCATCGCAGCTCCCATAGGTGAGGGAAAGGGGCCACCAACGCCACCAACGTTGCCAGCAGCCAAATGCAGATCACCACCAGAGACATAGATATGCATAATTTAAAAGACATGAGTATTCATGTATAACCATAGGAATTGTACCGGAGATGTCATATTAAATCCTTTTTTAGTTTATTATATTTCTTTCACATGCTCACTTAACGTTCATATACATACTTTGTTTTAGATACGTTCATTTGATGATCTATATACCAGCACTGTTAGCACATGGAACTCATCTTCATACCCAGGCACCTGTTCACTATACCCATCGCCCAAATATGCCGCCTCAGCTCCCGGGGGGGGGCAATGTGTGCCTCCGACGCACCATGGACCAGTTGCTGTTTGCTGTGTTCGCTGCCGGGGATGGTAGATATGCTTAGTCAATCTCTTTTGAAAGCACTCTATGTACTGTACCTATTCCCCTCTATACAGAGTGTGGTTTACCATATCCATATATTTTACAGGTATCTGTCGCATCTGCTCCTGATGAGTGGAGAATACATCCACGAAACGCGTAGAGCTACATTTGATGCTACAGTGATATTTACTACGTCCCGACGTTACTTTTAATATTAATTCAGTACATTTATGTTTACATTATGTGATTACAAACATAGGTACCGGATATGTCGCCCTGAGGCATTTTTAGGCTATGCTGTTGCCCTACATACTATTTATTGTTTATACATGTTTTTTGACTTTATGTGTCTTTACATACACCTTGATGTTTTCATATAACACATTTTGTGCCCAACTATGGCACATGTATGTATGTATGTATATATATGAATTTACTTTATATCATATATTATGAATTCAATTAAATTACCTTTTTCTGACCCTCACACTTCAGCCGCTTCATTTAAAGTCCCACCTTTTTCCCTCTTTATTGTGCCAAATACCGGGATGGAGGCGCTAACCCGTCCCAAACTGCTTTGTCTACTGTTACAGGGATGGGAGCGGCTGGAGATTTGGATTAGCAGTGCTCCCCTGCTATCCATGTGTTAGGGTCATTCTTTAGATGTCCATATGCCCTACAGGGATATGCACATCAGGTACAGCCAAGAATGGACTTGGCCTATTGGTGTATGTTGACAACAAGTCTACTAAGTATTTAATATGACATCTCCGGTACAATTCCTATGGTTATACATGAATACTCATGTCTTTTAAATTATGCATATCTATGTCTCTGGTGGTGATCTGCATTTGGCTGCTGGCAACGTTGGTGGCGTTGGTGGCCCCTTTCCCTCACCTATGGGAGCTGCGATGCACATTGTGGGCTCCTCCCCCTCCTCCCTGTACATTCATTTTTATGTCCGGGAGGTTCGGGTGGTTGTCCCTCCGTGCATCGGCGCCACGGTTTGCGCGCCATGCGCGTCACGTGGGTTTTTTTTTTTTTTTTTTTTTCGCGTCATCGCGCTGACGCCGCAGGTACCACCTATGTGACCCTGACGGGGGTGTTTGGCCGGCGCCAATTGCTGGACGGCTCCACCTGCTCTAGTGTTGGCGCCCCTCCCCCCCCCTTGGTTCACACACGTGGCGCTGGCGGCTTGTATTTGGGCTTTCCCAGTTGAGGATGGCTGTTGACACAGCCGGTCTCCTCCTATGGTTCCTGCACACCAGTTGATTTCTTACTGGGTGATGCTAGGCTTTCAGCTATCGGGTAGGTGCAATTTGGTCCTGGATTCACTTTGGTTGTTATTTTTATGTCTTTGTTTGCCCTCCTTTGTTATATCACTTCATATTTTATCATATTTTTATCACCCATACACTCACTTGTTTTACATTTTCACCCTCTCATCACACTCACTTAGCCCTCCCTCTGCTTTGGCTCACTTCATTTCACACCCCACATTCTTACCACACTGTTCATCTTTTTCATACCTCTGCAGGCACATCACAACCAACATATATGTCTATACTTCATCCTCTAGTTTTCACTCGCATTGCTCTAACACTCTTCCTATATTTTATTTCTACACACTCTTATTCCCATACACCATTTCTCATTATCATGCAATTTTTGTAGATTTATTTTTTCACCCCACACATCCACAATCTTTTTTAGTTTATTATATTTCTTTCACATGCTCACTTAACGTATATATACATACTTTGTTTTAGATACGTTCATTTGATGATCTATATACCAGCACTGTTAGCACATGGAACTCATCTTCATACCCAGGCACCTGTTCACTATACCCATCGCCCAAATATGCCGCCTCAGCTCCCGGGGGGGGCAATGTGTGCCTCCGACGCACCATGGACCAGTTGCTGTTTGCTGTGTTCGCTGCCGGGGATGGTAGATATGCTTAGTCAATCTCTTTTGAAAGCACTCTATGTACTGTACCTATTCCCCTCTATACAGAGTGTGGTTTACCATATCCATATATTTTACAGGTATCTGTCGCATCTGCTCCTGATGAGTGGAGAATACATCCACGAAACGCGTAGAGCTACATTTGATGCTACAGTGATATTTACTACGTCCCGACGTTACTTTTAATATTAATTCAGTACATTTATGTTTACATTATGTGATTACAAACATAGGTACCGGATATGTCGCCCTGAGGCATTTTTAGGCTATGCTGTTGCCCTACATACTATTTATTGTTTATACATGTTTTTTGACTTTATGTGTCTTTACATACACCTTGATGTTTTCATATAACACATTTTGTGCCCAACTATGGCACATGTATGTATGTATGTATATATATGAATTTACTTTGTATCATATATTATGAATTCAATTAAATTACCTTTTTCTGACCCTCACACTTCAGCCGCTTCATTTAAAGTCCCACCTTTTTCCCTCTTTATTGTGCCAAATGAATTCCCAAGTTTACCAAAATATCCTACAGGATAGTGTCAGGATGGCTATCCTCTAGCTGAAGCTTAGTGGAAGTTGGGTGATGCAGCAGGGCAAGCTTCAAAGTAAATCCACCACAGACTGGGTTTAAAAAAAAGGAAATTCACCATTTGGAGTGGCCAAGACAGAGCCCAGACCTTAACCCCATAGAGATATCATGGAATTAATTCAACTGAGCTGTTAACACAAGACATCCTACAAATGTGTGTGAGGTGAAGCAGTTTTGTAAAGAGGACAGTCAAAAATTCATCCTGAACATTGTGCAGGTCTGATCCAGAGGACTTGCTTGAAGTTATTGCTGCTTAAGGAGGTTCCTCCAGCTTGTAACTCCAAGGTTCCTACTTACTTTCCTCCAACACTGTGAATATTTAATGGGTGTGTTCAATAAAGACATGATAAATTAGAATTGTTTGTGTGTTATCAGCTTAAGCACACTATGCTTGCCTATTGCTGTGACTGGGTGAGCTGGGTATACACAAGCTGAAAATCAGCTGAAAACTGTTGGTTCGGCAGAAACCGTCCAACTTTTGGCCCATGTGTACAGCTCCTACAGAGCATGCTGGGAAACCAGCATCTGATCAGCGCTCTCGGCCAATGCCTGCAAGTTCTGATCACAATGTTCTGCCGGGAGGGCAGTCCCCCTTTCAGAACACAATAGCTCAGTGTGAAGATCGCTGCACTAATATTGGATGTGGTAGTATGGTGATCTGTATGTTTTTTTTTTTTTTTCATTCAGCCTGCTGGGTTGAATGAATTTTTTTCCCCTGTGTGTACCCAGCATTAGATGAGGATCAGATCACATTTAATGACAAATTACTGCAGAAAACCAGTTCATTCACAAAACTACAGAACTACAGGGAAGGCTGGTTGAGTGGGGTAGCTTTTCTTCCTTTCCCCTTCACCTTTGCTCTCCGGACCCATAGTTGTACAATTATTCACAGACATTAGACCGTTGTCATTAGATAACTGTAATTTGGCACAATTGAATAGCAATAAAATCTATTTATCAGGCTGTATTAATTTCTGCCAATTTTATAATAAGTTCATATATGCATGCACAGTAACATACAAAAGTATATGGCTGGCCACAGACTTAACAGTCTAATCTGATAAAACTTTCCCTAAATTGCATGGTAAGTCATTTCCATCAGAAGTGATAATAAAGTAACTGATAAACTGGCACAAATCTAACAAACTGAATTTCCAGAAGGATGAAAAATACTGACAATTTAATATTGTTGCATGAAACATTTTGTTTGCCAACCTAAGAGTACTAGGGACTTGGTGGGAAAGATGTTGAAAGTCCGATGACCATACAATTCTTTATGCATGACAATCCTTACATTGCATTTGCTTGAGGTTTAACAAAGGATGTGCATTACATTATTGGAGTAGGCAATGAGATCATCTAGAGAAGCATCTAAGGTTTTGGAAATAGTGAGATCCTTGTGTTTGTGTTGAAACACAAGCCCGGTAAATACTCTGTATACAGTAAAAATATTTCCTCGTACTACTAAATGGAGCAAGGAATTTGAAGTGAGTGCCCTTTTAAGGTAATGCAGGTGCTAATTCATTCCACTACAAAAAGATTAACTGTCTCCTTTTATTCTTCACCGTCCAATGAATAATCTCAGCTCTAATAACATTGATTTCAGTAGAAAGGGGCAGGCTATGGGTGGTGCCGAGAGCTGCCTCTTTGCTCACCTGGACTACAATGGAAGGCGTGGAAGTGCTAGAGAGTATTTATGCCTCGGTATTCCAGCAGGTCACCTACTGTGCATTTATCACCTGTCCAATGTGCAGAATGCTGGGGGCTGGTTTACTTCCATTGGTGCTAGCAGCAGTGGGTGAGTCATATTGTCTTTCTCTTGCTAATAGCCCAGCGTGAGCTGCTTACTATATTAATACACTGCAGATGATTTTACAAGAGCTGCAACGCAGACTGCTACATATTTTACATATACAAGCTTAAATATTGTGCTCTATTGAATGAAGATTTGCAGGTAAAATGTTAGGGAATATTTTTCTCAATTTTATGAATTTTTACATTATTGATAACGGGCATACACAAGTGAATTGCACAGCTGAGTTCGGTATACAGAACAAGAAAAAGTCTTCAGGAAGGAAGGGAAAGGGGGGACATGATTGAAACCTTTAATTACATTAAGGGTGTTAATAAGGTTTAGGAGGGCAGTATTTTCAATATGAAGCTAAGATCAAGAACGCAGGGATATGACCTCAAACTAGCAGCAGAAAAGTTTAAAACTAACCTTAGAAAGTATTATTTTATTGAAAGAGTAGTTGATGCTTGAAATAGACTTCCAGCAGAGACAGTGAGTCAGTCAACAGTAAAGCCCCATACACACTATCGGATTTTATGCTGATTTTTGTCTTCAGATTTACCAAAACCATGTACAGTGGGTGCCGCCGATATTGTGCCAATTGTGACACCAGTGAGCCTCGTCGCGGGAGCCAGCGCTGAGCTATGTCACTCCTTCTGCTCGTCACCCCCAATACATTCCTATGGATGCGCAGCATCTCGTGGGGGTGGCGAGCTCGAGAAGCACAGCTTGCAGCGGTGATTTCCACAATATCAGTAGCACCTACTGTAGTGCAAGGGCCCGTTACAAATTGAAATTCCTAAGATTTGACCTCATATTATATGGTTTTGGTAAATCTGAAGAAAAAAATCAGCAGAAAATCTGATAGTGCGTATGATACTTAAGTGGTTTCAAATATGCTTGGCATGAACATAGAGCTATATATATTCAGACTAAAAAAAATGAGGCCGACTTGATGGGCCACTTGCTCTTTTTCTGCCATCATTCAAGTTTCTACATTTCTAAAGGGTAACTGCAGGAATTGTAGGGAACGTTTATGTGTGTTGGTTGGCTTTTACTTAAACAGCTACAACAATGCTCATATGTGTAGAAGTGCAGCAAATACATGCAGTTAGTCTTGCAGAAAACTTTGTTGTACAATTTTGTACTCCATGTCCAGTAGTCCAGTGACTCTTTTATAATGTGAAGTGCATAACACTATATAGCAGCGTTGTATATGGTTCATGCTGGCAGCTAGAGGGGTTTAGTGCTGTACTGGCTTGAAAATAAAATTGGAATGCTTGTTAACGGTACATTATGGGAACACTGAGTTGAATTGAACATTGAAGGTTGTACATGCTAGGAACATTGAATACACTGGGGCAAGGTGCAGGATAGTGAGTTGTATAACAATTATGATGGGTTGCCGTATATACAGTATATGCTCAGTCTTTCAGACCAGAAAAATCTATTTGTATAGTACTGTGTATTTTTTTAACTTTTGATAGTTGTCTCATACAATAAAAAGAGACGTGCTTTGGTTAAGGTGCATTATATTCAGGAACGTTTTTTTTTCTGGTTTATGCTATAGATACACCATAACATTATTATATTAATCGATATTTCTCCCATACGATAGGGCAGTTATCTGTAGTTGTATTGTAAGAAGATGACAGTGACACCAGTTTCACTTTCTCTAATAACTGCCAATTGGCCCTGTAAGGGACAGTCCCAGGCTTTGTACATTTTTCACTTGTGACAAGTAATACTGTTTAATTTGTACAATACATTATTATTTAGAGTAGGACATATGTTCGTGCCGTCGAAAAACACAAATAATGTATTTAGAAATGTGTCATGCTTTCTCCAGCAATTGGGGGGTGTACTTGGATGGGGCTGAGCTGTATCCACTATAGAGCAAAGGTGTGACTTGTGTTATAAATTGGTTTCCAGTTACAAAGGCTGCTGTGAGAAGTGGTTGGATATCATATCCTAGGATTACATCATCAATGGGCCCTGACATTGTGTTAGACTGAGGTTTACTATTGCTTGCCTTATGCAAGAAAGTGAATGGTGACGGTGGTTTACCACATGTATTAAATAATTCAGATTACTTCCACTAGCTTAAGCATGATAGCTTGTTGTAATCATATCTTATACCTCACAACTTTCTAAAATGATAAAGACGGACATCTTCTAGCACACAATATGTAGGCAAAGGGCATGTCCCTGCCATGGCCCAGTTACATGGACCACAAAGATCTAATGTGCAAAAAATGATTGGCTGAACCACACTAGTGCTTTTTTTTACCTCATATTTTTCTTTATACGTATTGCTTTTTTTAAAATGGCAAATGCAGCTATATTTAGGTTGATATAACGTTTAGTGCAACATACCACTATTGGTAGTAAAATAGTACATTTTGGAAAGAGACGTACATATCAGATCAAAAAGAGGGACAACTAAACTCTCAAAAGAGCAACAGTCCCTCAAGATGAGGGACCATTTGGGGCTATGATATCCCTGTGTGGCCAATTGGTTGTTTATATTGCTTTCCTGTAATGGTTTAACTCTGATGGCATGTACAAAATTTAAAGTGCACAGCCGAATGAATCAAACGTGTGTCTCCTCTATTCATACAGGGAGCTTCAATCAGAAACAATGTGATAACAATATTTTACATACCTGTTTTCCAATACAGTTCAAAATTACCCTTTTATTGTTTTTCTTTCTAAACTTTTCTGAATTATTTACAATAAACTCTAGAAAGACATGTAATAAAATAACTGCCTACAGATATAATAATTTTTTTCATTTTTTTTAAGGTGCCCTTTCTCACATAGAGGCTAATTCTTCTGTACCTCCAAGTTTTCACACACGAATTAAGAGATGCTCCTGTAACAACTGGATGGATAAAGAGTGTGTATATTTTTGTCACCTAGATATTATTTGGGTCAATACTGGAGGGTAAGCCACGTTTTTCAGACTCTTCATAGCATTTGGTTCATGTTTCTTATTTTATTACTGCTATCAGGGACCTGGGTAAAGTCCAGGTTACAGTTGTAGAAAATCCAGAAATCAAGGTAGAGAGAGAGAGATATCACCGCGCCATGTAGGTCAAGCGACAGTAGAAAACCTTCTCATCCAGCTTGGAAGCCCAGGTTCTGGCAATGCATATAGCAATCAAAAACAGGAAGAAGATCTGGACAGCCGCACTCAAAAAACGTTTTTTTGCCTTTTATTCATAAATTCTTGTGAACAAAAATACAAGCCACAGCAGGAACAAACAGGAGCTATCGCGTTTCACACTTCAATGTAGTGCTTAGCTGCTAAGCTCCAAGAAAGTGGTACACTCTTAAAATAAATATGTGACCTATCTTATGTGCCAACAAGTTTGCAATCCTGTTCAATTCAGGGTAAAGTGACAGTGTCTGTTAATATTGTCCACTCTGGTTTGGAAAGAGGTTGCCACCATCACTGATTAGGCTATATTTGTTGTTTTGTACCTCTATCAGACTTTAAAGTCAACCAAACCAACAAGAAAATAACTCATTTAAAATTTACAACTTTAATGCAAACTTTTAAATAAATACAAAAGTGTTTAAAACCACAAAACAGCCACAGTTTGCTTCTAAATGGTTGACATTCATTCACATATATACTGAGCGGTACTCCCCAAAGACCACATACAGTACGTTAAGAAGCTGTGATGTTTCACAAAGTTGTTCTTTTGATGACCTTGCAATTGCTCTCCAACCATTCCTCCCTTTGTTGCAACCAGCAACATTACTTTCCATTTCCAGATTATGGATAGCATGTGACCTCTCATGTGACAATACTGGCTCCTAGCAGCCAATCGCTAGGCACATTACAGCTCCCGCTAGTATTCAACACCAGCAAACAATGGGGATTTTAGTGCCAGCTAAATAAGTGACAGTGTCTCCTTAAGCCACTCTTGCAATCCAGTCCAAACATCCATTCTAGACATGATAGCCTTGCCCCTGAACTCATCTTCTCCACCAATCTTTGCAACAATTACAAGGGACACTTTTGGTAACTGCCTGAAGGTAACCATTCAACGGATCATATAATATAATATAACAAATACATTTACCTGTTTCACTAGATACCTGCAGACAGTGTACAGGTTAGCAGGATTTTGCAACAGAACAAGCCCATAAAACAATAGAGAATAATGTTAATATACTTCTATATGGCTGTATAACTCTTTTTTATTACGGTAATTGTCCTGGTGTACCAAAGGGTAACACACATTGGGTCATCTATATATGTAATGAAATGGGTTGTGCCATTCACCAAACATTCACAGGTACAAGCAGAAGATACCCAAGCTCAACTGCATAATTGAAAAATACTTGCTGAGATGCAATGCTCAGGCTAGGGGATCCCCCCTCCTCTGTTTGAATATCCAAAGCAAAAATTAGGCCGGCAGCTTGATAACTCCTAGGTAATATCCTTTATTTGGCTACATCATATACACAAGATCAATGGTGATGTGTTTCAGCTATTACAGCCTTACTCATAGCTATGAGTAAGGCTGTAATAGCCGAAACATGTCTGCACTGTTCCTATGTATATGATGTAGCCAAATAAAGGATATTACCAAGAAGTTATCAAGTTACTGGCTTTATTTTTGCTTTAAACATTCTTAGGTGGTTAATTTTCCCTGTAATGTAAAACACAGGCACAAGGGAGATTCATCTGCAGTGAAAATGTGGTAAATGTCTCCTTTATTTGCACTGGGGCTCTGTTTAACCACTTCAGTAGAGGGCACTTATACCTTTTTCTTTGCCCAGGCCAATTTTCAGCTTTCAGTGCTGTTGCATTTTAAATGGCAATTGCGCTGTCATGCAACACTGTACCCAAACAAAATTGTATAATTTGTTTTCCCACGAATAGAGCTTTCTTTTGGTGGTAGTTGATCACAACTTTTTTTTTATATTTGTGATCAAATACCACCAAAAGAAAGCTCTATTTGTGGGAAAAAATTATACAAATGTTGATTGGGTACAGTGCTGCATGACTGCACAATTGTCATTTAAAATGCAACAGCGCTGAAAGCTGAAAACTGGCCTGGCAGGAAGGGGGTATAAGTGCCCTGTATTGAATTAGTTAAACAGAGCCCCAGCACAAATAAAGGAGACATTTACCACATTTTCACTGCAGATTAATCTCCCTTGTGCCTGTGTTTTACATTACAGGGAAAATTAACCACCTGAGAATGTTTAAAGTAAAAATTAAGCCAGCAACATGATAACTCCTTGGTAATATCCTTTATTTGGCCAAGTTTTCTCTTTCACTGATGGGCACTGTTGAGACTGCACTGATGGGCACTGATAAACAGCACTGATGGGCACTCATAGGTGGCACTGATAGGCACTCATAGGTGGCACTGATGGGTACTCATAGGCGGCACTGATGGGTGGCATCGATGAGCACTGATAGATGGCACTGATCAGCAGCACTGATGATGAGGTACTGACAGGCATTAATGATGGGCACTGATTGGCAACTTTAATGGGAACTGATTGGCATCCCCAGTGGTCACGGGTTGGCATCCCTGGTGAGCACAGATGGGAATCCCTGGTGGGCTCTAGCAGAGATCCCTGCACTGATAATGAATGCACTAATTATCAGAGCAGATCCACCTGCCAGGAGAGCAGCTGATTGTCTCACCTCTGCCCATGCCTTGTCAGCGCGAATAGAGGAAAAGCCGAAAAACGACGATTCCTGGTTAGGATGTGCTATACAGCAGGCAAGAAGTGGTTAAAGCATTGTTGATCACATATACATAATGGGAAAAGCACTCTAGTAGTGCAGGACAGGCAGGTGACTGAAGGGCCTGGCCCCTTCATTCATATAGGTTTTTTCATTGTGGGAAGCAATAGTACAGCTTTTATAAATAGAGCAGAGGGGGCTGAAAGAGTGGGCATAAACAGCACTTTTGATGAGTGCCTATCACAGATCCAGATCTCATATTAACTCCTGCAGTGCTGGAAGATCACAGCTGCGGAGGTATCCAGGGGATAGGAGAAGGAGGGGACTGAGGATTTCAATGAACATAGCAGCCACCAGCACAACAGACATTTTCATTCATTTTATAAGTATTATCACTGCTGCTGCTGCAAAAAAAAAATCAATAAACTTAAGCTTTAATGCAAACAGTGTAAGTACCTGAATTTAGCTTTGCACCAGCAGCGCTAAGACTGGAGGAAGGGAAAAGAAGCACAAGGAGCCCATCAGTGCAGCTGCAGTGCAAGATGTAAGCTGAGAGGAGTAGATAACAGAGTAACAGAAAGATGAAAACATATTTAACATGGTGGACAAGGGATGGATGGATTATGGAATAAAATTAAATTTGGCAGCTTAAGGGCACTTTTACACTGATGCAGTGTGGTTCTTCCACACCGCTGGTGCAGTACAGTGCACCTACTGTTTTCATGTGGGTTACTTGCACTTTGTCATAGACTTCTATTGCATCGGTCAGTTTTGGTGCATTTTCTGAAAGAGCAACAACATTGCTGCATGCAGAACTTTTGGTGCCCTTTCAGAAAATGCACCAAAACTGCCCGATGCAATAAAAGTCTATGGCAAAACACAGGTAACTGGCAAAAAATCTGTGGGTACACTGTGTTGCACCCATGGTGCAGGAAAACAGCACTGCATCAGTGTGAAATCAACCTAAGGAAAGAAAGAAGGGAAAAAGCTATATGTGTAAAGCGGTTAAAACTATAGAAGGAAGTATGTTTCTATGAGCTTATGTTCTGAGTGTTTATATAAAGATAGCGCATATACATATTTTCTCTGTGGATTTACAGTACATCAGGTATTTTGATAAGAACAAGGGTTAGGTAAGGGCAAGAGAAGTGTGGAAGGTAAAAGGAAGCATTAAGGGATAAAAAGAAGAAAGGTCTGCAGATATATCTATATATACATATCTAGATGCATAGAGAGGTATTGAGGTTCCATGATTCCCATATAGAATCATACATTTCCAGAGTATAGTGTAGTTTGGCAATTTGATGCTCCATTGATTGGATCTCCCCAATAAGAGTGAAGAGATCCTTTTGTGAGGGTGGCGAAGTATACCTTTCCAGTGTAGCACTCTCAGGCATTTTGTAGCAGTTAAGATATGGATTGTGAGTTGGTTTGTCTTGGATTCTGTCTGGTTTCATTACTATCTATGTCTCTATTTGGTAGATTTTACCCACACATCTAAGAGTAATGCTAGGGACTGTAAAATAATTTTAAGCTTTTGGTTAAGGGTTAATTTTTATGTTCTGGGTTCAATTTTAGAGTTGGCGTGTGTTAAGACTTACTTTTAGCGGTTTCACGAGGGGTCTATTTATGCAAAAATTGTAAAATAATAAAATACCAACTTATGGCTACTGGATGGAACTGAGAAGCATATAAAATGCATTTGTCTTTGTAATAACAGATACAACATAACAATTCTAGAAAATGCTATAAGGATTTAGCAAATGAACCTGTGTTAACATCTTTTTGTTAATTCCCTCTAGTGTTCCCTAGAAATGTTACATTGTATGTGTTGTTAAAAAAATGTATGAATTTCCCATGCTCCTCAGCTCCATCTAAAGGCCATAATGTGGTATTTTACTACTGACCATGATAAAACAACATTCATTCAGAAGAGAAAATAACCTAAAGAACATTTGTTTTCATACAATTCATATTGAATGAATGTACATACAGATTTGCTGGACAAATGGTTAAGCAGAATTTAATGGTGGGAATGAAAATCTAATGCCACGTATACACAACCAGACTTTTTGACAGCAAAGGTCTGACTGAACGAGTCCGTCGGACAATTCGATCGTGTGTGGGCTCCATCGGACCTTTTGCTTGCCAAAAATCCGGCGGACTTTAGAAATAGAACATGTTTTAAATTTTCCCATCGGAACTCCGCCGGACCAAGAAATCAGTTTGTGTGTATGCTAGTTCGATGGACAAAAACCGATGATAGGGCAGCTATTGGCTACTGGCTATGAACTTCCTTATTCTAGTCCGGTCGTACGTCATCACGTTCGAATCCGTCGGACTTTGGTGTGATTGTGTGTGGCCAAGTCCGTTCATTCGGAAAGTCCATCGGAACTCCGCCGAAAGTCAGTCGAAAAGACCGTTGGACCTAGTCCCTCGAAAAGTCTGGTCATGTGTACGCGGCATTAGAGTTAGGATGATAGGTACATTTCCTGTTTCTTCTCTATTTCAATATCCCCACACTAGATTCCTTGCAGTAACTTCTACCATCCTCTGGAAGGCCTAAACAAGGCATGTTAGATTAACACAACTTCCCAAGGGTATGATCATTACTTAGAAGCCCTATGCCCGTTTTTTGTAAAAAAAAAGAAAGTCATAATATACCTACATTTCTCTTAAATAGCTAAATTTGCTTGGTTACCATGTTTGTCCATAAACCCTGAGATGTCTACGAAAAATGGATAATAATTTACCTAACTGCTATATTTCAGTTTTTCAGATCCTATATAATAATCATTCCTGCCTTATGTTATAATAGGCAAACAATCCCATACGGCTTAGGAAATCCTAGAAGATGTAAGAGGAAAGCATTAGCAAGATGCGTGTGCGAGGATATAAAGGACAGGATCTGTGACAGCTTCTGTTATAATGAATCATGGTAAGTGCAGACATGCATTTTATATATCACATGATAGGTGTACAGAGAACATGCTATTGGTTGGGTAGCAGACTATTATGTTGAAGAAACACATATATACTGTGTATATATTGGCAGAGGTGAGTTGTTTACAGCCTGGCCCTGGAATAAAAATTCAGATGAACACAGTATCAGTTTAACGATCTGTTAATGTTAAATGAAAGAAATGTTCTAATTGTACCATAAATCCTTTCTACCTGTGTTACTATGTCACCAAACAGTTACATAACAGGCACCTTAACCCCTACCTGCCTGTGATAAACTTTATACTAGAACTCAGAAACATTTTAGCAACAATAATGACTGCAGTTTTCAAAATGGCAAGCAACATGATTAGACAAAGCTGTCCCTTACTCAAACTAAGACCCCCCACAATAAAGCATTTAAATACCAGATATTAAAAATGCTAAATTATAATGATTGTAATGTAGAAACATCCACATTTGTTTTTGTTTTTGTAAGTGTAGGGAACAGTTAAAACCTCTGTCAATTTTATGTTTGCTGTTAGTGTGCCTTGGTGGAGATTTTCCTTCATATCTGGTTCCAGAGATGCAACAGAAAGTGAGAGGAAATGTATACAAAGTGAGGAGGATTCTCCTCCTAGGCAGTAGTCACTAGCAGTGTCCCCATTGAAAGATTCACCCTCACCTTTTGTTCTGGTAACAAAAGATAAAACATAGGGGTATTAATAATTTCCTACTTTATACAAAAAGTATGGTTGGCTATACATATAGTTTGAAAAAAGTAACCAGCTAGTAAATATTGCTGTTGTTGTAAAGTGTATCTTAGTTGTAAGAATATCAGGATGGCCTATATGGCAAGCATTACCATTACTTCTTATCTACTTGAGATTTTTTTATTCTCTATTATTTTTCAAATAGATTTTTATGTTATTAACATATTATTTGTTTAATTAGTTATTTTACTTAATTTTTACTGATTGTTTTCTACTCAAGAACCATTTTAATGCCCCATAGTACTGCCTAAGGGTATAAGTATCTTTATAATTAGATTTAGCTGTTTCCTACCAGTAGACCATTTACAGTACAATTTTTGTGTCTGCACTTATAAACCAAGAATTGTAAAAAAAATTGTGCCATGGACTTCATACATCTAGGGTTTTTTTTTTAAAAAGGAGCCAAAAAGTTTAGATGAAAACAGGGATGGAGATACAGTTTGTGCCGATTCTTCAGCAGCACAAGGGTCCTGTAGGAGTTAGGGGCCCATACTGTGTGGGTTCCTTTGACTATATTGACTATGTTGGACATTGAATTATGGAACATACAAGAGGTCTCCAAAAGTTGGATCAACTTTGTCTTTACCCACAGTTTCACTGCAATATATTGTCTAGCGTTATCTTCTATTATCCTGGATATCGTTTTATTATTACTAAGAATCTGTCTATAGCCTGGGGCATGGGTGGTACCAATGAAAAGTGACCAAATGCTAGCTGCCTTGTATTGCTTCAATAAAAGGTGTAATAAAACAATAAAAACATCCTTGTGTTTAACTCAGTCACTGCTATGCCACAAAGAAATACACCATTTTGACAACATTTTATCGCTTCGCTCTATGACACTAAGTGGGTAACTAGATGACCGGGCCTATATCCCATCAAACAGACATAGGACAAATTGTTAGAGGCTTCTGATACTGTTAGTGCATTTTTTTTTGCTATGGTGCCAAGAAATCCAGATAGCAATAGAGATCACAGGAAAAAAAAATGTAGGCATAGATTGACTAATTCACGAGCAAGCGCTGGTACTCTACTATTTACATGATCGAATGCCAGTGTGCCATCCTAGCACATGGCTCCCATTTCAGCCACATCTGCCACAGCTGTTGCACTACTAGATGCAAGCCAATATTATACAGTAATGGCAATAACAGCTGATGGCACCTTTGAAATTAAAGTTATTTGCTTTTCATGAACCTGTTTACTAGAAAATAAAACACGTGCCAATAAAGATTCTGTTATTTTTAGGAACACAGTTGCCAAAAAACAAAAAGGCAAAGAAGGAAAATTACCAACAAATAACTTACAAATCACAAAGAGATCTCAAGTCCCTCTTTTGCTTTTACTGAGGTAAGATGCACCCTTATTAACAACATAAATGTATGTTTTGCCATGAAAGAAAATGGATATGTTAACCACTTGCCGACTGCTGCATGCCGATATACGTCGGCACAATGGCAGCAGTGGGCAAATGGACGTACCTGTACGTCCACTTTAATTGGTGGGGCTAGCGGGCCCTCGTGTGCGCTCCGCCACGTTAACCACTTGCCAACTGCTGCACGCCGATATACGTAGACACAATGGCAGTGGTGGGCAAATGGACGTATCTGTACGTCCACTTTAATTAGCGAGCGGTTGCGGGCCGTCGTGTGCGCTCCACCGCGTACGGCGTGACCATGCCCACGGCGATCATGTCATGAGCTTCAGAATGGGGAAGTGCCATGACAGAGATCACTGCTCCCTGTCATCGGGAGCAGTGATTTCTGTCATGTGAGTAGAAGCCCACCCCCCCACAGTTAGAATCACTTCCTAGGACACACTTAACCCCTTTATTGCCCCCTAGTGTTTAACCTCTTCCCTGTTTGTGTTATTTACACAGTAATAAGTGCATTTTTATATATATATTTTTGGGGGATATTTATTATAGCAAAAAGTAAAAAAAATAGCTTTTTTTTCAAAATTGTCATAATTTTTTTGTTTATAGTGCAAAAAATAAAACTCGCAGAGGTGATCAAATACCACCAAAAGAAATCTCTATTTGTGGGAAAAAAAGGACGCCAATTTTGTTTTGGGTGCAACGTCGCACGACTGCGCAATTGTCAGTTAAAACGATGCAGTGCCGAATTGCAAAAAGTGCTCTGTTCAGGAAGGGGGTGAAATCTTCCGGGGCTGAAGCAGTTAACACAACATGCAGAAGGCATCAATATGTTCCTGTAGTAAAAAAAAAAAAAAAAAAAGCGTAAAAAGCCCATGATGTACTTTGCAATGATGTGATATAAGGTAATCATTTCAAAGTGTAGCAACTAACTGCATAGGAGAGTGGGAAAGCAAATTACAATTAAAATACAGTATAATGTATTATATTGTATGTAAAATTATTATTATTAGATAAGATTTATATAGCATCAGCAGTTTGCACAGAGCTTTACAACGTTTGGGCAAAAGTATAGTTACAATACAATTCAATACAGGGGGAATCAGATGGCCCTGTTCGATAGAGCTTATAATCTAAAAATAACGGTAGTAACTGATAATTGCAAGTGTGCTGGCCTTATCACATTTCAGCAAATACTACCAGAGAACCTATTCACCCTCATGGTCTGCACTCTGCTCAAGTAGATGCTGGACCAAAATGAAAAAGTTATTATTTATTATACAGGTTTTATTATATAGGTTTTATATAACGCCAACAGCTTGCTCAGCTCTTTACAACATGAGGGCAGACATTACAGTTACATTACAATTTGGTACAAGAGGAATCAGAGGGCCCTGCTCGTTAGAGCTTACAATCTAAAAGTTATGTGTTTTCCCCTTTATAAGTATTAGTTGCTGTGAGTAGTTCAGGTAGTGTTGATAGCCACCATTGCATGCAATTCATGTTTTTCACACTATATATGGGATACCGTGAGAAATAACAGCTTACTACCCCTCATTTATTCATGCCCTTGTTCCTTTTCATACCAGTGATCTTGGATGGCTTTTCTTTTTGAATAATTGATCCCTGAAGAACTAGTGTTGTTTAAACTTTCTCAATTGTTAGGAATCATTTGTTGTTGTTCAGTCATTTAGTCATGTCCGACTCTTCGAAACCTCATGGACCATAGCACGCCAGGCTTTTCTGTCCTCCACTGCCTCCCGGAGCTTGCTTAAAGCGGAAGTAAACCCATCCATAAAAGAGTTTAATTTCTGGCATGTGCCGGAAATGTTAAGCCCCATACACACTATCAGTTTTTCAACTGAGTTTTTCCATCAGATTTACCAAAACCATATAATATGAGGTCAAACATTAGAAGTTTCAATTCGTATTCAATCAGACAGGCCCTTCTACTACATGGTTTTAGTAAACCTGAAGGAAAAACTCAGCAGAAAAACTGATAGTGTGTATGGGGCTTAACACACCCATTGGTTGTGCTCTCAACCAAACCGTCAAACCATCCAATGGCTGGTGTCATAACTGATTACATGTGCAGCATCATGGCAGTTGTAGATTAAACAGAGGCCAAGATGGCAGCTTCCTTGGCTGAAAACGATAGGGGAGTTTACTTACACTTTAACTTCATGTTCATTGTTTTGATACTGCTATCTATCCATCGTGTTTTCTGTCTTCCTCTTCTCCTTTTTTCCTTCAATGTTTCCCAGCATCAGGGTCTTTTCACATTAGGTGGGCAACGAATTCCAGTTTCAGCTTCAGGAATCATTTGCAGACTTGCAAAATCTATATGATCTGCCCACTTCATGAGAAAGTGGGATGGAGAAAATTTACCCATATGCACTTTACAGCTGATATGGAGAGTTATCTACAAAGAGAACCAGTACAAAAAATATTTTAGTAGTATCAAACTCTAGAAGTGTTTCATGACAACTGTCCCTGGGCAGATCATTCATGTAGGAGATGTAGGAGCTACTTTGGCTCTTACACACTTATATTGGTCACATTCTCTTATTAATCCCTTTTCAGAGATCTGTTCAGTAGTCCATTAGTTTATAAAATATGCTTTCTATGTTTAGTGCCTGCCAGTGCCAGCTTGCAGAAATCCTCTAATAAACTCTTATCACACATACTCACAGCTTTAAGATGCCTTTTGGCACTCTAATAGAAGCAAACAAGTTCTCCATTCTAATTGAAACTTTACTGTCACATAAAAGATGTCTTTTTTTTTTAAAGGTATGATTTATTAGTTTTGACACAGCAACAAGAAACAACAGATGTCCTATCTTTATGCAGTACATAAAAAAAAACAGCTCAAAAATAGGCCATATTTTTAAATTCCAGAAAAGGAAATGGACAAAAAGTATATTGCAAAGTACTTAAATTAATAGCACCTCATGCAGATTGTTTTTTTTTTGTTTTTTTTCATAATACCATGTAACCTATTGGGTAAGTAAACAATAAATCCAGTGATTAGTATAATTTTGTTGTCAGCTCTTTCTTAAACAGCCCCAGAAAGGTTTTACCCCCTTTATGACCAGGCCATTTTTTGCAATAAGGCACTGTGTTACTCTAACTGACAATTGCACGGTCGTGTGACGCTGTACCCAAATAAAATTTATGCTCTTTCTTTCCCACAAATAGAGCTTTCTGTTGGTGGTATTTAATCACCTCTGCAGTTTTCTTTTTTGCACTATAAACAAAAAACGAGTGAAAATTTTGAAAAAAAAGCAATATTTTTTTACTTTTTGCTATAATAAATATCCCTTAAAAATATATATATAAAAACAAATGTTTTCCTCAGTTTAGTCCGATATGTATAAAACTGTACTGTGTAAAAACTATATTTTTTCATTTCTGCTATAAAACATATCCAATAAAAAAATGTAAAAAATCTAATTTCTTCATCAATTTAGGCCAGTCATTTAGTTGTGGCATATAATACGAGAATAGTATGTTGAGATCACTTTTTGGTGTAATGGGTTGAGTAACAGACTTTGTAATTTAGACATACATGCAGATGTCTAAAGCAAACCCATCCAGTTCTACCAACAGAGAAAAAACAAACAAACACATATACACTATGATCCAGAGGAAGGCAAAAAAAAAACCTCCAATTAAAACATGGTCCAATTTGCTCCAGCGGGGGAAAAAAATTCCTTCCTGATCCCCCAAGATGCAATTGGATATTCCCTGGATCAACTTTACCTATAAATATTAGTATCCAGTTATATTATGTGAATTTAGGAAAGAATCCAGGCATTACATAAAACAATCATATATTATTATATTTTTTAATGTCTGTAAAATATTTAAAAGAACCATTGTTGTATAGGTAGTTGAGATATTTAACACCTTAATGTGTTGGAGTTTAAAGGACTCTGTTAACTGTTGGTTGTGCCATAGTGGGGTGTGGGGATTTTGGGAGAATGTGCAGTGTCTGAAAGCATTAATCAAACTCTGGATATGTTTAGAGTTTTGAGAGATAACCTTAATAACCCTGTGCTTGTGATGGTGGCAAGGTGTTTCCTGTGCATATAATTGCAAAAGAGTGCAGCTTCAGTAGTTGTGCGCATCGTTTTTAGAAGAACTGTCACACGTGCACAAATTGGGACACAAAGTAGTATATTTGCAGGTTGGGCAGGACTGGTCATCTTTCAGAGAGTGGTAGTTACAAAGTGTCAAGAGAGATTGTATGGGAGGAAGGGTTATTCCACACAAAACATCATAGGGTAATGTAAATGTCCTTAGCTTGCTTTTTTTGGACTGTATATCTGTAAATTTGTGAATTAATACAGAAATTGGGGTGAAAATATAATTTTTAATATATTTACATGTCCCATGAGGCTCAAAGAAAGTCTTGATCATGTTTGGGTACAATATTTAATTATCAAGGTATTAGAAATATTTGATAATCTAGTAGTTTAGTGGTTTTGTATGACTATACCTAGATAATACAGTTTATTACTTTCTTGAGTGGACACGAGTCTCTAATTAGAGGTAGAGCAGAGGGGTCTATCCAAAAGATATATAGACTTCCTCCGGTTTACATGAAAAACAGAAAAACCTTCTATTAGGAGTAGCATTCTATCAAATTATTATTGGGGGTCAGCCAAATAAGTTACCATATCGTCCACATAAATGTTTCGAAATCTTTTCAGAAAGGCTTTGGGATTATGATATAAGGGTTTAACCTATTGAAAAAAATGAGTCTTTGAAATCAAATTTAGCCAGGACTACCTGCATGTATGGTCATTCTTCTAAGTTGAAGACTCTGTAGGTATACAAAGCCGTTATGACCACGGAGCTCAATAAGGATGTGTGTAGCAGTAGCATATAAAGTGCTTAAACTGCTGAAAAGACTCCTCAGATTTATGATCAAATTTTATGATATCCGCTACTACCTCATTCACTCACAGTGCTAGAGCTAAAATGTTATTGTCAGCGTTAAAAAGGTAAATGTTAAAAAGGGAAAGGCGTGTAAAGGAATAACATTATAGAAACAATGAGTGCTTCAGTTAGTAATGAGGAATACATCTCTTCTTGAAGGCATGACTGAACATTGTTAAAAGGTGAGGAATTAGACATTGAATTGTTAGTACCACTTTATTGGGGGTCTATCCAGATCCAAAATGTGGTTGCAGGGAAAAGTTGCTATTGTGGTGGCAAGCCACAGAGGATACTTGAGGCATCAAGGGATATTTTTTGCTGTTGGGAAGTCATCTTGTTCTACGGGGGTATAATGGGCTTCTTATATGAATAGTTTAAAAGAAAACAAATGTATCAATAATGTGATCAGTTTATTATGCTTGTCCTGAAATTGATGCAGTCTCTTACTTTATTACAGAAGTTTTTTTAGTTTGTTACTGTAAGATCAAGTCATACTTCCTGCAGCTGTATTTCCACATCTGAAAAGTTTGAGGAGATGGGAAGCTTGTATATTCAAATTCTGCACAGATTTAGATTCCACTTAAGTAATTTAAAGTTTTGAAAGTTTTGAAAGCTTCTGAAACACACTGACCCCTTAACAAAAGAGCCATGCACTGTGGCCTTGAAAGGGTCCCATTTAATAGGAACCATTGGTGCAGAGCTATTCAATTGTCATAATCCTTAGATATCACCTAAACATTGAATATTGATTTGAGATAACCATAAAGGACTCATACGCCATAGCTCATATTCACCTGTAGTGCCCACCACAATAGTCAGCATAATTTAGGAGTGGTTCCTGGTTACTTTGGTAAATATCTGATCTCCTGCATGGATGAAGAACTTCCAGACAAACCAGGATCATGTCAATACTAGAGAGGGTGTGATATGTTTTACAGTAATAGAAATATTCTCAAGCACCAAGAAAACCTCCAAAGAACACAAGGCCAAAGCTAGCCATACACCTATAGATTATCTGCAGATTTTCTTTGGTTAGATGGAAGTGCAACAGAATTCTCCATGTTTGCTAAACTGTGTGGATGGAGGAATCTCCCACCTTTTCCATCTGATCATAGAAAATCTGCAGATAATCTATAGGTGTACGGCCAGCTTTACTGTGAGAGGATGGGGCACTTTACATTTTGCCTCGTTCTGCCGCATCTTTGGGAATGCTGCTGGTTCTAAGCTGTTTTCCAAATTTACTAACAGTTATATTTAGCTATGTTTAATAAGGCAAAAAGTAATGTGGATGGTAAAGGCCGATACAAACAACACCATAGCCAGTTAACTACAGCACTCATTTTTTATTGTTCTGTCTGCTCTATACTAGGGTTTGATAAATTTGATGACTATTCTTTCAATAAGATTTTTACAAAATGACTAGCAAGACAAGTTACATAAGAAGTCGCCTGCTTTTGTTTACTCATGCTGCCTCACCTAAAGCTTAACTTTTACCTTCTGTACCTTCCCAGTTTACAAGCAGTAGAATGGCAAAATGCCACAAATTGGCTCTATAAAAATTGCAGAGATAAGATGCATAAACAAATATGAAATTAAATTCCTTTAGAAAGGATTTCAAGGACTTCAGTTTTGCTGATAGAAACTAAACAAAGCCTACACTGTGGCTGTACACCAATGCTACGCACAATTACTTGACTCAGAAAGATTTCCAAAGTATTTCCTAATGACTCTTATCAATAACTAATCAGAGTGAATTGTAAAACACAACATATTTCTTGCAGACTCTTACGGAGTGTGAGATACAACCAGGACTGACATTATTTGCTCTGTTGATTGAAGAATTTAAAAATAGTAATTTGGCATATTTTAATTTTCTTTTTTCCACAGAGAAATCGCTGCATACAAGACTTCCATCCATCAAAGTTTATCCACTACTACTTCCAAACTTCCTTCATACTCAGTGTTTTGGAAAAGAAAGAGATAAAAGGAAAGAAAAGGGTTGATGCAGTAGAAGGAGAGATGGATGAGGAAATAGATGTCTTGCAAGGCTCTAAGAGTTTTACCGACATCTTATAAAACCTCAAATCGCTCAGGGAGTCTTCACGTAGAAGACCAACTAAGGCTGTTCAGCTAGTTATGAAGAATAATGGAACTTTTGGCTGTAAAGTGGTAGGAATGTGCAAACATCTTCATTGATGGACATGTCTATGGGTAAATGCACATGCCGGTATGAATTTCTCCAGTAGTAGCTGGAGAAAACTATCACTGGACTTGAAGACATTATCTTTTTATGTTTTATTTGCCTGCAAGGTGTTCATTAAAACAGGAACAGACTACAGTTAGCATGTAGCTAAATATCAGATATTAATAATGGGACTGATGAAGTGGCATTGAATTACAAATCCACCTGATCTCTCCTTCAAATGTTGTAAGGAGTAAAATGGCTTCTGCACATGATTCTACTACATGCAACACACAAAAAACTGAAAGGTACTGTAAGGGTAAAAGACTAAAAATACTGTACAAAACATATTGAGAGAGCACCGGGTTCATGGATGTTCATGCTTCAGAAGAATTGTTTTCCTAAAAGACAAAAGTTCCAGTTTCTACCTACTATAAAAACCTGGAGTTCTGCTTTAAGACCCTAACCAAAATAATGGATTCCTTTTGGAGTACACATTTCTGTTGGGAACAGCACTGCTTTATGTCCTCAATAGTGAATAACGTGCATATAACGCCAAACCTAAAAATATATATGATACAGTAATTCAACATATAAGTCTCATTAAGCATGTATTGTTAATGTCTAAACTGTAAATGGTGATCTGTGCCACTCTAAAATATATCAGTTGTATGCTTCAAAATTGTGTGCACCACTTGTGATTTCTCAAATAGGCCCATGGTGCCCCAATAACACACTAGATTTACCAGATGGATAAGACCCCTTCTATTACCAAGTGAGTCAAATGTGCTCATTAAGACCACAGGCTTCGATGTACAAGGCTCTCTTGTTACTTCTTCATCTGGGTTACTTATGTGCTTTATAAGCCTGTTGGTATGTCTCATAACATAAGCATCTAATGCTTAAAAGGAGAAGGGGGGGAGAGCTCGCATTAACACTTTTATTATGTATTAAATGTAAGAGATGTACTTACATTATAAATTACATCAATAACTCTTATGAAAACCAGGAAGTGCTACATCCAATATGGCCACGTGTGCCCCAAGTAGAGGATATTACGCCATCAGGAAGTCTCTTCCTACGTGTTTCATCATCAACGTGCAACATTTTCATTACGGTGTAATAACTGTTACCTAAAGTCCTGTTGTTCTTTAGAGGTTTACATTTAGAAAGTAAACATGTAAATTAATTAATAGAAATTACATTTCTATTTTGAAAAAGTAATTCAAAGATGTGTTCTCCTTAAAGTTGAACTTGGGCAAGCAGTTAAATATGCAGATAAAATATATACAGTATGTAAGTGCTGTTTTACCTGCCATAGCTCAGTCTCATGCACACCGACAATTAAGGCTCAGTCTAGGGGAAGTCTTTTCAGAATTTATTGCTGAAGAACTTTAACAGGAGAGGGGTTTAGGGACCCAATATACTCCAAAATGATTAGTAAAAACACTAGGAGGACAAACCTCTTCCTAATCTTCAGCTTTTCTAGACGTAGTAGGGAAAGGCCAGTATATCTAGGAACCCACCAGAGCAGTCTTTTAAAACCACTTTTGGCACTTAGTTTCCTTATAGCACTCGCACAACTGTCAATCCCCAGCAAGGGAGAGTGATTGCCCACCCAGCATCCACAGGCAAATCCTACGTGAAGGAGATTAACTAGATCCTTCTCTAGACCCAGAACCTCAGTGCAGTGCCCTCCAGCAAATGCAATCCTCAGGCAATCTTCTCCAGTCCCTTGGCTCAGCAGCTGCATAGGCCTATACTGCAGCTTGTTGTCTCAATAACTCTCTTCTATGACCAATAGCCCCCACAGGATTGAAGGTGTCAGCCCCCCCCCCCAAACACTTTGAAGCCTTCAAGCTCCTGACCCTGATCTGACCCTGATCTGAGATTAGAAAACCCAAAGAATGCTTACTGCAAATTCTGTGTGTTTTTTGCCTATTCTCACACAGTGGCAGAGCCTAGCACTGTCACACCAGGTTCACAAAACAATGTAAAATAGTCATGATCTTAGTAAACTTCACACTTTTAACCAAATTCATCTAAATTGTGTAACACAATTGTGTAAGCTGTAGAGGTCAGAGGGCGCTTTTTAGTTGCTTACTGTCTGGCAGTTTACACATGCTTAACCTGTTGAACTATGGGATTGTTGATAAGATATCTGCAGTGAGGTATATGGAGAGACATCTCCATTTGTTCCTAATAATAATGTACGTAATAGTAATTATTATCAGCATGAAAAGCTATCTGATCTGTCTGGTATTAGTTAACCAGACCATGTTCCTGAAGGTGTGAACATTGAAGTAAACCATAGACAAATATGGGAGTCACCATTGTTGACCTGTTTCTAAAAATGACTTTAGAGGCTAAACCTGTAAATGCAATAGAGGTTACTGACCTGGAATGAACATTCAAGTCATGATAGTCATAACTCCTGATTTGCACACTTTGGGTTAATGATGCAGTATTGAAGTCACAGGACCAGCATGACTGTTAGACAGCTAGCATATTCAGAACCAGAGATGACAGCAGTGTTTTTATGGTAGATAGCATATTTCTTCCATTCCAAATTGCAAGTGTAATTGTTAAGGGTTTACTTTTTTGTACAATAATTCAGGATGATGGGCTTGTTTCCTACATGTACAACGTAGATACGTCTGTGTTGACTGTAATAAATATACAATAAATAAAAATTCTCTAATTGTCGTGGTTATTTTCCACTGATAAGGGCAGCGCTATCATAAAACTGTTACCATTTATTTCCAGTCAATCTGAGGAATGTTGAGGAGTGACGTCAGGTGAGAACTTGGGGGTTTTTCTAAGCAAATGAGTCATTATTAAATGGGTGTGAAATAAGAAGGCTGCTGTACCTTTAGACCATAATTATTTTATAGACAAATATGAAACTATATCTTGTTTGCGGTACTTTTAAGCAAAGACTTGTACTGTTAGCTGTCAATTAATGCAGAATGTTTGAAGCTTAAACTATATATTTTAGTGGCCAACTTAAGGTACCACTGCCAATGACATATACTACACATCACTGCATTGACAGATTTAAAACAAGCTTGTGGCTGCAATAGCAGTTCTGAATTTTGTTTCAAAGTGGTTATAAACCTCAGGTTTGAAAAGTGAACAAAGTACATCTCTCTATAGTTTGTGCTAGCCTGAATCCACAGCACTGATTTTGGCTCTTTTCTGAACTCGTATCCCTCCATTATCTGCATGAGTCAATGAAAAGGCTCCTGGGAAATGATCTGCCTTCTCTATGAGCCTGTTAGGGGGTCCCTTCCTCCCCTCCAATCATCTATCAGATTTCACTGAGTTCTGTGCTCTAGCTCTGCAGTGTGTGTGAGCTTAGAAGACTATAAAGAAGAGGGGGTTGCAGATAAATAGGTGCAATGTATGTAGGAGGATTTGTTTCATCCCTGTCTATCACCTGAGGCTAGTCACTTCACTAAGTATACGCAAAGCACTTTACATTTTATCACCAGGATCTCGACTTTTAAGTAGAACTGATTGGGTAGCTGTAAACTTGCATGATCACTTCTACAGACAGCGAGATTTGGGTCTTCCCCCAATCAACCCCCCCCCCCCCCCACCTCTGTGGTTCCCAGGCTCTACCACTCCTCCTGTGAGCCTGGGAACAAAAAGTACATTAGGATGGTGAGTGAATTACGAATCCACCTGATCTCTCCTTCAAACAGTAAACTTGGAAGCGCTCTTCTCTAGTAACTAACAGGCTGCTGTGTTGGGAGCCAGCCATGGACTCTTTATCCTCAGAAAGCTCAGGCAGCTGGCTCGGGAGACATTACTATTGTATAAAGCCTGAGGAAGAAACCTAGGGAAGGTTGTGAAAGCTTGCATCTATATACACTTGATATAGTCAGTAAAGGATATCAATTAAAGCGGTTGTAAACTGCCAGTGTTAAAAACATAAAACAAAACTTGCAAGGCAATGGCATAATGTGCTTGTGTGCATCGCATACAAGCACATTATGAAAATATTTACCTTGAAGCTAAGCTTTAAAGTCACTGCTGAGAGAGCTGACATGTTCCACGTGTCTTCTGGGTTCGCAAAGCTCTGGCTATGTGATTGGCTGGACACCACTCCAGTGCATGCGCGTGGGAGCCGCTGTTTCCAACAGAAGGGCACTGTAAGCCGGACCTTCAGAGCGCATGTGCCAATGATGTCATCGGCTGCATGCGCTCTGAATATCTCCTAAACTGTTCACAGTACCTACAGGTAAGCCTTATTATAGGCTTATCTGTAGGTACAAGTGGTAGTACAGAGTTTACTACCACTTTAAAGTATATCTAAACCCCCCAAAATAGTTTAATACATTACAGGTTACCAGTCCTTAGATATGGTGACTGCATAAGTTTTAATTTTTCAGACTAAAACATTTTCTGCAAGAACAAAAAATATATGTTGATCTTGCCAGAAATTCAGTGACCTTGTCACTTTCTGTGAGCTAAATTGAAAGCACAAACAATGTTATATATCTTTTCTAAACTAGTAATTGTCCAGCCCCCTGAAATGTAGATAAAGAGAGAGGAAGCCATGTTTGAAGTCTATAATAAAACTCAGAAAACAGCCACAACTAAAAGCGATGAATGCAAACTCCTATAGATGGAATAATCTCTGATGATGCTAATGTGGTAAAAACATTGGTAAGCTTATTAAAACAATGAGGCGGTATGGTAAAAACCAACAGGTAAACTCTCCTTGCATGGATGTAAATGCTTGACCAACATACAAACCATTTTGACAGTACATTTACAAGCCAAAAATAGTCTTGGTTCACAGGATTATGAATGAAGTACAAGTTAAGGAGAGGAGGCAGAGGTGGTGGCTGTAGTCATAACAATGCTTTTCAGGGAGTGTCCCTTCTTCAAGTCATGTAACTGAATTCAAAAAGTGAAACGCACTCGACGAACGCTCAAAAAGCCTTCGACAGGGTGGACTGGGGATTTATGTTTTTAACACTGGAAAAAATGGGCATAGGATCTTGAATGATCCAGTGGATTAAAACACTCTATTTCCACCCGACAGCAACCATAAAGATTAACAGGACATCTTCCCTGCCTTTTGAGATGGAAAATGGGACTAGACAGGGCTGCCCATTATCGCCCCTTTTATTTATATTATCGTTAGAGCCTCTCCTCTCCACGATTCGAAACAACCCTGGAATTACAGGAATTAAAGTGGGAAAAGAAACACATAAACTTGCAGCTTTTGCAGACGACGTATTGTTTTACATAAGTAACCCTAGGGATACTCTACCCAAACTGAATAAAGCTCTAGAACATTACGGGGAAATGTCGAACTTTAAAATAAATCAAACAAAATCCGAGATATTGAATATTAATCTTAGGAAACAAGAGATACAGCAGATCCAAAATGAATGTAAATTTACATGGAGAGGAAATTTGAAATATTTAGGAATAAAACTGGCCAATTCGTTCAAAAAAATGTACCAATTAAATTACATCCCATTATTAAACAAAATTAAAAATGAACTTAAACGACTTTCCAAAAGACCACTTTCTTGGCTGGGGCGAATACACACACTGAAGATGGCTATTCTCCCTAAGATTCTATATAAATTCCAGATGATGCCGATCGAAATCCCTGCCGGCTATTTCTCAAAGTTAAAATCATTATTGCTCAACTTTATATGGAAAAATAGAAAATCCAGGATCTCTTTTTCAGTATTAAAACAGGAGAAGAAGCGAGGAGGACTAGCTGTCCCTGACCTGTTGAGTTATTATAAGGCAATAGTGTTGTCCAGAATTGTAGATTGGGTGCGAGAGAAAGGTAAAGAGAAAAGGTGGGTTAACTTAGAATTTAAATATAGTGGGACACATTTAGGAAAAATAGTGTGGAATCCTCCAAAATATAGGGTTTTAGAAGGGAGCACAAATGAGATGACACGCATAGCATTAAAAGTCTGGGATGAGGCTTATAAAAAATTAAATGGACACTATAACTCACCGCTTATTGCATTGAAAGAGAATGAACTATTTCCATCGGGGAAAAAAGAAATAGGTGGCAATTGGATAAAAAATGAAAATACACAAATAAAAGACATTATGAAAGGAGGTAAACTTATAACACGAGGTGAATTAGAGCACAAGGATTTAATGTTTATGGATGGGTGGCGTTACCTCCAGCTAACCCATTTTATTGGCAGCTTACCACAACCAGTAAGATCGGATAATGAGCTGACGCAGCTGGAGCGACTCTGCACAACCAATAATCCGAAAGGAATCATTTCAAGGATGTACGGACTGTTGATGATGTTGGGAGAGCTGGAGGTCCCGCCATACATTAGAAAATGGGAAAATGAACTAGGTACACAATGTGACCAGGACACAATAAGTAAAATAATGAGATTAACACATAGTTCGGCAATAGATAGTAAAACAGCTGAGATGAACTATAAATGCCTTACCAGATGGTACTATACTCCAGATAAGATGGCAAAATTCCAGCAGGGAAGATCGGCGGAATGCTGGCGAGGTTGTAAAATCAAAGGTACGATGGCACATTTATGGTGGACATGCCCAAAAATTAAATCTTACTGGGGGAAGATCTTACAAAAAATAAGAGAGATAACTAAAATAAAGTTGAAAACAGATCCCTGGATTATATTGTTCCATGCTACAAAGAGTAATATAAGACAATATCAAGAAACCATAATCCCACACCTCCTTAATGCAGCGAAAAAATTAATTCCTAAAAACTGGCAGGAAAAGGAAACCCCATCGATGTGGGAGTAGGTAGATGCGATCGAAGCGACATATAAGATGGAAAAACTAATTGGTGGAGAGGATACCGAAAGAGAAGTTGTAGAAATAAAATGGAAATGCTGGAGGGATTTAAAAAAAAACTGGAGCTATGTAGAATATTTAAGACCATAATCCATATAAGAGGAGGAATAAAAGGAGGAAGAAAAAACACTGACAGATAATTAGGGAATTGGGTGGGGGGGGGGGGGGGGGGGTGGGAGGGTATGGGGAAAAATAATAAAGAGTTATGAGGAATAAATGATTTGTATTTTTCTATATATATAAAAAAAAAAAGGAATTCTCTATTTTCTGATGATAATGGGAAAAAATACGGTATATATTATGCCACAATGATGTGAATATATGAGGAGACAATATTGAACGGAAAGTTGATTTATGAGATTAGAGAAATTCGCTGATGTGTGCAAGAAAGAAAAAAAAGAAAAAAAAAAAAAGTGAAACACACACTATACATACAGTACACTGTAATCTTACAGATTACATTACTGTATGTAATTATTTCACCTCCCTTTTGTCCCTTGTGGTTTCTCCAGTGCGCTGCATGCAGTTTTATATTATAAAAACTGTTCTTTCTGCCTGAAAACTGGAGCTTGTCCATAACAACCAAAACCATCCCTTTACATCAGAAGTGGTTTTAGACCAAGTAGAAAACATTAGAATCATTAGAATCACTTGCAGAATTGAGCGATAGTGATTTGTGGGGAGATCCATCATCAAACAGTGAAAAGTAATGACAGCGACAATTTGGCAACTGAGCAAATTTCAGTGTTTTTGATTTGATTGGTATAATTATTTATAGTTATTTATTATATTATAATTTATGATTTCATTTTTCAAACTTTCATACCCGGGATGTCTACTAGACTCTGATTTGAACAGATTTAAGTGAGTTATTCCTAAGAATTACAGGCCTACAATATAAAATGCCAAATTTCCATGCAAAATAATTGTAGTGCTTTATACAACCTAATAATTATGACTCAATTAACATTAACTAATAGATAAAGAGGAGGGAAAAAAGGGAACAAAAGAGAAAAAAGAAGGAAGAAAAATACAAAAAAATGCAAAAAATTTATACAAAAAATCAAAATGAAAAATAATAAATCATAAAATGAACCGATGAAAACGTTAATGACAATGATGATATAAGTGAATTGCACATACTAATATTAAGATTTCTATGAATCTATATACCTAAATCATGATGTAAGTATTCTCTAATATAAATAACAATAATGATGAAATTATTTTAATAAATGAATATTAATATGGAGTCAAATTAATACTTTAAAAAAATAAAGCATAATCCATATGATATCAAATAAGGAAACCAGAGAGGAACCAAAAAATGTATACCATCTGGACAATCACAATGGTGGCACCATGGTATCTAGTATCTGAAGCAGTGTACTTATATATGCATACAATTACATACATGCATGCCTATATGTCCACAAGGCCACCTGTGTAAGGCCTGACTGCAAAATGGAAACCTAAACAAGCAAGTTATTGCCATGAAATGGGGACCCGGGTACGGATACATGTCCCCAAGGGACATGTATCAATGCAAAAAAAAGTTTTTAAAACAACCGTTTTTTCAGGAACAGTGATTTTAATAATGCTTAAAGTAAAAATGTAATATTCTTTTAAATATTGTGCCTGGGGGGTCCCCTTAGTCTGCCTGTAAAGTGGTGCATCTGTGTGATGTGTAGAACAGTGCCGCAGCAAAATTACATTTCTAAAGGAAAAAATGGAATTCAACCTTGCTTGCGGCTGTAATGTATTGCTGGTTCCTGGCAATATAGATGAAAAATGAAGGAAAAAAATGGCATGGGTTCCCCCCCAGTCCATACCAGGCCCTTTGGAAGAGAAGGAGTTTGGCGTGCTTATGTCACTGCGTACTGAGTCTTAGTGGACGGGCGTCCACATACAACCGGGCGGCTAACTGATGCTTGTTTTTCCCTGGAATTTGTAAGTGTGTTACCTTTTGTATTTTAATAAAACGTAAACGTTACCGTATTTCACCATGGATGGCTTCTCTTTTCTGGGCTATATGCTATTTACTTGGGAATCATCCGATTTATGAGATCCTGCTGAGGTATCCTCCGTGTCTGGTGGAGTGCAGATCCTTAGAAGATTTTATTTGGTTCTGGGACTGATCTCTGCGATTGGCATCCATTGGCTACTTTCTCTGCTTAAAGCCCTGATATGCTCTTTGTGCTTGCGAGTTGGTAAGCCTCCAATTCTTAAAGTGGTCACATGGTGGATCTTATGTGGAATCACTGTTTTTTGTGTGGGATTATCACGAAAGGAAGAATCTGCTATTGATTCCACTTCAGAGTTTTTATTCACTAAAGACTTTTTTTTGTATTTATCACCAATGATTACATGTATGATTTACCGGTGGTTAATCGCTACTCCACCCTATCCTGTCCACCAGAGGGGGGAGAGCAGAAAAAAGGACCCAAAAAAAGCAAACATCAGTAGGGACTGGAATCTATAATCTGAGTGATGTAGATCTTACTAAAGAAGAGATTACCCTTTTGGACAAGGGACTCAAATTTGCACCAATTAAAAATGTAAATATGTCTGACACCTATGTCCAAATTCAGAAGTATGTATGTACATTGAATTTGAAGAATTATTTTTTGTTGAAACCCGATCCGAGACTCCCACTCCATGCTAGTAGTTTTCACATCTCATCCCTAAACAAACAGATCTTTTTTTAACCCCCAAAATGTTGACAATACATTTTTAGATGTCTTCAAAAATATGGTCGTTGAGGATTTGGAACAACCAAAAATAAGAAAGGTTCATTATCCTCATTGGATTAAAAAGGGAATAGGAGACTTTGAGCAGCGTAAGGACGTGGTCATATGACCTGCTGACAAGGGGAGGGGGGGTGGTCATTATGACCAAACAGTATTACCAAACAGAAATGGAAAGGCAGTTAGGGGATATAGATACTTATCTCAAGCTTACTGGTAACCCTTTGCTGGAATTTAAGAACAAACTGGTGGAAAAGGGGAGGTGGTGGAAAAAGGGAAATCCAAAGATATCTTGTCCGTCAAGGAAGCACGATATTTGAACATCAGATTTTGTCGCACGCCTTTTATTTATTTTGTGCCAAAAATTCATAAAAACACTACAGAATCACCAGGGAGGCTGATCATTAATGGTATTGATTCAGTTTGTTCCCGCTTAGGGCAATATATAGATGCCTTCTTGCAACCACTGGTGGTTAAAACTGATGCATATGTTAGGGACACCAAGCATGTAATTCAGTTTTTGGAGTACCTTGATAATTTGGATCAGTGTATATTGGCCACTGCAGATGTAGGGTCTTTATATACCGTTATCGGACACCGTGAGGCTGTGGTATCTGTAAAATGAGCATTGGAGAGCTCCAATCTCCCCAGTAAACAAAAGAGGTTTCTGATTTAATGTTTACGATTCTGTTTAAAGCATAATTAGTTTTGGTATGGTGGTGATTATTATTTGCAAATAAGGGGTATAGCTATGGGTGCGAGGCTCGCACCGAGTGTTGTGAACCTCTTTATGGCCCATTGGGAGGACATGGATGTATTCAACTCCAGATCTAAAGAACTTATTTTATACAAAAGATTCATAGATGATCTTGTAATCATCTGGAAGGGGGATGTGACATCCTTTAAAGCATTTAAAAGATCCATGGAAGGGAATGACAAAAATATTCAGCTCACCTGGACTGTCAGCAATGAGTGCATCATCATCCTTGATTTAGAGATCTTCAAGGAGGAGGGTAGACTGCTGACAAGGAACCACTTTAAGCCCACCGACAGAAATTCCTATCTGCCGGTGGACAATTGTCATCATAAGCCCTGGTTGGTGAATATACCAAAGGCCAGTACATGAGGATTCGTTGAAATTGTACCAAAAAGGAAGACTTTTTGAGTCAATCTGAAATATTGACCACCAATATTGAAATCACATGAGCCCTTGTGTCGTGAGTTTAATCTCATTCTCAATTTTAATGTGCAATTTAGACAGGTGGAAAAAATAATAAAAACACATTGGACTATTCTAAGGAAAGATCTGCTGTTAGGACCCAAATTACCAGCCCTTCCAGGGTTTATTTACAGAAAAGCAGCTACCTTGAAGGATCTATTAGCACTAGGAGTGATTGATCCCCCAAAAAAGCAGAAGGGACCATCTGCATCGAGTTTTGGCGTTTTCACTGGTTTCTTTGCGTGTGGCAGATGTAGGGCTTGTCGACACGCAAAGAAGAATATTAAAAAGAGAAAGGAATTCTGTTCTACCAGTTCAGGCAAATGTGGATGGGGGTTGCAGTACATTGGCCATACATCAAGAACCTTGCAGATTAGAGTGGGAGAGCATATTACCAATATTAAAAAAACACCCATAGTTTCCCAAAACATTTTAAACTAGTACACAATAAGGACCCCAGTTCTCTGCAATTTTGGGGTATAGAACAGGTGGACAAACACTGGAGGGGGGTCATTATATCAGACAACTCAGCAAAAGGGAATCCTTCTGGATTTATGAAAGTAAGGTACTTTGGCTGAGGGGTTTGAACGTGGACTTCGAATTGAACTGTTTTATTAGTAATTTATGAGTTTAGTTTTTCATGATTTTATATATATACAGTGCCTTGCGAAAGTATTCGGCCCCCTTGAACTTTTCAACCTTTTGCCACATTTCAGGCTTCAAACATAAAGATATACAATTTTTATTTTTTGTGAAGAATCACCAACAAGTGGGACACAATTGTGAAGTGGAACGAAATCTATTGGATTTTGAAACTTTTTTAACTAATAAAAAAATGAAAAGTGGGGCGTGCAAAATTATTCGGCCCCCTTGCATTAATACTTTGTAGAACCACCTTTTGCTGCGATTACAGCTGCAAGTCGCTTGGGGTATGTCTCTATCAGTTTTGCACATCGAGAGACTGAAATTCTTGCACATTCTTCCTTGCAAAACAGCTTGAGCTCAGTGAGGTTGGATGGAGAGCGTTTGTGAACGGCAGTTTTCAGCTCCTTCCACAGATTCTCGATTGGATTCAGGTCTGGACTTTGACTTGGCCATTCTAACACCTGGATACGTTTATTTGTGAACCATTCCTTTGTAGATTTTGCTGTATGTTTGGGATCATTGTCGTGTTGGAAGATAAATCTCCGTCCCAGTTTCAGGTCTTTTGCAGACTCCAACAGGTTTCCATCCAGAATGGTCCTGTATTTGGCTGCATCCATCTTCCCCTCAATTTTAACCATCTTCCCTGTCCCTGCTGAAGAAAAGCAGGCCCAAACCATGATGCTGCCACCAACATGTTTGACAGTGGGGATGGTGTGTTGAGGGTGATGAGCTGTGTTGCTTTTAAGCCAAACATATCGTTTTGCATTGTGAGCAAAAAGTTCGATTTTAGTTTCATCTGACCAGAGCACCTTCTTCCACATGTTTGGTGTGTCTCCCAGGTGGCTTGTGGCAAACTTTAGACAAGACTTTTTATGGATATCTTTGAGAAATGGCTTTCTTCTTGCCACTCTTCCATAAAGGCCAGATGTGTGCAGTGTACGACTGATTGTTGTCCTATGGACAGACTCTCCCACCTCAGCTGTAGTTCTCTGCAGTTCATCCAGAGTGATCATGGGCCTCTTGGCTGCATCTCTGATCAGTCTTCTCCTTGTCTGAGCTGAAAGTTTAGAGGGACGGCCAGGTCTTGGTAGATTTGCAGTGGTCTGATACTCCTTCCATTTCAAAATGATCGCTTGCACAGTGCTCCTTGGGATGTTTAAAGCTTGGGAAATCTTTTTGTATCCAAATCCGACTTTAAACTTCTCCACAACAGTATTACGGACCTGCCTGGTGTGTTCCTTGGTCTTCATATTGCTCTCTGTGCTTTCAACAGAACTCTGAGACTATCACAGAGCAGGTGCATTTATACAGAGACTTGATTACACACAGGTGGATTCTATTTATCACCATCAGTCATTTAGGACAACATTGGATCATTCAGAGATCCTCGCTTAACTTCTGGAGTGAGTTTGCTGCACTCAAAGTAAAGGGGCCGAATAATTTTGCACACACCACTTTTCAGTTTTTTATTTGCTAAAAAAGTTTAAAATATCCAATAGATTTCGTTCCACTTCACAATTGTGTCCCACCTGTTGGTGATTCTTCACAAAAAATTTAAATTTTATATCTTTATGTTTGAAGCCTGAAATGTGGTAAAAGGTTGAAAAGTTCAAGAGGGCCGAATACTTTCGCAAGGCACTGTATATATATATATATATATATATATATATATATATATATATATTGTAAAGTTTGGGGATACTAGCTCCACGGGACTAAGTGCATAAACCGGTATAAGGTGATACCAAAATATATTTATTTATAGTTAAATCAAAAATAAAGCTTTTCTTCAGCATACAAAAAAAATGTAAATTAAAGTCTGCTTATCTTCAGCACAAATAATACGAAAAGAAAGCACCTACAGTTCTGTAGTCAGGTCTTCACCAAAAAGTTTCTTTAGAGTCCTTGCAGAGATCTTTTTGCAGCCTCCAAAACAGCAAAACAGCAATACAACAACACAGCCAGACAGCTCCTCAGACAGGTGTTCATCTCCTTCTCCTCCTCACCACCACCTTTCTACTACTTCCTGTCTTATAGGCTGTCTTCTTGGAGGCTGTTAACCCCCTGTGGGCCGAATCCCTGTGGTCAGGGAGGAAGGCTCTTTCCCACCCAAATGTCACTTCAGAGCCTCCCAAATTCCGGGTCCCAACTATCTCTCTTAAATATAGAGAGGACCGCGAGTCAGTCTTCTCCCAAAACTATCCCCGGAATTTGTCACCCATTTTTGGGTGACCCCCTGAGGCCTACCACGATTCCCTTAAAGGGAGCACATCCCGAATATAGGCGCTACATAGCACCCGTCCAGGACCCAACCTTGGCGTCCTGTAATATATATATATATATATATATATATATATATATATATATATATATATATATTTTATATTATTGTGTTTTTGATGTATTAATGTAATTTTATCGTATTAAATGTGGTCAAGATGCTTGCAGGATGGTGTTGTCAGCGGTGCTGTTTTCACCACTTCCTGTTTCCTGTGTCAGCCCGGAAGGGTGTGACCTGGTTCAGCAAGGTGAGCGGGACCGGGAGCTGATGATGCAGCACACCTGATTAGAGAGTATTAGTCTTTTCAAACAGCGGTGAGACGTTCAGTCTCCAGCCCTTACTGAAGAAGTCACAGTGGTGTAGCAGCCCATTCGACGTGACGCGTATAGGGGTAAGGAGTTGCAGTGGCAGCGTCATCCCATTAGCATATTGTTATTTTGATGCATCCTGAACCTGCACTGCTTAAGTGCTGCGTTTGTAACATTTTAATATTTTAAAGAGGAAATAAACTGTTTTGATATACAGAGAGCACTAGATTTTGCCTTTTCTATTCCCATGTGCAGTTGTGCACCGGACCACATTGAGGTAATTTGTACTGGCTAGTATCCATTAAATCAGCCAGAGGCAGCACAGAAGGAATAGGAGTTCCTTGACCAGCTGATCCATTTGTATCCCAGAGAAGGAACCTGCTTTTTCTGACCTTCTGGTGAAACAGGGATCACAAGGTGAGGTGAGCGGCTAGGATATTGAGGTGGAGGAGAGCACTTGCATTTCCAACGTTTATGCACTGGTGGTGTGTTGTGCGTTTTTTGTGCAGAAGATTCTGAGGATTACTTTTGTGCATTCGGACTCTTACTTTTATTCTATTTATTTATTTTTTGAGTGTGTGGACTTTATCTTCATTGTTTACTATTCCCACTGAGGGAACACGTATATTTCATTATTGTGTATTTTTCACAATTCCCAGTCTTGCTATATTGAAAGTTAATCACATATTCTTATTTAAGGATTTATCATTTAGGAAGCGCAACACTGTTTTGTTATGTATATTTTATAAGTGAAGTGAACGCACGTACCGTATATACTCGAGTATAGGCCGACCCGAATATAAGCCGAGGCCCCCAATTTACCCCCAAAAAAACTGGCAAACTTATTGACTCGTGTATAAGCCGAGGGTGAGACATGCCTGTCCATCCCTGTGTGTGTGTCCGTCCATCCCTGTGTGTCCGTCCATCCCTGTGTGTCCGTCCATCCCTGTGTGTCCGTCCATCCATCCCTGTGTGTGTGTGTGTCCATCCATCCATCCATCCCTGTGTGTGTGTGTGTCCATCCATCCATCCATCCCTGTGTGTGTGTGTGTCCATCCATCCATCCATCCCTGTGTGTGTGTGTCTCCATCCATCCATCCATCCCTGTGTGTGTGTGTCTCCATCCATCCATCCCTGTGTGTGTGTGTCTCCATCCATCCATCCATCCCTGTGTGTGTGTGTATCCATCCATCCCTGTGTGTGTGTGTCTCCATCCATCCATCCCTGTGTGTGTGTGTCCATGTGTGTGTGTGTGTGTGTGTGTGTGTGTGTGTGTGTGTGTGTGTGTGTCCAGCCTACCTGTGTCCCGAGCCTGTTTCCCGAGCCTCCGTCCCGTGCCTTGCCTCCTTGCCTCCGTCCCGTGCCGTGCCTTGCCTCCGTCCCGTGTCGTGCCTTGCCTCCGTCCCGTCCCGTGCCGTGCCGTGCCTTGCCTTGCCTCCGTCCCGTGCCTTGCCAGGATCGCCGCTCTTCGTCGGCGCCTCGGCGGCCATTGTAAAATTCAAAAGCCGCGCCTCCGCCTTCGCCTGTGATAGGCGGAACACTGAATTTCCCAGCAGCCTGTGTTCCGCCTATCACAGACATCGTCTCATCCTCGTCCGTAGTACGAGGATGAGACGATGTCCGTGATAGGCGGAACACAGGCTGCTGGGAAATTCAGTGTTCCGCCTATCACAGGCGAAGGCGGAGCCGGAGGCGCGGCTTTTGAATTATAGAATGGCCGCTGTCTGTCTGCTCGACACGCTGATCGAGCAGGCAGACAGCGATGACTCGAGTATAAGCCGAGGGGGGCACTTTCAGCCTCAAAAAAGAGGCTGAAAATCTCGGCTTATACTCGAGTATATACGGTAAATAAAATAATACAAAGTTTAAAAAAAAAGGTAAAAACACCTCCATCCCCCTGAGGATCACATGCAAATGTGCACATAAGTTTGGCAAACATATGTAAACCATAATTGCAGTACACATGTGAGGTATCGCCACACATGCCAGAGTGAGAGAAATAATTCTAATGCCATAGCGCATGTTTAACTTCAAACTGGTAACCTGTAAAAGCATTTAAAGTGTTGCCTGTGGCGAATTTTAGGTATTATAGTTTGTCACCATTTCACAGATGTGTGCAATTTTAAATATTGGCTTGTCTGGCATCTTTTTACTCAATGTAATATCAGATTTTATATTTTACACAAAAATGTGGGTATTATATTGTGTTTGTGTGCACTAAAATTCATTTAAGTGTATTTATACTGAACATTTACATTTGACAAATTACTGAGCAAATATCGTGTAGCATAAAAAAGAATCGAAAAGAATGTAGCATCAATCAGCACTTAATTCTTCAGGGGCCCTGCTTTCAGACGTTAAATATAATGCTGGGGGGTTCTAAGAAATTTTCTAGCAATAAAATGCAGATTTGAAAATGTATGTGAAAAAAAAAAATGCCCTTTAGGAAAGTGGGAACAACATTTATTAAAACAAATTATAGGTAGGGATGAGCCGAACACCCCCCCCCCCCCCCGGTTCAGTTCGCAGCAGAACATGCGAACATGCAAAAAGTTTGTTTGAACACGCGAACATGGTTAAAGTCTATGGGACAAAATTGCTAATTTTTAAAGGCTTACCCTGTTTACCCAAAAATAAGACCTAGCGTGATTGTCAGTGATGGCTGCAATATAAGCCCTACCCCCCAAATAAGCCCTACCCTGTTTCCCCTAAAATAAGCCCTACCCTGAAAATAAGACCTACAAGGACTTTAACTAGGGCTTATTTGGGGGGTAGGGCTTATATTGCAGCCATCACCGACAATCACGCTAGGTCTTATTTTCGGGGAAACAGGGTATATGCAAGTTATTGCCATAAAAAGTGTTTGAGGATCCGGGTCCTGCCCAAGGGGACATGTATCAATGCAAAAAAAGTTTTAAAAACGTCAGTTTTTTCAGGAGCAGTGATTTTAAGAATGCTTAAAGTGAAACACTAAAAATGAAATTATACTTACAATATTGTGCCTGGGGGGTGTCTATAGTATGCCTGTTAAGTAGCGCAGTTTTCCCGTGTTTAGAACAATACCACAGCAAAATTAAATCTCTAAAGGGAAAAAAAGTAATTTTACACTGCTTGAGGTTGTAATGTATTGTCGGGTCCCGGCAATATAGATGCAAATCATTGAGAAAAACGATATGGCCCCTCTTTGGCTCTGGTATGGATATTAAGGGGAACCCCGTACCCAGATTTAAAAAAAAGTGGTGTGGGGGGGCCCCCAGGCACTATATACTCTGAACAGAAGTATATATACTATAAAGCCTGTCCTATATATGTGGCAGATAATTGGGCCTTAGGTGTTGGTGGTGCCAGACCACTGTAACCCCTCACAGTTACTCTTGTTGGGTGCAGGAACAGCCTCTGCTGTTAAATATTACTTCAAAAATGACTACAGTGTAGTGCGGCAAAACAAAATATACACCATGTATGCAAGGCCACCAAGGAGAGGCAGATGCTCACAGGCCACTAAAAGAGGGCAAGCAGCCTCTGTGTCTACAGTCAACAGTGCTGGTCGTGGACATGGTGTATCCTCTGTTGGTGGCCGTGGGGCACCCTTGTCCTTTTTTTCTGCTGCTGGCCATGTTATTGAGCCAGAACATGCAGAAAAGTTGGTGGAGTGGATAACAAAGCCATTCTCACCCTCCTCAACCTCTGATACTCAGGCTCAGAGTAATTTACCTTCCAATGCAGCTGCCAAAGTGGCCTATTCTACTGGCTCCTTGTTCACAGTCACTCCTTCCAGAGCCCCACCATCATGCACGAAGGAGTCCCCAAAATGTTTTGACCACAGTGTCGGGTACATGCTACTGGAGGATGAGCAGCAATTTTAAGGCTTCGATGTTGGTTCCCAGTTTGAGGAAGGGAGTAACATAAGCCTAGAGAGAGGAGGTGCCCAAGAAGGACAAGAAACTAGCAGTCATGTTCCCCCAGCTGGAGCATACTGCCAAGTTTGCTCCAGTGACGAGGAATGATGAGGTCACGGACTGAACTTGGGTGCCTGAGAGGAGGAGGAGGGGGCACAACTCCAATGAGGCAGGATGGCCTCTAGGGGGTAGCTTAAGGGCAGCCACCCTACTGCATCACACCGCAGAGCTCTGCAGGTGCAGGGCTCTGCTGACTCCACACTAATTTTGAAAAGTTCCTTGGTGTGGGCTTTTTTTGACATGTGTGCAGCAGATCGCACCGTTGCTGTTTGCAACCTATCTCTGAAGCGGATCAAACATGGCCAGAACATGCCGCTTGGGCACCACATGCTCGGCCAGACATATGACAACCTGCCATGCAGTCAGTTGGCAACAGCACTTGAAAAACTCACATCAAAGAAAAAGGTGGACTTCTCCTTACTTCTTGTCTGGGATCTCTAACCCCACTATACCTCCAGTCCTCTCAAAAACAAGGTAGGTATAGCAATAGGTGTCCCAAGTACTTGCAGCCAATCTGCTATCAGTACACCACCATCTGATTTTAGCAGGCAAATTTCCCTACCAGAGTTGTTAAATCGTAAAAAGAAATTTGGTCCCAGCCATCCACATGCTCAGCGTTTAAATACTAGCTTGGCCAAATTGCAAGCACTGCAACTGCTGCCTTTTCAACTGGTAGACTCTGCCTACTTTTGTGAATTTGTGGAATGTGCTGTACCTCAGTGGCAGGTTCCAAAATGCCATTTCTTTTCATAGAAGGCCATTCCAGCTCTCTACCGGCATATGGAAGGCAATGTTTTCGCCTCGTTGGACAGGGACGGTCGGTAGTAAGGTGCATATTACCGCTGACTCATGGTCTAGCAGGCATGGGCAGGGAAGCTGCCTTTCCTTCATGGTGCACTGGGTAACTCTGCTGGCAGCTGGGAAGGATGCAGGACAGGGTTCAGTATTGTTGGAGCTTGTTCCGCCACCACACCTCCAAAATGTTAGTGATGATTCTGCCACAGCTCTCTCCTCCACCCCTCCTCCTCTTCTTCCTCTTCTGCAGATTTGTCCTCTGAACCAGCAGTTCTCCGTAAGTGTTCAAGGGCCTACGCAAGCACTCAGTCAAAAAGATGCCATGCAGTGCTTGAGTTGGTCTGATTAGGGTACAGGAGCCACACTGGGGCAGAGATTCTGTTAGCTCTGCAGGGGCAGGCTCAGAGGTGGTTGAAACCACGCCAGATTCAGCCAGAAATGGTTGCATGCAATGATGGCCCCAACCTTTTCTCCGCCCTCCGACAGGGACACTTGGCCAATGTCCCATGTTTGGCACACATCCTGAATTTGGTGGGGCAGCGGTTCTTGAGCAAGTACCCAGACTTACAGAATCTCCGAAGGCAGGCCAGAAAAGTCTGTGGTAATTTCCGACAGTCATACAATGGCATTACTTGGCTGGCTGACATTCAAAGGGAATGCAACCTGCCCACCAACCGCCTCATTTGTGACATGCCCACCAGGTGGAACTCAACTTTGGCAATGTCACAGTGGCTGTACACGCAGCAGAGGGCCATCAATGAGTACCTGTGTGAGTATGGCACCAGGAGAGGGTCAGCGGAGCTTGGCTTTTTTTCGCCATGCTAGTGGCTACTGATCAAGGATGCATGCACTGTCCTGTGACCATTTGAGGAGGCCACAAGGATGGTGAGCAGTGACAATGCATGCATTCGTGAGACTGTCCGTGTAGTCTTCCTGTTGGAGCACATGCTTCATGGAATCACGGACAGAGCACTTGAGGCAGAACAGCGGGAGGAAGAGGAGGACTTCCATACCTCTCAAGGCCCCTTTTATCCTGCGGGCCCACCAAACACACAGGAAGAAGAGGAGGAGGAGGATTGTGTCAGCAGAGACGTGGAGGATAACACTCAGCCGCAGTCTTCAAAGGATGGTTTTCAGTCCCCAGTAACCCAACGAGTTGTATGTGACTGGGAGGAGGTTGTTACAGATCATGTGATCCTTAGTGACCCAGAGGACTCAGAATCGAATGCCTCTGCAAACTTACGCTGCATGGCCTCCCTGATTCTGAGAAGCCTGTGAAAGGACTCTAGAATTTGTGGTATCAAAGAGAGGGATCATTACTGGATGGCAACCCTTCTTGATCCATGTTACAAGGGTAAGATTGCATAACTCATCCTGCGTTCGCAGAGGGAGCAGAGGATGAAAAATCTTTAGGTGGCCTTGAAGAAAGGTTTGTGCAACACATTTACAGACCCTGGGAGGCTACAATTTCCTGGTGCTGGACAACGTGTTTCTGAGGCTTCGTTCAGTCAGAGGAAGAGTGGTGGCCGGCTGACCGATGTCTTCAGACAACTTTTCAGTCCTCAGCGCCAAGGTCTAATCGATTCAAGCAACCATCACCAGCATCTGCATTACATGGTGCAGGAATATCTAGAGGCAAGAGCAGACTTGGAGACCTTTCCAACAGAGAATCCACAGGGTTACTGGGTCTTGAGGATGGACCACTGGCCAGAACATGCTCAATATGCAATTGAGCTACTGGTCTGTCCTGCATCCGGTGATCTTTCTGAACACACATTCAGTGCTGCTGAAGGGTTTGTAATGGATCATAGAGTGCTCCTGTCCACAGACTCCGTTGATAGGCTCACATTCATAAAAATTCATTAGTCTTGGATCAGCAGCTATCAAGCACCTGATGCTGATTTAACTGATTGATTTTTCTATGGATGTGGAATCCCTTGAAGACTGCCTATGCTGAGTGGCTATTCCTTTTCCTCCTCAATCTTGATGATGCTAGCTTCCAACAATATTTTTGGTTTAGGGCACCACCACCACTCCCTAAGGCCCAATTTTTCTGTCCCTGTTCAACAGGGGTATGTAATTACAATTTTTGATCCAATATATATATTTCACAACAGGGCCCATTCCTGCGCCCTACAAGAGTATCTGTGAGGGGTTACATTGTTGTGACACCACCACCAAAGGCCCAATTTTTCTGCCCCTGCTCCAGCAGCAGGAAAAAAAGGCAAGCGTGCCCCACGGCCACCTGCCACGATCAGCACTGTTGACTGTAGACACAGAGGTTGCTTGCCTTCTTTTAATGGCCTGTGAGCATCTGCCTATCCTTGGTGGCCTTGGTACACCACCAGAAGTATAGTAGCAACTGCAATATGGATGCACTGTATTGTGTACTGTGTACACCACCAGAAAAGTAGAAACTGTACTACGGCTGTACTGTATTGTGTGCTGTGTACACCCCCAGAAGTGTAGTGGCTGACATTCAGAGGGAATGTAACCTGTCCACCAACCGCCTCATTTGTATATATATGTGGGAAGGCTGGCTGCAGGAGTCTGAGGGACTATTTAACCCTCCTCCTCTGTCAGGGCCTGGGTTGGGGATGTCACAACGTTCAGCCCAGCATTTCTGTCACAGCGTTCTGCCCAGCATTTCTGTCTCAGCGTTCTGCCCAGCATTTCTGTCTCAGAGTTCTGCCCAGCATTTCTGTCTCAGCGTTCTGCCCAGCATTTCTGTCGCACCTTTCTGCCCAGCATTTCTGTCGCACCTTTCTGCCCAGCATTTCTGTCGCACCTTTCTGCCCAGCATTTCTGTCGCTCCTTTCTGCCCAGCATTTCTGTCGCACCGTTCTGCCCAGCATTTCTGTCGCACCGTTCTGCCCAGCATTTCTGTCGCACCGTTCTGCCCAGCATTTCTGTCGCACCGTTCTGCGCAGCATTTCTGTCACAGCGTTCTGCCCAGCATTTCTGTCACAGCGCTCAGTCCAGCATTTCTGTCACAGCGCTCAGTCCAGCATTTCTGTCACAGCGCTCAGTCCAGCATTTCTGTCACAGCGTTCAGTCCAGCATTTCTGTCACAGCGCTCAGTCCAGCATTCCTGTCACAGCGCTCAGTCCAGCATTCCTGTCACAGCGCTCAGTCCAGCATTTCTGTCACAGCGCTCAGTCCAGCATTTCTGTCACAGCGCTCAGTCCAGCATTTCTGTCACAGTGCTCAGTCCAGCATTTCTGGCTCGTCGTTCTGGCCAGAATTTCTGTCATAGCGTTTGGCCAGCATTTTTCTGTCATAGCGTTCGGTCCAGCATTTTAGTCACAGCGTTCTGTCCAGCAGTTCTTTTTAGCATTTCTGCCCGGCATGTCTGTCATAGCGTTTCTGCCCGGCATATCTGTTATAGCATTTCTGCCCTTGGATTTCTGCCTTAGCGTTTCCGCCCCCGGATGTCTGTCTTGGCGTTTCCGCCCTCGGATGCCTGTCTTGGCGTTTCCGCCCCTGGATGTCTGTCTTGGCGTTTCTGCCCCTGGATGTCTGTCCTGGCGTTTCCGCCCCTGGATTTCTGTGTTGGCATTTCCGCCTCTGGACTTCTGTTGTGGCGTTCTACCCCTGGATTTCTGTCGTGGCGTTCTACCCCTGGATTTCTGTCGTGGCGTTCTGCCCCTGGATTACGGTCGTGGTGTTCTGCCCCTGGATTACGGTCATGGTGTTCTGCCCCTGGATTACGGTCGTGGTTCTGCCCCTGGATTTCGGTCGTGGTTCTGCCCCTGGGTTTTGGTCGTGGTGTTCTGCCCCTGGATTTCTGTCGTAGTGTTTTGCCCCTGGATTTCTGTCATAGTGTTCTGCCCCTGGATTTCTGTCATAGTGTTCTGCCCCTGGATTTCTGTCATAGTGTTCTGCCCCTGGATTTCTGCCATAGTGTTCTGCCCCTGGATTTCTGTCATAGTGTTTCTGCCTCTGGATTTTGTCTCGGCGTACAGTTTTCTGCATTTCTGTCTTAGCGTTTCCTGCCCCAGTATTTCTGTCAGTGTTCTGTCTTGCATTTCTGGCTCAGCGTTTCGGCCCCAGGATTTTCTGTCATGTCATTACTGCCTCAGCGTTTCTGCCTCAGCATTCGGTTCAGCATTTCTGTCGCAACATTCTGTCATAGGGTTGCTGTCCTTGCATTTCTGGCTCAGCGTTTCTGTCACTCATGGCATACTACGGTACCTGTTTTCATATTTGTTGTTTGTCATGTCTCATTGTGCCTGTGTTCATGTGGTACCAGGGCAGTTAGCTAGGGCTCACACGTCAGGATCTGTCACGTCTACAGATCCATACGGGCTGAGGTTTCGTTATTAATGATTGTTGACCACAATCTTCTCACCCGTATACCATACGTCATACGATGCATGTTTCATTCACCACACCTGTACGTCTACCCACCACGGTCCGTGGGTACTCTAGGCCTGAGTTCTGTTAATTATCTGTCTCTGCGCTGCAGGTTACTCGGGCCAACTCACTACTCACACGGGGCGGGGGGGTTCGTCATCAGGTTCATTTATGCGTTGTGGTCTTGTTTTTCTGTCAATGTTCTCATTCTTAAGTAGGCAGAGGGGCGTTGTTGTTTTCATGTCTGGTTGTCTGTCTTTCCTTCTAGTTGCGTTCTCAGGTTGGGCCGTCTTGGCATCCATATCAATATCACCATGCCTGCTCTCACTTACAGATGTCGTTTCGCCATCGGGCTCACCCTCGGGTCAGAAGCAGACGTCAATTTTCTTCAGTTGACATCCTGTTGCATTGAGGCCCTGGTTACCACCCTGGGATGTATACTCTCTCAGGGTGTGTCTTAAGACACGGTCCTTAGGTGGTAGGTTGGGGGACATTGTCATGATTCTGGATTCCATTCTCAGTTCCGATCTCTTGTCTAGGAGGTTTCTTGGAGTACTGCTCAGGGACATCAGTCCAGTCATCTTTTCTGATCCCCGGTCTGGTCCAGGTGGGGGGGGGATCATGCCATGGGACTTATTTCCCTGGGTTGGAGTCTGTTTCTAGTTCTTCGGTGCAGGACTCGGTCTCGGTTGGTAGGTCTCAGGCAGTAGCATGACCTGTTCGCATCCGGTGGGACCAATCTGTCTTGGCGTCTCCATGTTGATGAGGCTCATTGGCATGGCACCTACTCCATCACATCAATCGGGCAGCCAGCTTTTCCTCTCCTATCACTGGTATTTTTTTGGCACTCACCCTCTCACTTCCGCTTGCCAGGTATGGGTGTTCCATGGTGCTTCTTCTGGTGTCCGTTGTGGGTTTTCCAGTCTGCTCTGCCATCTTCTTGCAGGGGATCCTCGGGTCAGCCCTCGTTCCCTTTTCCCATGTATCCTCTCATTCACAAGCAGTTCATTCTCATGTCTGGGTTACCTTGGGCATCAGGCTCATCCTATCCTTCACAGGACATTCATTTGGGTTTGCATAGCTTGCAGGCTTTAAGGGGGTTCCTTCTCATTTCCAGGTCAGGAGTCGGTGGGTTCTACTCTCACAGCGGTTACTTACCGTATATACTCGAGTATAAGCCGAGATTTTCAGCCTCTTTTTTGAGGCTGAAAGTGCCCCCCTCGGCTTATACTCGAGTCATCGCTGTCTGCCCGCTCGATCAGCGTGTCGAGCAGACAGACAGCGGCCATTCTATGATTCAAAAGCCGCGCCTCCGGCTCCGCCTTCGCCTGTGATAGGCGGAACACTGAATTTCCCAGCAGCCTGTGTTCCGCCTATCACGGGCATCTTCTCATCCTCGTACTACGGACGAGGATGATACGACGTCCGTGATAGGCGGAACACAGGCTGCTGGGAAATTCAGTGTTCCGCCTATCACAGGCGAAGGAGGAGGCGCGGCTTTTGAATTTTACAATGGCCGCCGACGAAGAGGGCACGGGACGGAGGCAAGGCAAGGCACGGCACGGGACGGGACAGGACGGGACGGGACGGGACGGGACGGGACGAAGGCAAGGCAAGGCACGACACGGGACGGAGGCTCGGGACAAAGGCTCGGGACACAGGTAGGCTGGACACACACACACACACACACACACACACACACACACACACACACACACACACACACACACACACACACACACACACGGATGGAGACACACACACACGGATGGATGGATGGATGGAGACACACACACACACAGGGATGGATGGATACACACACACACAGGGATGGATGGATGGATGGAGACACACACACACAGGGATGGATGGATGGATGGATGGATGGATGGATGGAGACACACACACACAGGGATGGATGGATGGATGGATGGAGACACACACACACAGGGATGGATGGATGGATGGACACACACACACACAGGGATGGATGGACGGACACACAGGGATGGACGGACACACAGGGATGGACGGACACACAGGGATGGACGGACACACACACAGGGATGGACAGGCATGTCTCACCCTCGGCTTATACACGAGTCAATACGTTTGCCAGTTTTTTTGGGGGTAAATTGGGGGCCTCGGCTTATATTCGGGTCGGCCTATACTCGAGTATATACGGTATCGGTTACTTACAGTTGGCGTTTGGGCATATGTCATTTTATGGCTGGGATCTTTACCTTCCCTTCTCCACCTAAACTTGTGTCTTTTTGCCCTCTTTTCAGGCATACTGACCAGCCAGGCCATGGCACACCTCAGGCCTTGTTTCTTAAGTAATATCGCATTTCCCACTTGAAGACTCCGATTACAAGTGGGAAGGCTGGCCGCAGGCCAGCCTGTATTTGTGGGAGGAGTCTGAGGGACTATTTAACCCTCCTCCTCTGTCAGGGCCTGGGTTGGGGATTTCTAGGTGCCCACCCACCCATTTTCCCCCAGCTTTGTCACTCATACTCATAGTATTTTTTCTTGTTCTTACATTCAGGGTATGCCCTCTTTTCAGGCATACTGACCAGCCAGGCCATGGCACACCTCAGGCCTTGTTTCTTAAGTAATATTGCATTTCCCACTTGAAGACTCCGATTACAAATATATATATATATATATATATATATATATATATATATATATATATATATATACATATATACATACATACATACATACATACAACCTGATGTGTTTTTTTTATTTTTTTGCCTAAATTGAAGTAAAGCACAGCCAGGAAAACAGAACACTCTAGCATGCTGGCGGCAGAAAAAAGGGTTAAATGAGCCCGAAAAGCGCCGCTGCCGAAGCACTTTTTAGGCACTATGGCAGTGCTGCCAATTCATTCCAATGGGCAGGAACGGTGGAGGAGTGTATACACCACTCCTTCACCACCCCAAAGAGGCTGCTTGCAGGACGTCTTCTAACGTCCTGCAATTGCATCGCCCTAGTGTGAAAGCACTCAGGCTTTCACACTAGGGTTGCAGGGGAGGTGTTTTTCAGACACCTTACATGCGCTATTTTTAGCCCAAAAGCACCTGAAAAATACCTCAGTGTGAAAGGGGTCTAAGGGATGGAGGTAAAGATTGGGTCACATAGAGATGGATGATGGGATGGAGAAAGGCATGGAGGTATATGAGTGAGACAGAGAAATGGAGTGATGGCGCAAAGGATGGCGATATGGAGAGATAGAGGGAGAGACAGAATAATAGAGGGATGAAAGTTATGGAGGGATATAAGGCACAAGGATTGTTGGATGGTGCAAGAGATAAAAGGATGGTTTGATGGAGTTATGAAGAGAGGCATAGAGTAACAGAGGGGTGGAAGTGATGGAGGAAGAAGAGATTGCAGGGACCTGCAACAGAGGGATGGAGATGGGAGAGGAGATGAGGGAGGGATGGAGATGGGAGAGGAGGCGAGCGAGGGATGGAGGAGATGGAGACAGGAGGTCAGGGAGGGATGGAGGTAATGGTGACATACATTTTTGTGATCCTGGTGGCTACCTGGGATTTCCCCTCACTTTCTGTGGTGGCTATGGAACAGAAATTAAGGGCAAATGTCTCCAGTTGTATACGTGACAAAATCTGATGGGTTATAATAACTCGCCCTTACTATATCAAAAATAACATAAGAAATATGTTTTTTTTTTTTTACACCTTAATATCTATCTTAAACCACATTGCTAGCTGCATATTGTACTTGTTTGTAGCTGCTTAAGCAGTGAAATTTGCACTTAAAACTGTAATTTTGTAACTTTTAGAAAATGGTAGTAAAAACTTGGCTGTGCTAGTAAATTTTAAGTGTCATGTCAGTGAATTTCAGTCTGGTAGGTTGGCAACACTGCAACAGGCACATATCAGGAATATAAAGTGTTGGGGTAACAAATGCTTTAATAATAAGCATGAACATACTAAACTGCATCCAAAGGTTAACTTTTAGGATCAGAGTTGCCTAGTCTAGGGAATTCAAATACCCCTGACTGTTCTATTTTAAGGAGAAGGTAGGCCAGGGTTCATATTTCACTGTTAAAGCTGGAAATTGCTTGTTGGGTTCCTTGGGTTTCACAGCCCTTGAGGCACTCAGACAACTATAAATGTTTAAAGTTAAAGTGGTTGTAAAGGCTCAAGGTTTTTTACCTTCATGCTTTCTATGCATGAAGGTAAAAAAAAATTCTGTGTGCAGCCCCCCCCCCCAATCTTACCTAAACCCGATACCGAAACAGCAATGTACACGAGAGCCTCGGCTCTCCAGGGTCTCCCCCACCTCATTGGCTGAGACAGCAGCGGTAGCCATTGTCTCTGGCTACTGTCAATCACAGCCACTAGGCAGGAGGAAGGGGCCAGGAGCACCAGCGAGGGATGGGAGAAGAGGAGGATCGGGGCTACTCTGTGCAAATTAACTGCACAGAGCTGGTAAATATGACAAGTTTATTATTTTTAAACCAAAAAATAAATAAATGCTTCCATGTGAGGAGGCAATTTTTAGAGGAGCAAAAAAATAGGTTTTTCTCCTTACCAATGAAAGCGGAAAATGCTATAATTTGTTCTAATTGAAATTTCTGTACATTGCAAGGGAATTTTCCCCAGAGCTTAGTGAATGAGGTGAAGCACTGATGACTTCCATCATCCAATCATGTGCAAGCAACAGTGCTGTTTTTAATTTTACTTGATTGGGTATTTTTTGCAAACTGAAATTTCACCAAATTTACTAAGCTCTGGGCGAAAGTTCCTTTCAAAGTGAACAGCCTATTTGCCTTTAGAAAATCGACCCCATTGCCTAAATGCGCAGGACTTCACTCAGACATTGTACCAATTCACCCTCACTGTTTTGCAGTAATAGGGATATAAGAACCATTGTTTGTGATGAAGTAACAAACACACCCATTCAAACCTGTTAAAGAAATTGAATGTGAAATTGAATGTGATTGATGATGCAGGTGCATATCGACATGATGTCTCATAGCAGTTTTAGTACATGGAAGTCCTAAGGTACATCACGTTGATTTTCTGATCTCAGAAAATAGATGCAGAGGGGTTGCTTTCACATGTTTCCAGGGACTTTCTCTTTAACGATTTGCGCTATAGCTGAAAGACGGCTAAAGCGCGGACCTTAATTGCCGGGAGGGCGTACTGTAAATGGATGACTTCCCGAGCAAGCGCTGTCTGCGTGTCCCAGCGCGTTCTGTGATCACCAAGCCTACGAGACTCGGCTAAACACAGATCTGAGTAAGGGGTCAATCCCAGCCCCTCACATGTGATCAGCTGTCAGCCAATGATGGCTGATCACGTGATGTAAACAGAAGCTCTGTAATCAGTATTTTTTTTTCCTCACGCTGTCAGGGGAAAAAAAAGCAGATCACCGGCTTCTGTCAGAGCTACATTGGTCCCTCACACAGAAAGTTGCGGCTGCATTTTCTGTGCCCACCAGTTTCAGCTGCCAGTGGCCACTGTACCACCTACCAGTGCCACCTATCAGTACCCACCAGTGCCACCTACCAGTGCCCACAGTGCCACGCAATGCCCATCAGTGCTTCCAATCAATGCCCATGAGTGTCTCATAATCAGTGCCACAGATAAGTGCTGCATATGTGTCACCTACCAGTGCCTACCAGTGCCCATTAGTGCCACCATCAGTGATCGTCAGTACCCATCAGTGCCATCTATCAGTGCACCTTATCAGTGCCATCTATAATTTTTTTTATGGCAATACCACCAAAAGAAAGCTCTATCTGTGTGAAAAAAAAATGATAAAAATTTTATTTGGTTACCCTGTAGCATGACCACACAAATGTCATTCAAAGTATGACAGCTCTGTAAGATGAAAATTGGTCTGGGCAGGAAGGGGGTTCAAGTGCCCAGTAAGCAAGTGGTTAAAAAGGCAAAGCATGCAAGTACAGTAAAAAATAAAAATAAAAAAGGTTACCTTGAAATGTTATGCCCACAATAGGAGCACCAATTGTTTGTTCAAAGCAAAAATGCATTATATTGCAACCAATTAGATGTGATGGCTACATTCTTTCTTTTTTTGTTTTTTTCCTTTATTTTTACCTGGCAAGTCAGTTTTTTTTCAACTTTAACAGACCAAGCTATCCAGCAAAAGGGGAAGTTAGAGGGTTGAGACAAACCATTTAACACTAACAGAGGTGCTTACAATGGTCAGCTTTATTAATTTAAGTAAAACCCTTATACTAAAAGGTATGTTGCTGTAACTGACCGCTTTGTCAGTCTGCCCTCTCCCCAGATGAACAAAGCTCCTGTTCAAATGTATCTCCTTTACTACTCTAGTAGAGTGGATACACCCTAAAGTTGGCCATAGATGGTTTGAACCATGTATTGGCAGGCTGATTGCACCCAAAGTTGATCAATCAATCAATTTGGGTACAACCAGCCTGTTGAATTTTTCATGCGATTATCGCCAGAGACTATAGCCTCTGGCAATAATCACGTTATGCCCCCCGCCAAGAGAACACAGTGGCTCTGTGAGAGGGATTCGCCCATCAACACAGTGTTGTTGGGGGAATTGAGTGATTTTCTTTCCTGCAACCCGTTGTTAAATGTGGAAAGTAAATCACACCATCTATGACTAGCTTAAAGCGGAGTTCCACCCAAAAATAGAACTTCCGCTTTAAGCACTCCTCGCCCCCTTACATGCTACATTTGTCATTTTTTTGGGGGGGGAGTGGGGGCTTCATTAGGAGGGGGACTTCCTGTCCCACTTCCTCCTTCCACCCAGGGCCCGCCAAGCCGACTCCTCCTTTTGCCTTAGACGGCCCCTCCCTCTAGGCGATCTCCTGGGACACGTGACAGGTCCCAGGAGATCGCCTGTCCACTTCGGGTGCGCAGCGCGACTCACGCATGCGTCGTGCATGCCCGGCCATGAAGCCGAGAGCTGTCACGGCCGGGTGCCCAGAGTGGCAATGGAGGCGCTGGCGGAGAGGAGCGGCACCCTGTTCGGCCGCATTACTGGACCGTGGAACAGGTAAGTGTCTGTTTATTAAAAGTCAGCAACAACACTTTTTGTAGCTGCTGACTTTTAATAAACATAAAAAGCCTGGAACTCCGCTTTAACACAGAAAGTGTATTACTGGCTAGATCAGCAGGTAAAAATAAAGGGAAAAAACCCCTAAAAAGGTGACCTAATGCAACTACCACAATTATGGATTGGTAAGATGTAATATATTATATTTTTGTGTTTGAGTTTAACGATACTTTATTGTATTGTCTTTTCCCTGCAACTTTTATTTTTATTTTTTAAGATACATTTTTTTTCATCAGGTCCCTAATGTATCGTTTTAAATATTTCTGTTATATTTGAGTAGTTCCTTAGCTTTGTTGTCTACCTTAGAAGCTCCAGTGTGTGGAAAGAAACCACATATTTGGCATTCTCCCTCAGCACACTTTACAGGAGGTCCTTCGAGAAATATCAACCCCCCACTGTGCAGAATGACTCTTCCAGTGTAAGCAACCGGTCTAAAATGAATGTTGTAAACCAGGTAAAGGTCTGGTAAACTACAGGTATTTAATAAATTACTTTCTTTGTTCATGTTTAAGGCTGTGTGATGTTTCCTGCCTAGCAGTATAGTTTTTTGATTACTTTGTATATCTTTCTTCCTTTTTCTTTTTCAGAAAGCCTAAAATGATTTTTTTTCATGGAACTACAGTAATTATCTGGGGGTGTAATTGGTAGTAACAGAATGGATCACAAGTAAGCTTCACTGTGTGCGGATCTTAAACTTTTTGTAAAAAAATTTTTTGTAGGTTTGGATGGGAGACATTAGGCACATGTGTAAAGAGACCCTATCATCACTTTAAAAAATTCAGGTAAAAGCCCAAAAAATCTAACTTTGAATGCTTACTTACTTAGTGTTTTTCTTTTTATATTAACATTTTTTCACTTGCAATGTGCCTCTAAACTTGCTAGTAAATCTGACTACTTCACAAAGTAAATTCCCAGCACCCCCCCTTCTCTGTATTGCACCCTACACCTCCCTACATAACCTTTTATGAAGCCACCAGCTGAGGAGGGAAGAGTAATATACAAGAGATTGTCAACCGAGTGACAGCTCTGAGTACTGCACACATCACATCCAAGATGGTGGCACCCAGCAACAGTGGATATCTACACGAGATGTGTTTTTTCAGGTAAGTATTTTGTTTAAAATACATTAAGTTAGAAGGCTGGCCGGAGGCCGGCCTGTATTTGTAGAAGGAGTCTGGGGTATATATCCCTCCTCCTCTGTCAGATCTTTTGTCGGCTCGTTTTCCTGGATCCCACCCTCTCGCTCCCCCATACTTTCATTATTTCATTTACATCTGGCACATTTCATATATATTCATTCAGGGTATGCCCTATTTTAGGCTTACTGACCAGCTAGGCCAAGGCACACCTCAGGTCTTGGTAGTTAGGGTAATCACATTTCCAAGTGAAGACTACAAATGCACATATTCAGTAATCCTATGAGTAGATTGTTTTTTTTTTTTTTGAAATGATTAGCCTGACAACAGGGTCTCTTTAACTTACCAGCATCATCATGCAACTGAAAGTGGACCGTCTATACTCTAAAATGAAGGTTTTCAGCCTTATAATCCTCATCCTACCCAAATAACAAAAGCTGATACTTCTTTAAAATATTTATTTTAATTTAGCTTTTTTTTGGGGGGTTTTCTGACACATCATTCTTGCCCAAGCAAAAAATGAATTTTCATTCTCCTCCTGTAGCCTCCTGGGACACCGAATCACATATCCCAGGAGGCTACATGAGAGGAATCCTTCCCAATCAGAAAAAACAGTAGCTGGTGCAGCTCTTGTGCATGCGCAGAGAGAGATCTAGTGCCGCAACTGTTTACATAATATTCTATAAGTGGAGGAAAAGTAATGGGACACATACGTCAATATTCCAGGACCAATTACTGTCCTCCATTTATAAAACAGTAAGTAAGCAGTCACGTCGCCGGATCTCCCTCTGTGCATGCATGAGATTTGGAAATGCATTGTCGATTGGGGGTGCTTCTGAAGAAGCAGAGAGGGACAGCCAACTCTATGTGACATAAAGAAGAAAGATGGATATGGGGACAGGGCCTATATGAGGGGTATTAATGATAGAAATGAGGTCAGCACAGGACCCTTGGTCTTGTGATTACTGAAAAATCTGATCTGATTACTGCAGACCGCCAAAGCTACCAAATATTTGGAAGGGTGAAGTTTCACTTTAAATATCCCATTTCACATGGTAACATTTTGTGTTTTATAGCCTGACATAGTCATTTGTACTGATATGTATATTTAGCAATGGTCCTGAAACATTTTGAAAATTTCAAAATTATGAGATGTGAGATGAGATATGTTTCCACCAGTGTAATTTTGGCATCAAATTTCATAGTTACACGGTTAAAAAAAGTCCATCTAGTTCAACCAAAAAAAAATATATATACAATCCCATATACACAATACTATACCCACAGTTGATCCTCAGGAAGGCAAAAAACCTCAGCAAAGCATGATCCAATTTGCTACAGCAGGGGAAAAAAAATCCTTCCTGATCCCCCGAGAGGCAATCGGATTTTCCCTGGATCAACTTTACCTATAAAGGTTAGTACCCAGTTATATTATGTACATTAAGGAAAGAATCCAGGCCTTTTTAAAAGCAATCTACTGATCTGACCAGAACCACCTCTGGAGGGAGTCTATTCCACATTTTCACAGCTCTTACTGTGAAGAAACCTTTCCTCATTTGGAGATGAAATACGATTTAGTTTTAGTCTAATGTCTCTTATGCCGCGTACACACGGTCGAACTGTTTGACGTACTTAGTCCGTCATACAATCCGACGGACAATCCGTCGTACTTTCCACTGAACGGACTTGACCACACACACGGGTGCACAAACAGTCCGTCGAAAGCTTGCGCGATTACGTGTACAGCACGTACGACGGGACTAGAAATAGGAAGTCCAAGACACAGCAAAGCACCCTTCCGCCGTGTAAATCCTTTCTGGGCATGCGCCATTCTTAGTCCGTCGAACTAGCATACTGACGACCGTATTGTCCGCTGAAACCAAAGTACGACGGACAGATTTTTGGAAAATCCGAAATTCTTAGTACTCCGGACTGCACGCTGAAAAAGTCAGCTGAAGCCCACACACGAGCGGATTGTCCGCTGAAATGTGTTTCAACGGACTAAGTACGTCAAACAGTTCGACCGTGTGTACGCGGCATTACACACGATCGGACTTTCTGCCAACAAAACCGTGGAATTTTGTCCGAAGGCTGTTGGCTCAAATTTGTCTTGTATACACACGGTCACACAAATGTTGGCCAACAATTACAAACGTATTGACATACTACGTGGTTTTTCAGCTCTTTAAAAACCCCCTTTGGGCTCCTTCTGCTAATTTCATGTTAGTAGAAGTTTGGTGAGTGTTGAATCGTGCTTTTCTTTTTGCGTTTTTCATTTAGCGTTTTTCATTTTTTGCTTTTCAGTTCATTTCTGAACGGCCGTTCGTCAACGGACATGTTACAGAATCGGAGGAGATAACTTGTTATTGTATTGTATTATAAACGGGAGTTATTGATTTGACATTATTTTTTTGGGTTGAATAATGATTTGATTTGGTAAATGTTCTATATTTTTGGATGCATAGAATGCACTATTTGATTAAGTTTTATTGGCAGATAGCATGTCTAATTTTTATTTTTTAAATGCACAATAAAAAAATGTGGAGAATAATACTTGACTATGTGTTTTACTTCAAATGACAGTTTGGGTGTAGGCAGTTACATTTTAAAAAATACAATGTAAAATTGACAAGGGAAACCAACATAGTTGTAACTTTGTTCTTAAAAACTAGTGGATAATAATGTTGTGGTAACTTGTACAAAAAAAAAAAAATAATAATAATACATTTTTTCTTGTTATGACTTGAAAAAAAAAAGCCTTTGAAAATTTGTTTGCAATAAGTCCATCAGTATCACCAGCAAAGCAGCTACATTATTATCCCATTAAAAAAGAAGAGAATGCACGCTGCATTTAGAGATTTCATCATTTGCTACATCATAAATGTTAATTCTCCATTACAAATGCTAGTTTACAAGACCGACCACTTCTACTTCCGAGCATGCCTGTTTGTACTTTGGACTTTTGTCCGATGGACTTGTGTACACACGATCGGAAAGTCTGCCAACAATTGTGAGAACCTGCTAGCCAACATTTGTTGGTGGAAAGTCTAACAACAATTGTCCGATGGAGCATACACACGGTCTGACTTACCGCCAACAATCTCACATCCAACATTTGCCATCGGAAAGTCTGATCGCGTGTACGGGGCTTTAGTCTTTTGACTAAAATGCCATTTTAGTTTCCTGACGCATCATGGCAGTACACACACTGGGTTGTGACTCCACCCCCACAACCTGACAGGATTGGTTAACTATAAATTTGAAGGTAAAGGCATCCCACCTCATTCTCCTACAGCCTACAGAACATGGTCTTCCTTGGAGCAGAGTTGAATACCAAACAGGGTCCAATTACCTCGGGAGAAGACAGATCCATTCGTTCGGAAATTCAGGAGGGTGATAACATCGGCTTCCCTAGCCAGAGCCTGTTTGAATGTCCTGAGTTCCATGTAATCCACTCTGCCAATGATCCAATGGACACAATGGCAAATGAGGACACTGCAAACCTAATTTCTCAATCAGTGGGATGGGGCATCAATGCTTCAGGCAATTTCCATGTGCAAGGGTGTAAAACAATCAATTTGGTGGTAGATGCATGTCTTCAACCTCAGGAGGCACAGACCCATAGTTCCCCCAGAGCCAGAAGTGATCACTTCAGATGCCAGTCAGAAAGATTGGGGGGCTCACTACTGGAACCAAGTAGCCCAGGGTCAATGGCAATTTCAGGCGCAACGCTTGGTATTGAATATTCTGGAGCTCAGAGCAGCCTTTCAGGCCCTACTAGCCTTTGGCAGGGGGGCACCAGAAGCAGGATATTATTGGAGGAGGTTCGCCCCATCTTGGAGTGGGCTCAACTGTTCCTGACAGATCTATGAGCTGTGTATGTTCCGGCAACTCAGAACCAACTAGCCGACTGTTTGAGCAGGAAATTCCTGTTGAACAACAAGTGGTCTCTGAACAACCAAGTCTTCAGTCTCTTGACCCAAACTTGGGGAACTCTGGAAATCGACCTGGCTGCAACACCGTCAAACACCATGTTTCGGAGGTTCCTGTTGAGGACAGCTTTTCCATCAGCAGAAGGGGTGGACTGTCTTCTTCGCCCATGGAACTTTCATCTAGGGTACATGTTCCTACCAACTCCGCTAATTACGAGGTTCCTTTCCAGACTTAGGAAGTCATCAGCATTAGTGATAGCAGTAATACCATTATGGTCAAGGAGACCGTGGTTCAAGACATTGCTTCAGCAAAGTCGGTATCAGAGATACATGCGCTAATGATCACGGAACCCTACATGGTATTTTACCCAGATAGGGTAGTATTAAAACCTTCAGACCACTTTATTCCGAAGGTGGCAATATCTTTTCATTAGAGCCAGGAGATCAATCTTCCAGTTTTTTCCGATGATCAAGGTCAACCTTATGCTTTGGACATGAAATCTTCCATTAGCAACTATCTGACAGCTACAGCTTCCTTTAGGAAAACAAGCAGGCTTTTGGTGATTCCTCATGTGAGTAGGAAAGGTCATATGGCATCATCTAGCACCATCACTTCATGGCTGGTCAAGTCAATCAAAAAAAGTATGGCATTCAAAATTTACCGATACCTGGACGCATTAGAGCTCACTGAACGAGGGCAGTGACAGCTTCATGGGCAGTGTATTGCAGGGTTTCCCAGAAACAATCTGCAGGGCAGCGAACTGGTCCTCCAGGCACACTTTCATGTCTCACTATTGGGTGGACTCAGCCCAATTATCTACAGTAGAGTTCGGAAGATCCGTTATTTGGGCCAATTCTACTGCTATTTGATGTAATAAATGTTACTTTTTTTCTTGTACAAACCCGACTGGCGTGTTATTTCCCAGTGTGTGTGTTGCCATGATGCGTCAGGAAAATGGAAAATTGTATACTCACCTTTCCGTAATTTTCCTTTTTTCCTGACACATCTACATGGTAGGACACAGCATCCCACACTTCTTTACGTGATAGTAACATGATTATGCAAGCAGCCCGGCATCAGGAGACCATCTTGTTCAACGAGACCCCTATTATGTTGCTGACAGACCTGTCCAGGCAAACCCTCCTGATGAGGAAGGCCCTAAAACCAGTTACCGACGCCCTACAAGCCAAACAAATAAAGTATCGCTGGGGGTTCCCTTTTCAGCTTTCCGCAACCCAGAATGGCAACTCTGCGACTTTCCGCACGCTGGGGGACCTACCCACCTTCCTTGGAACTTTTGAGCTACCACAAATACGGATCCCAGACTGGCCCCTTCATTCGGCCACACCCGGCCTCCCCCTGTCTTCTGGATGGACAACGGTTACCAAGAAGAAGCGTTCTCGTTCCCGCACTTCTAAATCTCCAGCTGGATGAGACTCCCCCAAACCCACTGGCTGGTGGGATTTTTGTTTTCTAACCTTACTCGGTCCACGAATCCATGAGATAAGTTGAAGGTTAACGTGTATGCCGCATTTGTTGCATCGCACCTCGGAAGCTCAGGCTTTATCAGAGTTTGAACCACCTAGAGGTTCTAGTTATTCACAATTTGTTTACGTTTATCTGCTTCTTGAATGGTGCTACATTGCTTTCTAACCTTACATGCATTAATGCATGAGTGCTGCCTTGAAATACTAATTTATTAACTTTATACATTATTATTGTTTTTTTTTTATTTCTTTTTTATCCGTTTACACATAGACGGGGTGGGATACTATGTTAACGTCCCACGGTTCCCCCCCTTAGGACCAGCAGAGACTTTGCTGTTTCTTTATTTACGATTTCAGTTAGTTTTTCAGAGGACGTCCTTCCTACCAAAATGGACTTTAGAGGGTACCATCCACCCAAAACTTTTCATAGTATGTTGCGTGTCACACGAGCTCTAACACCCGAGTGGATTTTACTCCCATGCCCTGTATCGGGGCACAGCAGGCTCATTTGCACAACATCTCACTACGAAGTTGCACTCACCCTCCTCCCCTCCTACCTAACCTACCTTCCTTTTCCCCCTCTGTTCTACTCAGCTCCCTTATATTTACTCTGGCTCTCCATGCTCTCAGACTACCACCACATACCACACTACCCATGTCCCACCTCATCATGGTGAACCCCATAGAACTTAAGGTATCCTCGCTTAACTGCAGAGGTTTCAACACGCCAGAGAAACGCAGGCAGATATTACATAATTTTCACAAGACTAAAACACTAATACTGCTACTACAGAAAACTAATTTCCGCACTGATTCTGTTCCCATTCTTCAGGATAAACACTACACTACGTGGTTTCATAGCACCAACCCCTCGGCTAGGACCAAAGGGGTGTCAATAGCATTCTATAGTTCTTTTTCACCTGAGGTATTAGAAGTTGACATAGACCCTAAGGGGAGATTTTTGTTCTTGAAAATTGCCGTCCAACAGTTGATTGTAACAATTGTCAATGTTTATCTTCTGAACCAGGATCAGCTCCACTTCCTCTCCTCCGTGGCGGCCCGTCTGAGGTCCTTCCGCTCACCTACCTTAATACTGGGAGGAAATCTTAATGCTCCCCTCATGCCTAGACTGGATTCCTCTACCGGTAAGCCACACATCACTTCTTCCTACTTATCTAAAATGCGTGCGATCTTAGCGGATTTGTCTCTAGTTGACACCTGGCGACTCTTCCACCCTACCGAGAGAGACTACACATATTACCCCCCAGCTCACAATTCATACAGCAGGATAGACTATATATTCTTGTCCCAACCACTACTAGACCTGGACCCCCGGAGTGACATAGGCTTAAAGTTGTGGTCAGACCATTTTCCTGTACATGTCACTCTAGGTCGCATCCCACAACACACACGTAGAACCACATGGAGACTAAACGATAATCTACTAAACGACAGCGTCTGATCTGTCTGTATCTGTGTGATCACTCTGCCCCTGTGAGTCTGCTTAGACTGGCTGGCTGTAGCTGCACCCTAGGCAAGACTGACACCCCTCTGCAGCCCAGGCAGGCAGGTGAAAGGGATTGTTAGTCATGCCTAGGGCACACAATAGTCAAGCACAGGCCCTGGGTATATAATTGTGAGAGCTGGTGTGGTTAAATTATTGCATGCACGTAAACTTTAAAACATTTTAGTTCACTTTTGTGGCATTTGTATTTAACAAAACAACAACTTTATTTGTAGATAGCCTCACTATTGTACCAATAATATAACTTCAAAGATTAATAAATGGGAGAAGTAGCATTCTCTTAGCCCTTGTACACACGGTCGGACATTCCGATGGACAATGTCCGATCGGACTGTGTTGTCGGATAATCCGACAGTGTGTGGGCTCCATCGGACTGTTTCCGTCGGAGTATCCGACAGACCAAGTTTTCCAGCTGGGCTATTAAAATTTTCCGACAACATGATCCGATCGGACTTTGTCCAATCATGTGTAGAGAATTCCGATCGGACAAAGTGCCACACATGCTCAGATCAAATTCCTAGACCAAAGCTATTGGCTACTAGCCTGAACGTAGTCCCGTCCTAACGAAATAACGTCACCACGTTAAGTACGATCGGATTTTCTGACAACTTTGTCCGACTGTGTGTATGCAACAGTTTCCGTCAAAATCAGTCGCACAAAATCCGACGGATTTGGTTGTCGGAATGTCCGACCGTATGTACAGGGGCTTACAGTTGGTATTTTAACTACTAAGCAATTGTATTACTTTTTGTCTTTAAAATACAGTAAATAGAAAATAAATAGTGGAATACAAAAAATATGTATGACTTCTTCTGTTAATTCTTTTAAATCCATTTATTAATGATCTGGGGAATGAAATAGAAAGCAATACTGCTGTTTATGCTAATGAGATAAAACTAATGAGACAGTTATCAAAAATCAGCAGGATAGCGACTAATTACAGAAGCATCTTGACAAAATGGCAACATAGTTAAATAGCAATTCATTTCTATATTAAAAAATGTAAAATTATGCACTTACCGTATATACTCGAGTATAGGCCGACCCGAATATAAGCCGAGGCCCCCAATTTACCCCCAAAAAAACTGGCAAACTTATTGACTCGTGTATAAGCCGAGGGTGAGACATGCCTGTCCATCCCTGTGTGTGTGTCCGTCCATCCCTGTGTGTCCGTCCATCCCTGTGTGTCCGTCCATCCCTGTGTGTCCGTCCATCCATCCCTGTGTGTGTGTGTGTCCATCCATCCATCCATCCCTGTGTGTGTGTGTGTCCATCCATCCATCCATCCCTGTGTGTGTGTGTGTGTCCATCCATCCATCCATCCCTGTGTGTGTGTCCATCCATCCATCCATCCCTGTGTGTGTGTGTGTCCATCCATCCATCCATCCCTGTGTGTGTGTGTCTCCATCCATCCATCCATCCCTGTGTGTGTGTGTCTCCATCCATCCATCCATCCCTGTGTGTGTGTGTCTCCGTCCATCCATCCATCCCTGTGTGTGTGTGTCCATGTGTGTGTGTGTGTGTGTGTGTGTGTGTGTGTGTGTGTGTGTGTGTGTGTCCAGCCTACCTGTGTCCCGAGCCTCCGTCCCGTGCCTTGCCTCCTTGCCTCCGTCCCGTGCCGTGCCTTGCCTCCGTCCCGTGTCGTGCCTTGCCTCCGTCCCGTCCCGTGCCGTGCCTTGCCTTGCCTTGCCTCCGTCCCGTGCCTTGCCAGGATCGCCGCTCTTCGTCGGCGCCTCGGCGGCCATTGTAAAATTCAAAAGCCGCGCCTCCGCCTTCGCCTGTGATAGGCGGAACACTGAATTTCCCAGCAGCCTGTGTTCCGCCTATCACGGACATCGTCTCATCCTCGTCCGTAGTACGAGGATGAGACGATGTCCGTGATAGGCGGAACACAGGCTGCTGGGAAATTCAGTGTTCCGCCTATCACAGGCGAAGGCGGAGCCGGAGGCGCGGCTTTTGAATTATAGAATGGCCGCTGTCTGTCTGCTCGACACGCTGATCGAGCAGGCAGACAGCGATGACTCGAGTATAAGCCGAGGGGGGCACTTTCAGCCTCAAAAAAGAGGCTGAAAATCTCGGCTTATACTCGAGTATATACGGTAGGTCAGAATACCATTACTCCATACATATTACATGTAATACAGTTGGCCAGACCAGTCTGAACCAAGATGGAGCAGGACCTGAAAATACTGGTGAAGAATAAGCCTAGATATATCACTCGGGGCCCACACCGGGTCTTTGCTTTAAAGTGCATTACTGTACATTGCGGCACAGATGTATTCAGGTGTCCTTAAAGTGTTTGTTACCCCAGCATTTTATATTCCTAATATGTGCCTGCTGTATCATGTACTTGTATGAGAGTCTCCTGTTCTCTTTGTATTGCTTCCTTTGTATGAAATCACTGGTGTTCCTGTCAGTCCCTCTGCTTTCTTATTAAAAACTGACCACACTAAGCAGGAGAGTACATTGTGGTCATTCCTCTAGCTGTACTGGGAACTCAGCCTGTTCTCCTCCAATGATCAGACTTGTCCTGAAACGCCCCTGCTGCACAGCCATTCACTGCGAAGATCAGTGCTGCTGTCTCACCTCACCCCAGCTCTTATGCACCTGAGAACAGAGGATATGGGATCACATACATTTTTTTGGATATTGATACACAAATATTTTGCCTTTCATTTCAGTTTTAAACTGAATGGGCTGTTTTACAAGGTGATTGTTTGCAATGAATTTAAGAATGAATTGCACTGCATCTGTTCCTGTGTATTGTGGTAACATGCATAGTAACGCATACATTAATACACCAGTGTTAATTAGACATGTGCAAGTTGTTTAGTTCCGAATTTGTTTTTTAACAAATTTTGACAAAATCATTAATTTGGAAATATCCAAATTAACAAAAACCCATTTGACAACATTTTCTGAATATTTCGGAGATTTGAATATTCAAAAATTCATTAATTCGTAAATTTGAAAATTCCAAAATTTGAAATTCGAAAAATCAGAAATAATTACCAACTAATAATAATTTAACTATTACTAATTATTATCTCCCTCATTTACTAAGCTCTGGAGCAATTGCACTTGTTGATGGTGGTATCGGCACATTTTTGTTTAATTCAACTTGCTGGTTGAACAAAAAAAAAGTATAATGTATGGCCTGCCTTCATTTTCCAAAGGCCAGCGGGTCACCTTTAGTCAGGCCTCATAGTATATTGTATGCTTCATACCTGTTTCATAAAATTACAGTGCTAATACATTTGCTGTATTATTGTGTGATATTATTGTTTGCTATTTGCTTATGTAGCACCCTGGTATTTAGGAAGGGTTCCTCCTAAATTTGTCTACCAGGTATAGCTACCTTGGCCCATTGTTAGGGATCAATTGATTTCACTCTAAGTCTGTAATAACTGCACTTCTCTCTTTTTCCGCTAGGTGGCCGGGTACCTGGTGGCATTAGATACGCGAAGGGCAATGCAAAGTCAGATTATGGGTATATGGGGTATCCCAGCCAATGGGCAGGTGTTTGCTTAAATCCCTTGGCTTGCTGGGTGAACCTATATATTTTCGGTGGAGTCAGGTGATCAGTGTTCTTTGCCACCTGGATGGCTATCTGGGTGAACGTGTGTTGTATTGCCCAGGCTGCTAGGCCAGACTTTGGGCACATCTGGCTACTAGGCTGTCTAAAGACCTATCCAGAAGCAAGAGAGCAGCGAAAGGTTGGGATTTCAGCTTGCAGTCCAACCAGAAGTGACTATTCAGCCGGCCGGAGAACCAACCGTGGTCAGAGGTAGAGGGGAAGCTGTTGCCACTAAGGGACCGACCTTAAGAACCTCCTTATCACCAGGGACCACAGTGAGTAGCTGAAGCAAGTACCAGAGCAGTATTCTCACCAACCAGGGATGGTGAAGAATCTGGAAACTTCAGTGGGTATCAAGCCAGGGACCCAGCCAGCGGAGGTGACACTTGCAGAGCAGCTTTGTGTGTCAAGCCAGGGACCGAGCAGGCCAGTGGGGTGAAGCTTGAGAAGTATCTTGAGTGCCAAGCTAGGAACCCAGCAGAGAAGCGGGGGTGATGCTTGAGGAAGATACTACAGTGAAGATAAGAGAAGCTCACGAAATTCAGTGGTAGTGAATCATCTAGTCTAGTAAGAGAGACTGGGAGCTCAGTGGGCTGAAGAATTACAAGAAGTAATTGTAGTGGAAGTGAAGGAACTGTTACAACTTGGGGGTTATTTACGAAAGGCAAATCCACTTTGTACTGCAAGTGCACTTGAAAGTGCACTTGGTAGTGCAGTCGCTCTAAATATAAGTGGTAGATCTAAAATGAGGGGAAGCTCTGCTGATTGTATCATATAATCATGTGCAAGCTAAAATGCTGTTTTTTATTTTCCTCGCATGTCCCCCTTGGATCTACAGGGACTTTACTTTCAAGTGCACTTGCAGTGCAAAGTGGATTTGCCTTTAGTAAATAACCCCCCTTGTGTTAGAAATTGTTAAAGACTGTTGCCATAGGAGACAGCATTCCTCCACCTGCAGATGTGGTGTCTTGCTGGATGCCTTTCCCTGCATGGCTGTCCTGTTGAAGTCTTGGAGTATGCCAATTAACATTGCAACTACCTAAGGGTAACCCTCTCTCCCAAAGTTCTGTTCAAGAGAAATAAAAATCTCTTTTCATTCAAGAAGTGTCTGATGCCCAATGAATTTACCTTGCATCACGCCCACTATGCCTTACAACCCACCACATACAGATGGCTGTCAGCTATCTCTAGCCCTGGAAGTTCTCATAATACTGAAGGGGGCCAGAGACCTTGCTACACTTATTTATTTCCCCACAGGGCTTTTAACTTTTTAATAACAGCTAAAATACACATTATAATCCAGGGAATTGATCCAGCTTCTCTATGGGAGGGGAAGTTGACTCCTTTGCACAAAAGCTACATGCACTGTAAGGCCTTGTTCACAAAGCTTCAGCTTGTTTAGGGTCTGTGTGCACAGCAAACTTTTACAAAGCATTTGCAGAGCTTTTGGCAAACTTTATTGAAACTTTTTAACTTGGTGTCATGTTTTATATTATATTATATTTTATATATATATATATATATATATATGTATGTATATATATATATATATATATATATATATATACATACATATATATATATATATATATATATATATATATATATATATATATATATATAATATATATGGTAACAGGAAACACAGCAACATTACTCAGCCGAAAACCTCCAAACTATCCTGAGACTGAGACTCACAGCACGGTGATGTCAGCACAGTACATTGTTGACTTTCTCCAGCTACATAATGTAACCACTTCCTGCCGGCAGTAAGCCGGCAGTAAGCATATATGCGGCCTCTCGGCGGGTGGGTTCTAGGCCGCATGTATGCGGCCCTATGTAAACACATTAATTACCTGAGTGCATGCTCCCCGCGTGCACCCGTCACAGTAACCAGCAGATACCGGAAAGCTCACAATACGATCAGGAGCTTTGGCTGTTACTGCCAATTACATGACCGAAAAGCCCACCTCCACCTCTGAGGAATTAAGAACCTCTTGAACGGTCGGGAAGCACCTCAGTATTGACCTGGGGCTGGAGAAGAGTCTATAAGTGTCTGTGCATTGTACCCACTGATTGTGGTTAGAATGTGTTGTAAGCTCCAGAACAAAAATGTAACAAATTATTTTAAAATAATATAGGTGCATTTATGAATTTTTTGCAAAATATAGAATTCCCCTTTAGTTACTAATCGGCTTTAATTTGTGAATACTAAACACAGATTTTAATTTGAGTGCTGTCATTTTAACTCCTTCCCACTAGCTGTACCCATATCTGTGGCAGCATGGTGGGGGAATTAACACTGAACTGACACATATTTACATTCAGTTAATGCCACTGTTTTGCACTGGGAGTGCCCTCACCCAAGGGCCCCATCACTGTGACCACAGCGAGTGGGACAGACTCTTAAAGTGGTAGTAAACTGCTGCATTTAACCGCTAGTATGCGTTGCATGCTAGCACATTATGAAACACCTTAGAACGAAGCCCTCCAGGGGTGTGCTGTCACTGCTCACAGGGCTTCCATCTTCACCCGGTTTTCCTTCCTGGTTTCGGGCTCCGGCAGCTTAAATTGCAGATCCACAATGACATCACTCCCGTACATTCGTGCGGGAGTTAGGGCCACAATACTTCACTCTGAAGGAATGGCATGGCTATGCAGTTAGTTCCCATTCACATCATATACATTGGCAGCCTTTCCCAGTACAGTCTCAACATGTAGATAAAGCAACTTTACCTAAAAAGGAGAACAGATGCAGCCATCACATCTAAGCTGTAATATGATCAATGCTGTGTTTTGGCATAGGCCGACAAGGCCCAGGCCTAGGGTGGCACTTTGCAGGGGGGGCAAGAAAGCTGCCGCTGCATGAAAAAAAAAGCACCCCACCCTCCTCCTGGCTTCTGCACGCAGGGCCACCATCAGGGGAGTACAGCCGAATCCCTGAGCCCAGTGCCACAACAAGTTCCAGCACTAAGCTCCAGTAACTGGCCACGTAAATTTTTGTAACAAAACACTGCGCTATTCTTACCAAAAAATGAGAAAATAAAACACACAAGAGAGCTGCTAACACATCACTAGGGTATCGAGTGTAAGGTAAACAAATGCTATATAAAAGTGTAGCGCTTCTCAAAAACTTTAGACACCAAACATAATTATGCCTTCCTTATAAGTGCAAAATTATACAAATGTGTTCAGTGAGAAAATTCCACTATAAAGTGGTTCACATAACACGTAAATATTAATTACTATGTAAACATGTATTTGTGACTCAAAAATAAGACTTTTCCAAAAAATCCAGGAGACGAAAAAAAGAAGAAAAAAGGGGAAAACAGAGTCCCAATAAAACAATACAAAGTCCTTTGTGTATAGTATCCTTCTATAATCCACAAGTGTGCAGGAAATATGTTACACCTCCTCTCTGAAAAACTCGTGCAATAACCACGTGAAGATTCCCGTCACCAGGCGAATTGAACGCTTACCGGAATTATTGGATCCTCACAAATTTACATTTGGGGGATCATACAGACTTTTGCAACCATATGCAGATTCTCACAGCAACCAGTTATCCAGGGGGGCCTCGAGTATAAACAATCCCTTCATATGTTGAGAGGTACTTTAACTCCAGCCAGATATATCCATAGGCATGTTTAAATACATACGAAGAGAAAACAGGAACCAAAAATAGTGTAATTCCGTTTTTATAGAAAAATAAAAGATAAAAGTACAAAACTCACATGTGTACAGTAGTTTAAGCGCTTAGCAAGATAAAACACGATTGCAGTAGAGTCCCGGCGCGTTTCGACGTAGAAGACGTCATCTGGGGTACCACTCAACTGCAAACTACTCACTTAAATACCAAGACCCCCAATTAGGCACAGATTAATTCAGCCCGTGTCTCCAGAACTCATTTCCTGGCCAGACAGGGGTGGCACCTGGGACATCTGCCGCCTGGGGTCCCGCAAGCAGGGATTGGATTTACGTAGCAGCTGAAACCTCTCTCCCCACTGACAGCGCACACTCTCCTCAGCTCCTCCTCGGCTCCAATGTTCTATTGTATACAGCCAGGAGAAGGAGCCACAGAGAAGGGACATGACTTCAGTGCAAGAGCCGCGCTGCTGGTCTGAGGTCTGTGTATAGTGTACAGTGGAGGGGGACCCAGTAACCGGGAAGGGGGTAAGGGGGCAGATAACAGCTGCACATATTGAGTGATGGGAAGGCAGGGGCGTAAGAGGATATGTACTGGGGGTGCTTTGGGAGGGGAGAGAATATATGCTAATGGCGGGGTCTGATTCCCCTCCCCCAATAGCACATATCCTCTCCCCCAAAGCACCCCCAGCACATATCCCCTTGCCCCCTCTCCCCCCAAATTAAAAGATGGTGCGACCCTCTCTTTCCTCCTCCCCAGGCGTCCTTCTCTGTTCTCCTCCCATGGCATCCCTCTGTCCTTTTCCCACGGCGTCCATGTCTGTCTTCCTCCTGCTGTGTCCCTCTCTGTCCTCCTCCCGTGGCGTCCTTCTGTCCTCTTCCCATGGTGTCCCTTTGTCCTCCTCTCATGAAGATGACAGGGCAGGTCTCAAAAAGGAAGGGGTGTGGCCTTGACAGGAATGGGTGGGTCATATTCAAATTAAGGGGTGTGCGAGTTTAGTCAGGCCTAGGGCAGCACAAAACCTGAATACACCACTGAATATGATAAATGTTTGCTTTGGATTTCAAACCACTATAAGATAACCTGCTTATATATGTAGCCCCGGTCCTGGGGCCCCTGAGGCCTAAGGGTGACCTCCGGGGTAAGGGACCACTGACATCCTTCTGTGTAGAGTGGGTTACAAGGCATGGTGGGTGTAATGCAAAGTAGATTGATGGCCGCCAGACACTTCTTGAATGCAAAGAGATTTATTGTCTCTTAAACAGAACTGTGAGAGAGAGAGGGTTGGGGCAAGGACACCCTTAAAGCGGAGTTCCACCGACATATTCCATTTTTTTCTGCCACCAAAATGGGCGTGTCGTTGGAAGTGCCTGCCCCGTTGTGATGACAACCAAGATAGGCGTGGTTCCCTTTTTAAAAATGGCACTGTTTCCCGACAGGAAATAACACATTTTTTTTGACAAACTCCTGCCCACTGACTCCTGGGAAATGATGAGTAACATTTCCTAGGAACACAGGCGAGGGAGGAAGTGATGCGGAACTCCGCAGAGCCAGAAGTGGCAGATTAGGAGCCACCACCTAGCAACAGGGCACTTTTGGTAAGTAAAAAAATGTTTTTCTATAAAAAATGTTTTTATTATTACTAGAGGACTGCGAAAATCAGAAAATATTTTTTACGGTTGGAACTCTGCTTTAAATAGATGCAATGTTAATTGGCAAACTCAGAGACTTTTATAGGCAGACAGCCATGCAGGGAAAGGCATCCAGACAGACACCACGTCTGCTTGAGTAGGATTGCTGTCTCCTTTGGCAACAATCTTGAAACAGTTTCTAACAAAATTTGTAATGAACTTCTTCTACAATCTCCTATTGTAGATCTTCACTTAAATGAGCTCCCAGTCTATCACTTAGACCTACTGATCCACTATCACTGGATCCCCTGAGCTCTTCCAATCTTCTTACTCAGTATCTTCCTCAAGCGTCACCCCCACATCCCTGCTGGGTCCCTAGCTTGGCACTCACATATTATCTTCAAGCGTCATCCCACTGGCCTGCTTGGTGCCTGGCTTGGCACACAATAATGCTCTGCAAGTGTCCCCTCCACTGGCTTGCTCCCTGGCTTGATATTTGCTGAAGTTTCCCAATTCTTCACCGTCCCCGAAAGGTGAGAATACTGCTCTGGTACTTGCTTCAGTTACTCACAGTGGTCCCCGGTAATAAGGTGGACGGTCTCTCAGTGGCGACAGCTTCCCCTTTACCTTCGACCAAGACAGTTTCTCCGGCCGGCAGAACCATTACTTCTGGTTGGACTGCAAGCCACAGTCCCAACCCTATGCTGCTCCCTTGCTTCTGAATAGGCACTTAGACAGCCTAGCAGCCAGATTTATGGGGATAGGCCTTAGGTTTGTGGCCTGGCAGCCCGGGGCAATGCAACACATGTTCAACCAGGCAGCCGTCCAGGTGGCACAGAACCCCAAGCACCTGACTCCACTCAAATAAATAGGCTCTCCCAGCAGGCAAAGGGACCCAAGAAAATCCTTACCCATTGGCTGAGACACCCCATTCATTCCTAAACTGTCCTTGCAATGCCCTTGTCTTACCTAATGCCACCAGATACCCGGCCATCTAGTGACAGAAGAGAGAAGTGCAGCAATTCCAGAATTACGGTGAAATCAATTGACCTCCTATCAATTGGCCAAGGCAACTATCACTTGGCAAATAAATTTAATAGCAACCCTGCCTAAACTTCAGGATGCTACTTATAATTGGTTTTATTTGAGCAAATGTGGATTATGAGGATACTCCACATAAAATGTCTTAGTCATGTACCATAAACAAAGCTGAATGTCAGTGGAATGACATATTAGCCATATACTTTCAGGAGTTCAGCTTTAGACAGACCAGACTGTGTTTCAGTTGCTGTTTGGGGATAAACGTGAGGGATCAAAGATTTATGAGCTTTAGCTTTGCGGAACTGTCATCAGTCACCTGCTGAAATAACAAGCAACTGAAAAGCAATATTTGCACAACCACATTACATAGAAGGTGGGAAAAGTAATTACATCTTAGCCCCAGACGACTATAATTCATTGTGTGCCAGATTTTAAAGAGCATTCTTGAGATATACCTGTGTTAAGGGGGGGGGGGGAGAGAAACAATAATGTTATCAGATCTGTTTGAAAGATTTATTTAAAATCTCATAATGCTGGATGCAAATAAACACAACTGGCAAAGTTTAAGGAATTTTCCAGAAAAAGTGTTCTATCATACTTGAGCTTCTTCTATGTAAAAGCAAAGATAGTCCGTGCAGTAATGTTAGATAGCACCTACAGAGGTACCATAATTGGTATTGACATAAGTCTATTTTGATTTTTTTTTTCCTTTCAATTCTCTTATATTGTATGGACAGACTTAAAAGGGCCATAAACTAGATAATTAGGAATGTTTTTCAGTTTATATTTAAAGCTGAATTCAAAACAAAACAGACAGGTGAAATACATACAGTTGTGCTCAAAAGTTTGCATACCCTGGCAGAAATTGTGACATTTTGGCATTAATATTGAAGATATGACTGATCATGCCAAAAAAAGTATTTTATTTAAGGATAGCAATCACATGAAGCCATTTATTATCACATTGCTTTTTGGATCCTTTTTAAATCATCATGATAACAGAAATCAACCAAATGGCCCTGATAAAAAACGTTTACATACCCTGGAATGTTTGGCCTTGGTACAGACACAGAAGGTGGCACAGACAGGTTAAAGTGGCAATTAAAGTTTGTGGCTTTTTAAATCACAATTAGTGTCTGTGTATAAATAGTCAATGAGTTTGTTAGCTCTCGTGTGGATGCACTAAGCAGGTTAGATACTGAGCCATGAGGCGATAGAAAAGAACAATCAAAAGACCTGCGTAACAAGGTAATGAAACTTTAGAAAGATGGAAAAGCGTATAAAAAGATACTCAAAGCCTTCATTTTGCCAGTCAGTAGTGTTCAATCACCTAATAAGAAGTGGACAATTTGGGGATCTGATACCAAGCCAAGGTCAGGTAGATTAAGAAAGATTTCAGGCACAACTGCCACAGGAACTGTTCGGGATACAAAAAAAAACCCACAGGTAACCTCAGGAGAAATACAGGCTGCTCTGGAAAAAGATGGTGTGGTTATTTTTAAGGAGCACAATACGACGATACTTGAACAAAAAAGAGCTGCATGGTCAAGTTGCCAGAAAGAAGTCTTTACTGTACAAGTTCCACAAAAAAGCCTGGTGACAATATGCCCAACAACACCTTGACATGCCTCATTGGCTTTTTTGTGGCATTGGCACAGTAAAGGCTTCCTTCTGGCAGCTCAACCATGAAGCTCTTTTTTGTTCAAGTATCATTGAATTGGGGCCCTTAAAAACAACCATGCCGTCTTTTTGGAGAGCAACCTGTATTTATACTGCGGTTACCTGTGGGTTTTTCTTTGTATCCTGAGCAATTCTTCCGCCAGTTGTGGCTGTAATCTCTCTTGGTTTACTTGACTTTGACTTGGTATCAAAAGAGCCCCTAATTTTCTACTTTTTAATAAGTGATTAAACTGTTCTGACTGGCATATTCAAGGCTTTGGATATCTTTTTATATGCTTTTCCATCTTTGTAAAATTACATTACCTTGTTACGCAGGTCTTTTGACTGTTCTTTTTTACCTCCTCTAACTCAGTGTCTAGCCTGCTTAGTGCATCCATGTGAGAGCTAACAAACTCATGGACACTAATTGTGATTTAAAAAGCCACAAATGTTGGAAATTAACCTTTAATTGCCATTTTAACTTGTGTGTGCCACCTTCTGTGTCTGTACCAAGGTTAAACATTCCAGGGTATGTAAACTTTTTATCAGGGCCATTTGGGTGATTTCTGTTATCATGATTTAAAAGGGATCCAAAAAATGATGCAATAGTAAATGGCTTCATGTGATTGCTATCCTTCAATAAAAGACATTTTTTTGGCATGATCAGTCATATTTTCAACATTAATGCCAAAATTTCACAATTTCTGCCAGGGTGTGCAAACTTTTGAGCACAATTGTATATGGTAACTGTTTTACCCCAACAAAGGATTTGTATTTCTGTCCATCCAGTTTTCAGATATACACAGCTCTACCACATACCGCATTTTTTTATGGCCAACCATTATACAATTTTCTTGTACAATTTTCCTTTAGATGTTCCAAAAAACATATAATATGAGGTCAAACCTAAACACTTTCAATTTGTATGCAATCAGACAGACCCTTACACTACACAGTTGAAGATAAATCTAAAGGAAATTGAATAATAAATATAAATAATGTATGGTCAGCCTAATACTTTAGCTGGCTATACAGGAATTAAAAGTCAGCCAGTTCAGCAGTGACTAGCTGAATTTCAATTCATGTATAGGCACCCTGCTTGTAAAGAAGTTAATCTACTGATCGCCTATTGTACAACCAGCCTGTTGGGTTTTCCGCATCCGATCAGTGCTGCCAACTATAGCCGACAATACTGCTCACTGTATTCTGACAGCAGGGAAGACTCACCCCCCATCAGAACACAATAGCACCATGGGAGGATTCCCCTATCCACATTGGTTGAAAAAAAAAAAAAAGATGAATGTATTGGAAACCTTAGAGGTCTTGCCTCACCTCAACCTGTTAATTGGATACTAAAAAGGAAAGCAGCAGACTGAAGAGCTTACAGTGCATCTGGAAAGATTTCACAGTGCTTTACTTTTCCCACATTTTGGTATGTACATACGTTTTCAAAGCCTTTGCCATGACACTAAACATTTAGCTCAGGTGCCTCCTGTTTTCACTGATCATCCTTGAGATGTTTCTACAACTTGATTGGAGTCCACAGCTGATTAGACATGATTTGGATCAGGGTTGTATCAAGTCACAGATCTGGGGAAGGGTACAGAAAAATTTCTGCAGTATTGAAGGTCCCAATGAGCACAGTGGCCTCCATCATCTGTAAATGGAAGATGTTTGGAACCACCAGGACTCTTCCTAGAGCGAGCTGACTGGCCAAAGCGAGCAATTGGGGGAGAAGGGCCTTAGTCAGGGAGGTGACCAAGAACTCGATGGTCACTCTGACAGAGCTCCCGCATTTCTCTATGGAGAGAGGAAAACCTTCCAAAAGAACAGCCACCTCCGCAGCACTCCACCAATCACACCTGTATGGTAGACTGGTCAGACGGAAGCCACTCCTCAGTAAAAGGCACATGAAAACCCACCTGGAGTTTGCCAAAAGGCACCTGAGCATGAGAAACAAAACTCTCTGGTCTGATAAAGCAAAGATTGTACTCTTTGGCGTGAATGGCAAGCGTCATGTTTGGAGGCAAACCGGGCACTGCTCATCACCTGGCCAATTCCATCACAATAGTGAAGCATGGCTGTGGGAGCATCACGCTGTGGGGATGTTTTTCAGCATTAGGAACTGGGAGACTCGTCAGGATTTAGGGAAAGATGTGTAGCGCTGACATCCTTGCCTATTGATGTGGTTATGTATGCTTTAATGTAAGGTTTATGGACATTACTGTGGTTTCATACCAGAGCCCTCTAGTAACCAAATATGGGTAACGCACCTGTTTATTATTACCTCAGAACAACCTAAAGACTTGTACAGGAAGTGACTGTTTGGATTCTGAAGGTTGACCTGGTTACCCAGGAGTCCGTGTGATCTACCCATGAACACTCTTTTTTACGCAGTGCATACTGGGTAGGGGATAAAAGGGACCTGAGCTGCCATTTTAGGTCTCTTGGGACCACGCTGCCTGCCTGTGTGGATCTGTGGAGAGGTTTCCAGGAGACAGCGGCCGACAGCCATCGCAGAGCACCAGCCTGTTTGTTTGTGAGGTGACCCAACGGAGCCTGAAAGACGGTGGTCGGATTGAGAAGGTCCAGAGACACTCAGCGAGAACCGGATTGATTCAGCGGAGCGATACAGAACTCCTGGTCCAGCTGACGGAGAGGCACGCTACAGTCACCGGACTAAAGTGATCATGCGGAACTCTGATCCAGTTGGTGAGCGGGTTGCAGCCCACCGTTTATTAACTTTGCACGCAGTTACACTCACATACAGGCCTCACTGGAACCTGTAGTTGAACGGAGGCATAGCAGAGCAACTGACATTGAGCAGGCTTGAGGCCTATCTACTTTGGCGCCTTAAGAGTTGTACATAAGTTATTGGAGTTACACCAGGAGCATTTCAGATTAACCCTCCATGGACTTTGGATTACAAATAACAAAGGAGTGACTTTAGCTAGCGAAGAAAGAAGACCCCGGATAAAGTACTTTACATGAGGCCTCACATATAGCCTTTAAAGCAGGGGGAGCTCCCAGGTTAATATATATATAAATACACATGTTATATTGTTTTATATTGAAATATATTGTGCTGTCGTCCTACGTTGGGATGACAGCACAATTTCTGTAATCACCTGTTTAAATATTTTGCAGTGAAGATATTTCTGGTTAAGTATCCAGCTGTGTGGTGTACCGTTTTTCCCCACCAGGTAGAGCCAGTGGATCCTGAGGGTATAATACAGGTACTTTGGATTGACTTATATTGTACTATATTACATTGCACCACAGCTGTGCCAAGGGGATTGAGTCAAGTTACTGGGGTTTCTTGGCAGAGTGCAAGCCCAATTCAAACCAGCAGCTCCTTCGGGGGTTAGTGCTACAGATGAATGCAGCAATGTACTGCGACATCCTTGATGAAAACCTGCCCCAGAGCACTTTGGACCTCAGGCTGCAGTGAAGGTTCATTTCCAACAGGACAACGACCCTTAGCACACATCCAAGATAACAACTCTGTGAATGTCCTTGTGTGGCCCAGCCAGAGCCCAGACTTGAACCCAAATGAACATCTCTGGAGAGTTCTGAAAATGGCTGTGCATAGACACTCCCCATCCAACCTGATGGAGCCTGAGAGGTCCTGCAAAACAAGAATGGGAGAAGCTGCCCAAAAATAGATGTGTCAAGCTTGTAGAATCATACTCAAAAAGACTTGAGGTGCCAAAGGTGCTTCAACAATGTATTGAGCAAAGGCTGTGAATGCTTATGTACATGTTTTTTTTTTTTTAATAAAAGATTTCAAACAAACTTCTTTCACGTTGTCATTATGGGGTATTATTTGTGGAATTTTGGGGAAAATAATTAACTTAATCCATTTTGGAATAAGGCTGTAACATAACAAAATGTGGAAAAAGTCAAACGCTGTGAATACTTTGCAGATGCAGTGTACCTCTCTGTCACTCTGCTCTGACCTTCTATCAACATATTCCTTTTTATCACAAGGTGCATACCTGTTTGGCTCCTTGGGCTGCTTCTTCCTCTCCTAGTGTGAACTCTGTTGTATGGGAAGCTGATACTAGGTCAAATGCATGTATTGAAAGTATATTTAAAGATGTATTATCAATCCAGACCTGCATTAATATGTATCTGTTTATATCTGCCTGGAGTTCAGCCCTAAACTTCAACACAGTCTACAGATTAGTCTAAAACATATCACTTTTAACGTCCAAAGGCACCCTATATAGGTTTAATGCACATTAATAAATACACTGCATAGTTATACTTTTCCAGCCACTAAGGAGGGACTCCACTAGGTGTTACAGGAAAAAGAGGATAGACTATTTACAAAAGCTAGGAAAGTTACATTCCATTGATTGGACCTTGTACCACAATCTCTATTTCGGGGAAGCTGTACCATACCTGTATGTACTCACTAAAGCCGCGTACACACGATCAAACAATCCGGTGGAAAAGTCCGGCAAACTCAAGTCCGCCGGACAATCTGCCCGTGTGTAGCCTCCGGCGGACTTGTTTTACCCAAAGGTCAGGCGGACTAAGAAAGTATTTTTTCACTCCAATCTGTCCGCCGGACTAGCTTTTCGGCGGACAATCCGGCCGTGTGTGTGCTAGTCCGCCGTACTTTTGAAATGAGCAGACTTTTCCCGCGCGGAGAAAAGTCCGCTCATTTTGAGCACGTCTCCAGGTAGCCGGGGCCAGCGAAGGAGTCCGGCGAGAAGACCCCCGAAGACGGACAGAAGACCCCCGGAGCTGTGCAATAAACTATTTTAACCCTTGTGTGTTGTGTTTTTTTACTTTTTTTTTACAGGTGAATGGGTAGGGGTACATTGTACCCCATACTCATTCACATAGGGTGGGGGGCCTCCTTATTAAAGTGGGCTCCCGGATTCCGATAAGCCCCCCGCCCGCAGACTCCAACAACCAACGGCCAGGGTTGTCGGGAAGAGGCCCTTGTCCTCATCAACATGGGGACAAGGTGCTTTGGTGTAGGGGGGCCGCGCGGCACCCCCCCATGTTGAGGGCACGCGGCCTGGCACGGCTCAGGAGGGGGGGGGCGCTCACTCGCCCCCACCCCCTTTCCTGGCCGGCCGGGTAGCGTGCTCGGATAAGGGCCTGATGTGGACCTAGGGGGGACCCCCACGCCAATTTTTCGGCGTAGGGATTCCCCTTTAACGCCATACCAGGTGACGGGGCCAGCGACACCTCCTTCGCTGGCCCCGGTTACCTGGAGACGCGCTCAAAATGAGCGGACTTTCCTCCGCGTGTGTGGGCGAGTCCGTTCATTTCAAAAGTACGGCGGATAGTCCGGCGGACTTAGTACGCCATATTAGTCCACTGAAAAAGTGCCGTGTGTGGGCAAGTAGCTCGTTCGGAAAGTCTGCGGACAGTCCGGCGGGAAGTCCGTCAGACTAAGTCCGCCGGATAGTTGGCTACGTGTGTACGCGGCATAAGATACACAATGGTAGGTGCTCCTCTAATGCCCTGTACACACGGTCAGAAATTCAGATGGAAAAGGTCTGATCGGATTATATTGTCGGAAAATCCGCTCGTGTGTGGGCTCTATCGGACTTTTTCCGTTGGAAATTCTGATGGAAAAAATTTGAGAGCAGGGTCTAAAATTTTCCGACAAAAAAATCTGATCAGACTTTTTCCGATTGTTTGTAGAGAATTCCGACGCACAAAGTACCACGCATGCTCAGATCAAATTACGAAACCAAAGCTATTGGCTACTAGCCTCTACGTAGTCCGTCGTACGCAACGAATGTCACCACATTCCGAACGATGAGATTTTCCAACAACTTTGTCCGACCATGTGTATGCAACACCAGTTTCGGAAAAAATCCATCGCAAAAAATCTGATGGATTTTGTGGTCGGAATGTCCGACCATGTGTACAGGGCATTAGACGGATTGTGACCAACATCAACTCTGTCACATATATCATTGGTATGTAACTGGATACCATCCTTTTGCCCTTAATTGGTAACACGGTACACCATATTCAGAAGTAGGGAATTTAAGTTACAGTATGTGAAATGAAGTTAGAGCCTGAGGAGACAGTGGTGTTCTATGATGTCACATCCATTTTCACTTGTATACAAACTGCAGAGGCTATTGAGACTAAGAAAACTACTGAAACATGATAAGACTCCCAGTTTGTTGATTGCTGAACCTTTGTCTCAACACTACCTACTTCAAGAGGAAGTAAACCCTGGTGGGTTTTACTTTCTCTTTTGCTCGCTGCTGCAGCCTGCAAATGAAAAGCATAATGGGCTAGTATGCATCGCATACTAGCCCATTATGTGCCACTAACCTGCAAAAGAATCCAGCGATGTCCCCTGTGTAGACAGCGTCCATCTTCTGGCCCCTCTTCCTTCTGGGCCGCGGACTCCGGCTCTGTGATTCGCCGGAGCCACGTGATGTCACTCCCTCGTATGCACACGGGAGCTAGGGAAGAAACAGCACTTAGTTTAGTTTCTTCCCCTCGCATGCGCCATTGTAATTTTCGCTACAAGTGAAATATCTCCTAAATGGTGTACTTTTAGGAAATATTTCCACTACCTATAGGTAAGCCTTATTCTTGGTAGAAGTCCAAAAAGTGGGTTTACAACCACTTTCAAGTACATGGATAACTTCTACAGACGGAAACATGACTGTGCTGTGGGATCACCAGTATTTTCCATTGCAGCTGACCAGTATATGGAGGAGATAGAGAAGACTGCCTTGAACTCTTTTTGGGAAGAAAACACCAAATAACTGGTTCAGGTATGTGAATGATACATGGGTCATTGAGCTTATACAGGGAGATTTAAGTACAAATGAATACTTTGGAACTGTGTGTTATATGTCCCACTGAAACACAATCCAGGGGTTCTTAGCACACTGCAACAACAGGCAGAGATGGCAACAACAAGCACGGAGTCTAAAGACAGAGAACACAGATTTTAGGAGTGCTTTGAAAGTTTGTGGCTACCCAGACTGGGCTTTCCTTAGAACATCCACAAGGCCAAGTGAAAAAAACACGGCTATCAACCAGTGGGGGAAGCAGAACACACATGATCTTTAACAAACATTGCACCCCTGTGTCCTTCAAGCCCTAAAAGATTCAGACAGAAACTTGTTAATTCAAAAGACCCAACATTCAAACACAAGCAAAATAATTTGGTAAATGCGATGCAGGTTGTAAGTGTAGCACTGACCCCCGAAGGAGCGGCTGGTTTTCTTGGGCTTATCGTTTACCTCCTCCGCTTTGTAACTCATCCTTCTTGTCTAGGGGTTCCCGAGGTTGATGGCCCAATAACTGCAGAGACCGACACTTGAATTCCTTTTGGAATTTTTATTTGCTAAAAACGTTGAACAGAAACACAGTCTCTCAGTTGGGAATAGAAGGTATAGGTATGGAAGCTCAGGCAAATTGCTGTCACTTAATAAATGTCTCTCTCTAGGTAATCCAGGGAATAGCCACTCACAATTGGATATTTCCACTGTCAGATAAATTCGGGTTTATGGACTTAGCAGCCGACAAATGACTTAGCAAAGTCTCTGCCACAGACTTGGTTGCAAACTTTTAGATGAGCACAGAAAGTCTCACAGGATCTTAGTTGTAACAGAAGGATGAAAATAGGGACCTTCTTACGGGATCAGTATCTTGCAGCCGGTCCGGCGATACCATAAGAAATGTGGATTCAATTAGTGTCCATACAGCTCAGCATCCAGGCTCTTACCAAGCAGCCAGCCTCGTGCGTGGCCCTCTTCCAAAGAGTCGCTGGGCCTCTTCAAAACCCGAGACGGCACCGGACCACTTTAGAATGCTCCTTCCAGTTACTGTGCCTCGGACTGGCCAGTTCCGAGACTCGGAAACGGATGGATCCACACCCCAGGGCATGAGGGCCTCTGGGGGCTGGTCAGGAGGACCAGGACCATGGAGTCAGAACATACTTCTGGACCGGAACCCAGAACCACGTGACTTCAGCACCTTAAGTACCCTCTCCAGGAATACACAGCGAGACAACGCACCCACTGATTGGTTCCAAGAGAGAGATGGGTACACAATGCATCCAACTAGACTGCGTTCCAATGCCTGTCAAAGGTGTTAACTACACCTATGACCAGGCAGAACATTAGTACAACCCAGCCAAACTGATGCCAAAACCACAATTTAGAACAATTAACCCCAAGACTCAACTATAGTCTTGGGAAAAAACGAAATTTACAGACATAGCACGTACTCTTCAGGAGTACTGGCTCTACATAAGGAAGATAAATAATTGTACATTGGGGGGAAAAAACAACCTCTTAGCAGAAAAATGACCCAGCATAGTGTGCACTGCCCCCATAGGGGTTGTTGCGTGTAGACTTCCCTGGGCTTTTCCCCTTCTTATCCTGCAGCCAGTTACTAGGGGTTTTCACACAACCACCCATACTCTTATCTGCTTGTTTCCAATAATTAATCAATTTTTTTTTTTTTTGCATTTATTGTTGGAACTTGGATAGGAGAAGGAAATAGTGGGATACTTCAACTGGAACTAATTACAGGTGAAGACAACTCTCACTCTGCCTCACCATGTTATACCATACAACACCTGCATGGGAAGATTAAGTCCTTTGCTTGCTCTGGCAGCAGATTTGATTGAACTGTTTATCTTCAGGACACTCCCCTTTGATTGACACCTGTCCTCTGACTTTACTAGCTGAAGGGCTGGCCCTCACAGAACAGGCCAATGACACGGATCTGTACTCACTGTAGGCTGAAACAGATCCTTGCTGGCGTGTCTCCCTCACAGTCAGCTCTGAAGGGTGTCTGGGTTGCAGCTATTCTCAGATTTAGGCCCTCAGGTCAGATACTTAAGGTTGCATGGCAGCTTCTACAGAGAAGGGGCAGCCGCCCCTTCCTCTGGGACCATGCTCTCCAGCCGAAGACCCCAAGCACATGTGCCCTTAGCATATATACAATCACTCAGCTTACACTTATTAACTTTTCTTGGCCAATCACCACGGCTGTAAATATGCCTATGCTCTCATTTGTCAGGTTTCCTCCCACTGTCCAATATGCCCCCCGACTGGACCAGGGTGAAACATTCAGACAACATGAGCAGACCCTACCAATGGATCCCTGCTCCCTGGTAGGCAGAGAGCATCTAAATTTACCTGGCTGCTTCTCTGTTAAGCAGAAACGCCAAAAACGATATACTCTCTTCTAGCCCCTACCTAGGAGGGCTTCTACAATAAGATGGAAAATTCTACAGGTCAAGACAGCTGTGTGAGGTGTGTGAAAGAGGCTATCTACTACATACTGAAACAACCATCCAAGGAAAGGGATGAGAGCCTTTAACATTGTCTGTTTTCAACATATAATGCAATTTTAATAGCTCTACCCCATTGATTTGGCAATAATTCACATCTTCAGTTATGTAAATCTAGGAATTACACCAATATCATGTATTATGTAACTAAAACTGGGTACTTTCACACCTTCCAATGTATTCTTGGACAATCACCATCTACACATTTGTGTTGCTATGACTATTTTAGTGATTTTTTTTATAGCATGCATATATGGAGTAATACATTTTAGCTACCATCTAGCACAAGCTGGGAATCCTTGATTCCAAGAAATTAATTCAAATAGTTTTAACCCTAAAAAAAAATATGTACTTGTTATTCTTAAAGCACGAATAATGGCACAGTGCTTGTACTGTGTAATTTGGCCCTTTGTATTATTTATAATACTTAGTTGATCCTTCCTGGTGCTGCCCTCACTTCTGTAAACTGATCAAATTTTTTATGTTGAGCCATGATACCGTGGTTAGTTTACAAGCCTCCCTCATCACGCTGTCTCTCCCTCTCTCCCCCTCCCCCTCTCTGCCTGTCAGCTAGTGACAGTGCCGATCTGCTCCCTGCCCCTTCCCTCCTGCTGATAAAATAACTATGTTATTCCTACAATCCCCTGTGTTTTAATAAATTATGTGCCCCAGCGACTGTGCGTTTTAAAAAATATACTTCATTATACCTTATTTCATAGCACCGCTTGGTGCTCACAGGACCGCTCTCCTCCACTCTTCCCGGCTGACGTCAGTGGAAGATTCTCAGCCCCCTCCTGCTGCAGTTATCAAATTGGGAGAGGAGAGTGGTGGCCAGTCACGTGAGCGCTGTACGGTGCTATGAAATAAGGTACAGAATAAAGCTGCACATAAAGCAGCCTTTTTTTTTTTCAAAAGCACATACACTGGCGCACATAATTTTAATGTGACACAGGGGATTGTAGGAATAACAGAGTGGCTTTACAAACACTTTAACTTGTTTGACTGGTTTACAGAGGCTAGTAAACCAGGGAGTGAGGAAATAAGAGGAAAGAGAGGACTTGAAAACAGTGTGCTGAACACAAAGGAGGCACTAGTTTTGAGGACTCCTAGAAGTGAAGATGTTTATGGAAAGACACCTAGGTAGAAGGGAGATGACTCCATAACACCAGGAAGACTGAAAGAAAGAATTTAATCTTGGGAGGATACTAAATCTACACTGTAACCCAGGTTAAATAACTTAGTGTATCCCAAATGTATACAGCGCAATATTCATACTCATTTGCTAAGAAGGTTAGGTAGCATGTGTAGCATACATATCTGTAATGCTTTGTATGTCATTTATTGTTTCCCTACTCATCTAAGCAGTTTGTATGTACAGCATTATTGTTCAGTAAGCAAATTATTATACCACAGTGCTTTTTTTTGCCCTACTTGAGTTCATATTTTTTCTTTTCTTGCACAGTTTGTGTATTTTTGTTGGATGCTGTGCTGTGCTGTGCTTACTTACCGTTCACCCTATCCGGGTCCCTACATTTGTAAAACTGCTAACATACTGTAACAGGAAAATAATTTTTGACCCAAAAAGACCAACTTTAGGTGCCTAGACTGCTCTGAGTGTAGGCAGTGGCAGGGAGCTCATCCTAGCTCCAAGCTGCATGAAGTGAGATGAATGGTAGCCTCAGCCTGGACTCCAGCCAGGTCATGCCCCCAGGGAAATAGTTTGCCTACTCTTTTAGGTCTTCTACTTTTCTCCCCTTCAAGTGCACTGACATTGAGTGGACAAACTGTCCATTTCAGTGGCATGTCTTGTGTCGCTATGAAGTCTAATCTTGTAGATTTGTAAAACACTCCATTACCCCTGGGCAGATGAGGAGAACCCCCAGATGACTCAGTGAACTAGCATTTCAAACCTCAGGGTGAAATCCTTGACTCTTTGTAGGTGAAGGGGATTGGGCACCACTTTAGTACATGTCAGAGAGTTTATTAAGGAACAATAAACTCAGGGTTAAGCCACAGGATACCCCAAAACATGAAAACTTCTCTAAATAGTTCTCTTCTAGCAATAGTCAATACAGGCTATGGACCTTTCAGCCAAGACTTACCATCAATATGGGTAGACTGTTACACACAACCAGATAGCAAAATACCTCCTAGGATGAGCAACCAGAACTTCCTGTAATGTCCATCAACAACTTGGCCTCAGCTCTCCAGGACACGATTCAGCAGCCAAGTATCTTCCCAAGATGCTCCACATAGCTATATGTAGCCTTTTTGTTGCTACACTCTTCTTGCTCCTCCCAGCAAGGCAGCATGAATTCCCTATGCCAAGTGAAATAAATATTGGGTGTTTTTTGGATTCCCCTTTTTATTATAAATATGTATTAATTTGTCTATCCCTATAATTATCTAGTCTATCAAAGCTCTGATAAAGTTAACAATGATGATATAACAATATTAGCTGTAAAAAAAACACACTGGTTAAATAAGCAAGGGTCTCATTTATTATAAAGAAAGCATAAATGCTAACAAAAAAAAAACAGAAAACGAAAAATAGATTTCAGAGCAAATTAAACAAAAGAACATAGATGATACTTTACGTAAGGGCGTCTTCTGTAATCATTATCTTCAGCTTGCTTAATGGCAAGAGAGAATCTGGCCATCACTTTTAAAGTCAATTCAGATATAACCCACACAAATACCCAATGCCAGCCTATCTAGCATTCTGACAAATGAAAATCAATAATAGGCACTGCAGTCCTTCCTAATCACCCCAGAAGTATATTATTCTTCTGTTCATCCTCTAGAAAGCATGCCGTAGTGACCACTAGAAGCAGAATTTGCCCATGAATCACCGTTATTTGACCTGGATCATCCTTCCTTTGATGTTGGTGTAACTCAGAAAATCAATCATTTTAACAGCAGTTGATTTTTGAAGCTTTTGTTTGCAGTCATGGTAATCAGGCACTTCCGTCTTCATTACACCAGATTAAAACCAAGCTTTATCCCATACTCCTTGCTAGGGAATACACGTGTGCCTTTTCTTCCAGATGAAGGTTCTGATATGCATTCTTCAGTTACATAGCCCTGATGGGTAACCTGATGAATGGCATTCCAGGCTGCCTTCAACAGTGACAAGGCTAGGTGTAACCAGATTTCATATTCAAAAACATCTTACATTATGAAATAAATCATGTTGCCTTCCAACAGCAAGGCTCAGGCCCCGCTTTTAGCAAAGACTCTTCCCAGACAGAATGCCGGGAAGACATTGGCCTTCAACACAACCTTGGCTCCTGCCAACAAAGTCACTCCAAATATAACCATTCCTAGCATGCCCCACTGGCAATAAACCTAATGATTTGCCAGAAAGAGATAAATATTTATTACTCTACAAAATTGTTTCTTCTTGCTCTGTCTACTAGGGACACTCCCCAGCAACATAAAGAAGCAAAGAATATCTTAAACAAAACAGAAACAATAACAATTCAAAGTTCAGGCTGACTATAGCTAAGCTGCAACACCAAATTTGGAATAGGGACACTCCTGCTTAAGGCAGGGTTCCTACATTACTATTGCATAAGCAGAGACCACCAATCACCCAAGCAACAGTCCATTCACTTCTGGCTCAAATAAGCAGTCTAGAGGTTGGCTGACTTGTAACAGGAGGACACACTTCACTAGCTGAGACTCCTTTGAACAATCTTTAAGCAGGAAACAAAGGGAAGGCCAGTTTCCTCTGGACATTTCTATGTTCCAGGACAACTGCTCAGTTCCTAGCTTCCAGCTGATAAAACATGGGATCAGTATTTATATTTGGATCCTTTCATGGTGCTACTGGTTCTGTTTTGCATAGAGTATCAGAATGTGGACTATCAGAATGATAGCTAGAACTATTATTGCCACTTTCTGATCTATTAATAGGTTTTGAAGATTGCCATTACAAAAGTCGTACTTCAGCTAATTAGGTAATGAGCAGCAGCCACCCCTTTCCATCCAATTGGATAGTCTGAGTGGGTTGTAACCTACTTTGAGGTGTGGGGTATTAAAATAGCTATCTGCCATCAAATCTTAATTATATCTGGGGGTCCCATCAATGTGGGGATGTGGTCCATGTTTTTTTTTTCCAAACCCAGGATCAGGAGAAATATTTCTGTAAGCTTATCCTTTTGTTTGTATATTTGTATGTCTTACTTTTTTAATAACTTCGCTCTGTTTTTCCCTGCTCTTTTTTAGAGATGGAAGTGCTTAGCCTTCAGCAATTCTGGTTTCAGAGCTGTCATTCCTCCAGCTGCTGTAGCCAGGAAAGCACGTAATTAAGCATGATTCGTGCTTGATTAGCTGCCGTGGGAGGCAGGGGAGACATTTGGGGTCTGAAAGCCCCCTGATGTCCCCACAAAGAGGAGACATCACTGCCCAGTGCTATCATAGGGGGCCTGTGATAGCAATAAAGTTAAATTTGAAAAAATAAAAGCGTGCTTTCTTGTATGCAAACAGTAATTTCCCCCTACATGATATATATCACCATGAACATCAAAGAGTAGTAATTCTAGGTCTCCCATTTAGGCTCAATTCACATTAGCGCGTCTTCAAAGTCGCATAACTTTTGGTGAAGCTTTAACCTGACTTTACATCCTCTGGACCAAAAAATCGCTGCAACTCGCTGAAAGTCACACTGATCTGAATGGGTGCCATTGCAAACAATAAGCTGCGACTTGTCATGTCCAAAGTCGCACAAGTGTGAATGGGCCCTTACCGTTTACTCTAAACTGATGAACTGCACAAAGGCATTTAAACCTTCTCCTACTGATGATTTTTGATACCATGATTTTTCACCATTTTTGAAAAGTACACAGTTTTGAGGCTTGCCTCATTTGATAGCTACTCATTTAATAGCTATTTACGCTACACTACCTCATCCTTTATATTGTTCCAAAAAATTGGGAACTAAATTGTGATTGTATGGAATAAAATGTGTTTTGCTTCACAGCGGAAATTGTCTTTGCAATGCCCACCTAGAAATGTTCATTTTTAACCACTTAAGGACCGCCGTATTGCCAATGTACGTCATTACAATGGCACAGGCAGGCACAAGCACGTACATGTACGTGCCTGCCTTCCAGCGGGTGGGGGGTCCGATCGGACCCCCTCCCGCTGGATACGGCGGTCCGGTTCGCTGCAGGAGCGATCCGTGATGAGGGGATGGCCGTTTGTTTCTGGCCATCCCCTCTCGATCGCTCCTGGCCAATGAGAAGCTTCCTCCCACTGTGTATTGTATACACAGGAAGGAGGAAGTGATGTCATTCTCCTCGGGGCGGTCTTTTTGACCGGACTACGAGGAGAAGACAGAAAATAAGTGTGCACCAACACTACACTGACATGTAGGTACACACAGGCACACAAACCCCCCCCATCTCTCCCGATCGCCCCCCGATTCCCCCCCTGCCCCCCTCCCCCCCCAGTCACAGTGTCACTGATTGCAGTGATCATTTATTTACTGATCACTGCATTCAGTGTCAGTTGTAAAAGTAAAAACTGTCAGGGCAGTTAGTGTTAGGTCCAGGGTAGCCCCCTATCACCCCCCAATAAAGGTTTAACCCCCTGATTGCCCCCAGAGTTAACCCTTTCACCTCCTTTTGCCAGTGTCACTAAGCGATCATTTTTCTGATCGCTGCATTAGTGTCGCTAGTGTTGCTAGGTAGCTAGTTAATTTTTTAGGTTCACCGCCAGGTTTTTATAGCGCTAGGTACCCCGATATACTACCCAATAATGGTTTTAACCCCCTGATTGCCCCTAGTTAACCCTTTCACCCCCTTTTGCCAGTGTCACTAAGCAATCATTTTTCTGATCGCTGCATTAGTGTCGCTAGTTTCGCTAGTGTCGCTAGGTAGCTAGTTATTTTTTTAGGTTCACCACCAGGTTTTTATAGCGCTAGGTACCCCGATATACTACCCAATAATGGTTTTAACCCCCTGATTGCCCCTAGTTAACCCTTTCACCCCCTTTTGCCAGTGTCACTAAGCGATCATTTTTCTGATCGCTGCATTAGTGTCGCTAGGTAGCTAGTTATTTTTTTAGGTTCACCGCCAGGTTTTTATAGCGCTAGGTACCCCGATATATTACCCAATAATGGTTTTAACCCCCTGATTGCCCCTAGTTAACCCTTTCACCCCCTTTTGCCAGTGTCACTAAGCGATCATTTTTCTGATCGCTGCATTAGTGTCACTAGTGTCGCTAGGTAGCTAGTTATTTTTTTAGGTTCACCGCCAGGTTTTTATAGCGCTAGGTACCCCCATATACTACCCAATAATGGTTTTAACCCCCTGATTGCCCCTAGTTAACCCTTTCACCAGCGATCACAGTATAAGTGTCACTGGTGACGCTGGTTAGCCAGTTAGTTATTTAGGTTCCCCGTCAGGTTTTTATATAGCGCCAGGGACCCCCATATACTACCTAATAAAAATTTGAACCCCCTGATTGCCCCTAGTTAACCCTTTCACCAGTGATCACCATATAAGTGTTACGGGTGACTCTGGTTAGTTTGCTTTTTATAGCATCAGGGCACCCACCATTTATTACCCAATAAAGGTTTAACCCCCTGATCACCCGGCGGGTGATATCAATTAGGTTTTAGGGTCAGGGTCTGCATCGCCCCAGGCAGCGCTAGGTTAGTGCCAGTACCGCTAACACCCACATGCAAAGCATAAACCTCCCGTAGTGGTATAGAATCTGAACAGATCAATATCTGATCTGATCAGATCTATACTAGCATCCCCAGCAGTTTAAAAAATTGTAAAAAGACCTCTGGTCCTTAGGCTGTTAATTGGTCCGGGGCTGAAGTGGTTAAAGTTGGTTATTGATTGCTGTAAAGAGTACACAAATCTAAAGAGACTTTTAATTGTAGTTGTATTGGGAGGGTTATTTACTAAAGGAAAATCCACTTTGCGCTGCAAGTGCACTTGGAAGTAAAGGGAGACATGTAATGAAAATAGAAAACAGCATTTTAGCTTGCACATGATTGGATGATAACATCAGCAGAGCTTCCACTCATTTCAGATCTACCCCTTAGATTGAGAGCGACTGCACTTCCAAGTGCACTTGCAGTGCAAAGTGGATTTGCCTTTCGGAAATAATCCTCATTGTATCTTCAGTGCCTATAAACTAGGATGTCGTTGCTAAACTGTATGCCGTGGCTGCACTCACTGCACTTACTGTGTTCCCAGTAATTTCAGCAGTTGGCTGACAGAGAAAGAAACAGCTAATCAGATTGCATGCAGAATAGTACTGTGGAAGTTATCATAGTCATTGCCAGGCAGTGATTTGTGCATCTGATGTGTTTTTAGTAGGAAATCAGGCTGTTTAGGATTGTGACTCAGGATAGCTTGGGGAATCTAGGAGGTGTTGATAAATCACCCAAGATACCACACAATTATCAGAGTACACCAGATTGTATCTGAGATTTGCATCTGTCTGTGTGCGTTCAGCTAGCCAGATGTCATAGATTCAGCACTTATATTTATATATATATCTGCTCATATTTTTGTTACAGTGGTGTGAAAAAGTGTTTGCCCCCTTCCTCATTTCCTGTTCCTTTGCATGTTTGTCACACTTAAGTGTTTCGGAACATCAAACCAATTTAAACAATAGTCAAGGACAACACAAGTAAACACAAAATGCAATTTGTAAATGAAGGTGTTTATTATTAAAGGTGAAAAAAAATCCAAACCATCATGGCCCTGTGTGAAAAAGTGATTGCCCCCTAAACCTAATAACTGGTTGGGCCACCCTTAGCAGCAACAACTGCAACCAAGCGTTTGCGATAACGTGCAATGAGGCTTTTACAGCATCCTGGAGGAATTTTGGCCCACTCATCTTTGCAGAATTGTCCTAATTCAGTTACATTAGAGGGTTTTCGAGCATGAACGGCCTTTTTAATAGGATTCAGGTCAGGACTTTGGCTAGGCCACTCCAAAGTCTTCATTTTGTTATTCTTCAGCCATTCGGTGGTGGACTTGCTGGTGTGTTTAGGATCATTGTCCTGCTACAGAACCCAAGTTCGTTTCAGCTTGAGTACACGAACAGATGGTCGGACATTCTCCTTCAGGATCTCTTGGTAGACAGCAGAATTCATAGTTCCTTTTATCACGGCAAGTCTTCCAGGTCCTGAAGCAGCAAAACAGCCCCAGACCATCACACTACCATCACCATATTTTACTGTTGGTATAATGTTCTTTTTATGAAATGCAATGTTCCTTCTACGCCAGATATACTTGGACACACACCTTCCAAAGAGTTCCACTTTTGTCTCATCGGTCCAAAGAATGTTGTCCCAAAAGTCTTGGGGATCATCAAGATGTGTTGTGGAGAAATTGAGACGAGCTTTGATGTTCTTTTTGCTCAGCAGTGGTTTTCTCCTTGGAACTCTGCCATGCAGGCCATTTTTGCCCAGTCTTTTCCTGATGGTGGAGGCATGAACGCTGACCTTAACTGAGGCAAGTGAGGCCTGCAGTTCCTTGGACGTTGTTGTGGGGTCTTTTGTGACCTCTTGGATGAGTCGTCGCTGCGCTCTTGGGGTAATTTTGGGTGGCCGACCACTCCTGGGAAGGTTCACCACTGTTCCATGTCTTCGCCATTTGTGGATAATGGCTCTCACTGTGGTTCGCTGGATTCCCAAAGCTTTGGAAATGGCTTTATAACCCTTTCCAGACTGATAGATCTCAATTACTTTCTTTCTCAATTGTTCCTGAATTTCTTTGGGTCTCTGCATGATGTGTAGCTTTTAAGGATCTTCTGGTGGACCTTACTGTGTCAAGCAGCTCCTATTTAAGTGATGCCTTGATTGTGAACAGGTGTGGCAATAATCAGGCCTGGGTGTGGCTAGAGAAATTGAACTCAGGTGTGGACAACCACAGTTATAGTATGTTTTAACAAGGGGGGCAATCACTTTTTCACACAGGGCCATGATGGTTTGGATTTTTTTTCACCTTTAATAATAAACACCTTCATTTACAAATTGCGTTTTGTGTTTACTTGTGTTGTCCTTGACTATTGTTTAAATTGGTTTGATGTTCCGAAACACTTAAGTGTGACAAACATGCAAAGGAACAGGAAATGAGGAAGGGGGCAAACACTTTTTCACACCACTGTATTTCTTACATTTTCTTAAAGAAAAGAAAGAGTAGCATTCTTCCTGCCCTCTTCACCCCCTGGACACTAACAGACCATTCCACTAGGCATACTGTTTGGCCATCAAACGCTGCCACTGTGCTCTCAAATGCTGCCACTGTGCCATTAATTGCAGCCACTGTGCCAAATGCTGCCACTGTGCCATCAAACGCTGCCACTGTGCCCATCAAACGCTGCCACTGTGCCCATCAAATGTTGCCAGTGTACCCTTGAATGCCCCCAGTATGACCCCCTGCTCGCTTGCCGTCTGCCCGGCACTTACCCTGTCTTGGTGGGGCAGCGAGTGACAGCAACGAGCAGGGTCCCATGTGCATCTCCTACCATTCCCATCTCCCATCCTCTCCTCCTGATAGGCGTCCAAAAGCGGTGCCTGTCATTTCAGGCAATCAGGTGACAAGTAACAGACCCAAGCACCTGATTGGCGGAGAGGCGATTTAGTGTTAAGAAAGAAAATACTCATTCGCTTTCCTGACACAGCTAAGTGGCCTACGAGCGCCCACCATCGCGCTCACAGGTCACCTTTTTTTACACATATTAGAGCCTATGGCGCTAATCAGGTGCTTCAAAAAACACCCCCCCACCACTGTAATTCAGGCGCCCATAAAGGGGCTGGGCACTTGAATAGGTGGTGGCAGCAGTGGCCATACATAGATTCATGCAATGCTTGAATCTATTTATTGGTGATAGAGGGCTTGGCAGGAGAGAGGGGGAGGTGCCCGTGTGTCCTTAATGCACGGGCCGCCACTGCCAGAACAAGAACAAGTGGTCAATTTCTTATTAAAAAAGACATTGGAAAAGGTGATCTTTTATGTCTGCCAGCCACCCTTTTCCCTCCAGCTTGATACATGGACCATGTCATCAGTCAAAAGCAGTTATGGCTGCCTTAGTAAATGAGTATCCTTTAGCAAAGTCTGAGATATCAGTGGCTGCAGCCACCACTGTGTTCTGGGGTCCTCGAAATGTAATAATTAATCGCAGCTCTTCTGGGCCAGAGCTAGGGTGGAATCTGTGAGTTGCACAGACCCAGAAAGTGTTTGGGGCTGTAATGCAGCATCCTTATTGGCCTGGTCTGCTACTATTTGTGCGTTTTAATGTTAGTATGGCTATCTTAGCAAGAAGCTGGAAGGCCAAGGACAGCCAATCAAAAAACTTAGCATGCTTGATTGGTTTACCTGAACCAAAATCATGCATCACCTCAAAAGCTCTCTAATTCTTTACAATCTATAAACATCTTTTGATATCTCACAGACTTTGCTAAAGCATGGAGATCTGCTTCTTGAGCTAGGGAAAAAGGACACAATGACTCTGAATACAGAGCGTCTGGGTGATAACTGCATCCTCAGTATGGGTCTTGCTATCTTCGACAATTACTGGGGTCAAATCTACGAAAAATTCAAATATCTGAGTCTTCAAAGAGTACATTCTGCACTAGGCTCACAGTAGCTGATCCCTATGTCATCAGTTTAACACGTGGGTTTTCTTTGTCTACAGCCTCCTCTACAACAGGCAATAATGTGGCTGGGTTTAAATGTACACATTTTTTATTGTTAGATTTGTACATAAACAACAATACAAATTCATATTTTGTGAACCTTTCATTAAACAAATATTTAGTTTGGCTGTTTGCAATATTTTCTGCACAGAAATGTGGGACCATTAAAAGTTAAATAATTGACCAAAATAATGCCTGTAACTTTTAGTAGCACCTTGCATACAGCTACTGCTCTGATTTAGCTGGGTGAACCCTTCATTACTGGGTCCAGCTTGCATGAAATATATCACAATGGCTTGTTTTTTTTTCTATCATGTTCTTTGTGTAAGAACTCCAGTTTCATGTTTTAAAAAAGACCTTTTCCTGGCAATATTATAATTTGTTTGCTTGCTCTGCTATTAGTTTTAGCAAGATAACACAAGTCCTTAGTTTCCATCTTACATTATTTTCCTCTTTTGTCACAACATTATATTATAATAATATTGTGCGGTCATGCAGAGATGTCTGTAAAGGCTCGTATGCGAGATACGAAAATCAGATGTGAAAATTCGTACGACGAGCTGTCTGCCGATTTTCAGATAGTTAGTACAGTGCTTTTGACAGCTGATTTCACTTTTTCATCAGACAAAAGCTGGATGAGCGGACTAGTAAATTTTTGATGAAGGACAGCTCAACGTCAGATTTTTAGGTGGTCAGTACAGAAATCGTCACACAAAAGTCGAAAGTACAAACACGCATTATTGGAATCAAGGAACGAGCCGGAAGAGTTTGGTCTTGTAAACTACCGTCTTTAATCTAGAATTAACATTTGTGACGCTGCTATTGATGAAATGTCAAAATGCAGTGCACATTCTCATTTTCTTTGATGGGATAATAATGAAGCTGCTTTGCTGGTGATACTGATGTAGTTATGCCAAACATACTTTAAAAAGGCATTTGTTTTGTAGTGATATAAATATTATTATTATAGTTAGATTTTTTTGAGGGAAGTAACCACAACACCATTATCCCTTAGTTTTTAAGATCAAAGATACAACTATGTTGGTGTCCCTTGTTCATTTTCCATTGTGGTTTTTAAACTGTCATTTGAAGAAAACACATAGCCAAGTATTATGCTACACAATTTTTTTATTGTGCAGAAAAAAAACAGAACTGTAACTAGAGATGCTATCTGCCATCCAAATAAAAATAACTTAACAAAAAAGTGCATTCCATGCAGAAAAACCCCCAGAAAATATAACAAAACAAAACAAAAAAAAAGTAATAGAAATGTAGGGTTGATAATCCCCGGACCAGCGTGGTTGTTGGAGTTCATGTGGCTGGTATTGCCACTGACCGGCATAATAGTACGTTCTTTCCTCTTATTTTGTAACATGGCTGGTTGACGAACAATCGATCGGGAACGATATGAAAATCTTAAACTTCTACTAACACAAAATTAACAGAAGGGGCCCAAAGGGTGGTGCTCGAGAAATTAACTTCCTCTTTATACCCTTGTAGTAGGTCACTACAGTCATGTTTGTCGAACAACAATTTGAGGATAGTTAGTATGCTAGACAAAATCCTGAAACTCTTTGACAAAAATCAGATGCTCAGTCGTACGACAATCGAACCACGTGTACGAGGCTTTTCTTGAGTTTACCACTGCACTTACAAGGAAAAAGGACACATCATTTCACAATCCACACATTCTGCTTTGAATTAAAAAAAACAAAAAACAAAAAATACCAACGATCTGTATATGAAAGAAAAATCACCAGCCAGATCAAAAACTATAAAACAGCTTGCTGCAGATGACATCTACGCTAGGCGGGTGTGTGGAGTTGGCGTAATGGGTCTGTTATATTTTAATTTTATTACTTTCACATCATTGACTGCACAGTGGCAGAAATAGCAGGGTCGTAACAGTCACACTTGTGACTGAGCCCTGGCGTTCCACCAGTGCGGAGGGGCCCAAGACCCCGTACCTCCCTCCAGTACCTCTGGCTGGCAGCTAACTTTACAGGGGTGGGGGTCGATTCGCAGCTCTGTGATGTCCGCGGGATATCCATCTGGTGAGTACAGTTCACTTCGAGTGTCAGTGTATACAGTGGAGAGGGGAGGGGCCTCTGACCCGGGCAGGCAGCAGATTCAGTGTCGCTCTGCTTGTACAAGCTTGCCGATACCTGCTCATATCAAAGGCCCCACCCTTCTCCATTGTATACATTGACACTCGGGAAGTGAACTGTGCTCACCGGAGGGACATCCCATGGACATCACAGGGAAGCAGTATGTACAAGGGCTGCTGCTTCTTGTGTAAGGTAAGCTCAGCACCTTAGCATGCCTTCTTACTGTAACAATGCCCACCTGTCCCCACTGCCCCCTACCTGTCCCCTGTCACACTGCCCCCACACCTGTCACATTGCCCCTCCACCTGCTCCCCCCTGTCACACTGCCCCCCCTACCTGTCACACTGCCCCCCCACACTTGTCACACTGCCCCCTCTTATCATACTGCGTCCCCACCTGCCACACAGGCCCTCCTTTATCACACTGGCCATGTCATACTATTTTCCTGTCACACTGCCCCCCCCCACCTGTCACACTGTCCCCTGTCAGACTGCCCCTTGTCACAATACCCCCTGTCATACTGCCCCCCTCCTGTAACACTGCCTCTCCATCATTCTGCCCCCTGGTCACACTGCCCCTTTCTGTCCTATTTACCCCCTCCTGTCACACTACCCCATCGTACTGCCCCCCTCTTGTTACACAGCCCCCCTCCTTTCACAGTGCTCCCTCGTTACACTGCCTCCTCTTATCACACTGCTTCCCTCTTATCACATGGAGGAATATCATTTGGAGGAATATGGGAAATCTATAATCTTGAAAAAAAAAAAATATTGGAGGGACAAAAATGCTTTTGGTGAAGGCATGGCATATAGATGGAATCAAGAAAAAAAAGTAGTATCTAAAAAATAATCAAAACAAAAATAAGGATTATTTGTGAAACACACCCTCAAATTCATCATCCTTCGCCTCATCTCTCACAGATTGTCAATTCCAAAAGAGAAAAGGCCCTTTCTCCAAACAAAATGAGATAGAAGGTCATTTACAACAAGCCAATAAAAAAAATGTACTACAGAAGCACAGCCAATAGAATCCTCACGGGGTGACAAGGGTAATGGGCACAATACCATGAGACACAATAACACACCAATGAGTGGTACTAAGAATTCAAACACAATTAAAGGTAAACCAAATAAATGAAGTAAAGATCAGGGAGCTATTCCCAAAATACCAAAAACCCAATTAGATGATTTTTTAGAAAAGGCCAACTCACAAAACTCAGATTATACAGAAGGAAGTAGATTTGCCGATAATAATGCACAAGGAAGATTGAATATTATCAATCTTTCCTCACATACACTTACACCAATAGAGGAGCAGGTATTATCCTTAGGTCTGTCATGCTGTCTAAACAAAAGTACTGACAGATTCAAAACAACTAAGGATATAAACCTATTTGCCAGGAAATTATTATTTAAAAGCATGTATTTAAGACAAACTACAAAAAAAAAGAGGCAGAAGTTATGCCAAATCTCACAACAGCTGAATTCAGGGCCAATCGAGACCTGAATTTGCTGTTACAGGAAAGTGATGTTTCCTGGGAGATTGATATGGACGATGAGGTGCTAAATGAGGAAAATTCGGAAGTGGTTAAATGACAACCACCAAAAAAAAAAAAAAAATTTTTTTAAATTTCATTAAAAGGAAATCAAATTTCCACCTTTGAACCATACTTAACCACTTCAGACCCGGACCAATTAACAGCCTAAGGACCAGAGGTCTTTTTACAATTTCGCACTGCACTGCTTTAACTGGTAATTGCGCGGTCATGCAATGTTGTACCCAAACGAAATTTGCGTCCTTTTCTTCCCACAAATAGAGCTTTCTTTTGGTGGTATTTGATTGCCTCTGCGATTTTTATTTTTTGCGATATAAATGGAAAAAGACCGAAAATTTTGAGAAAAAAGGATATTTTCTACTTTTTGTTATAAGAAAAATCGAATAAACTAAATTTTAGTCATACATTTAGGGCAAAATGTATTCAGCCACATGTCTTTAGTAAAAAAAATGTCAATAAGCGTATATTTATTGGTTTGCGCAAAAGTTATAGCGTCTACAAACTAGAGTACATTTTCTGGTATTTACACAGCTTTTAATTTATGACTGCCTATCTCATTTCTTGAGGTGCTAAAATGGCAGGGCAGTACAACCCCCCCCCCAAATGACGCCCATTTTGGAAAGTAGACACCCCAAGGAAATTTCTGAGAGGCATGTTGAGCCCATTGAATATGGCCCAAGTGATTGAATAATGACACAAAAAAAAAAAAAGTTTACAAAAAGTTGTCACTAAATGATATATTGCTCACACATGCCATAGTTATATGTGGAATTGCACCCCAAAATATATTCTGCTGCTTCTCCTGAGTACGGGGATACCACATATGTGGGACTTTTTGGGAGTCTAGCCACGTACAGCACCCTAAAACCCAATCACTGCCTTCAGGATTTCTAAGGGTGCAAATTTTTGATTTCACTCCTCACTACCTATCACAGTTTCGAAGGCCATAAAATGCCAAAATAACACAAAACCCCCCCCAAATGACCCCATTTTGGAAAGTAGACACCCCAAGCTATTTAAATCAAGAGAAAACAATCAGCGCTCACCCCAAGCTATTTACTGAGAGGCATGTTGAGTCCATGAAATATTTTATATTTTGCCACAAGTTGCACAAAGTTGTCACTAAATGATATATTGCTCACACATGCTATGGGCATAAGTCAAATTACACCCCAAAATAAATCCTGCTGCTTCTCCCGAGTACGGGGATACCACATGTGGGGGACTTTTTGGGAGCCTAGCCACATACTGGACCCTGAAAACCAAGCACTGCCTTCTGGATTTAAATATAAAACGCTACAAAAAAAAAATAGTTAGCGATCGCAGGGATCAGGCCTGACTCTGCGATCGCTGTAGTTATGTGTTTAGTGTTTTGTAAGTGACAGTGATCGATCGATACTGCACTTGGGTGGGCTGGGCGGAGGGGCAAAACGCAGGTGCTAGCAGGTATCTGGGCTGATCCCGCTAACAATGCGTTTTTTTGGAACCCTAAACTGCTGGGGACGCTAGTATAGATCTGATCAGATCAGATATTGATCTGTTCAGATTCTATACCACTACGGGAGGTGTATGCTTTGCGCGTGGGTGTTAGCGGTACTGGCACTAACCTAGCACTGCCTGGGGCGACGCAGACCCTGACCCTAAAACCTAATTGATATCACCCGCTGGGTGATCAGGGGGTTAAACCTTTATTGGGTAATAAATGGTGGGTGCCCTGATGCTATAAAAAGCAAACTAACTAACCAGAGTCACCCATAACACTTAAACCTGGCGGTGAACCTAAAAAAATAACTAGCTACCTAGCGACACGAATGCAGCGATCAGAAAAATGATCGCTTAGTGACACTGGCAAAAGGGGGTGAAAGGGTTAACTCTAAGGGCAATCAGGGGGTTAAATCTTTATTGGGGGGTGGTAGGGGGCTACCCTGGACCTAACACTAACTGCCCTGACAGTTTTTACTTTTACAACTGACACTGAATGCAGTGATCAGTAAATAAATGATCACTGCAATAAGTGACACTGTGACTGGGAGGGGGCGGAGGGGCGGGGCGGGGGGACATCGGGGGTGATCGGGGGGGTGATCAGGGGGGGGGGGGTTTGTGTGCCTATGTGTTATTTAGTGTCAGTGTAGTGTTTGGTGCAGACTTACTGTGTCCTCTCCTCCTAGTCCGGTCAATAAGACCGCCCGAGGAGAATGACATCACTTCCTCCCTGCCTGTGTATACAATACACAGTGGGAGGAAGCTTCTCATTCGCCAGGAGCGATCGAGAGGGGATGGCCAGAAACCAACGGGGATCCCCTCATCCCAGATCGCTCCTGAAGCGAACCGGACCGCCGCATCCAGCGGGAGGGGGTCCGATCGGACCCCCCACCCGCTGGAAGGCAAGCACGTACATGTACGTGCTTGTGCCTGCACATGCCATTGTAATGACGTACAATGGCATGCGGCGGTCCTTAAGTGGTTAATGTGATTGTAGCCGTATTAGTGCAATTGTGACACCTTTGAACCAAAATCCTACATTGGCATTATTTGTGAGGCAGACAACGAGAGAGATAGAGAACATGAGAAATGATAATGTTAACAAAAACTTTAGTCTTGGCACTCAAGTCTTTGAAAAACTATTTTGGAATAACGATAAAGGCATCTGATGTAGGAAGGAGGCAATGTTGTCCTGATGGACAATGAGATGTATGAGAGTATGTGTCAGAAAATTTTAAATGGCAAAAAATGTTTCGCAAAATATCTTCATCCCTAGTTGATAGGTTTAATCAAGATTTCTATCGGCTGGTGGAAGAAGCACATTGTGAGTCCATTCGTTTCAGAGATTTATGGGATTTTGTATGCACAAAATACCCTTGTATACCTACTATGTAAGAACTGCCAAAAGGTACACAAAGATCTACACAACCCACCCAGGAGACCTATCATCTCAGGCAATGGTTGTGTTTCTGAAGCCATGAGTCAAGTAACTGATGATCATTTGAGACCTCATGTCATGAATTTGACGTCCTATACTAAGGATACAATCCATTTGTTACAGATTTTAGAAAATCTAGAAATTACCAGTTCAGCCTTGATGCTGAGTCTCTTTACAACAGTGTTCCGCATGACTTGGGTGTATCGGCTGTTGGAAGAGTTCTTCAACAAAGATCAACACATGAGTGGAAATACAACAAATTCATACTTACTATGTTGGAATTTATTTTGAAACTTTTTTTTTATACAAAGGCTCCCACTACCTCCAAGTACAGGGTGTGGCTATGGAGGCCTGCTGTGCCCCCTCATACGCCAACCTGTACCTGGGGGAGCGGGAGAGGGAATTATTGGCCAGTGAGGATAATTTCACATATACGCAGCACATCATTATGTAGCAAAGATACATTGATGATTTTCTGTTGATATGGAATGGTTCTGAAAGTAAATTGGTGAGCTGTCTCAATCATATGAATCAAAATAAATTAAATCTCTTTTTATACAATGATGTAAGACTCTCAGAAGGTTGATTTTTTAGACATTATTAATCTAAAAGGACAAAGAGGTTAAAATTACTAGCAAATTATTTAGAATGTACACTGCCGGCAACACATTGTTGCATGCCGACATTTTCCATCCTATGTCCCTAAAAAAAAATCCATACCCTTTAGTCAATACTTACGTATCAATCGTAATTGTACTACAGACATTGACTTCTAATAGGAGGCCAATGCTCTTACTACCAGACTCATCATATACTGTAGCATGTAACTCAAAAATCTAATACTGTGACCTATAACATATTAGTTCAAAAAGAAAGTCCACAATAAAATTCTAAAAAGTGATTTCTCAGTGAAACAAAAATCCAGGTAGTGACATCCAAGGGTGATGAGTGGTTATTTAAAAATAAAAGTAGATATGTGAATAAGTGTCCAAGCAATGAAGTGACAAGAGGAATCCACCACCATAAGCAATGGCCGGTTACCAGAAAGCGTGGACGCACACAGCTGGATCCTTAGGTTGGTCCTAAGGATCCAGATTCACAACAGCGATGGAGACTCCAGAATATCAATCGCAAGAGCACTGGATGTAGCCAATATGGGGCAAATGGAGTGCACCTCACCAGGAATTTATAAAAGAAAGAAGGAAAGAAAGGGGCCACATAGCATCATTTAATTTGGAATGTATAATAAAAATGGAACATAAGAATTGCACTTACATGCTCCCAATGTAAAACAAGCTCTGTATGGAGCAATGTTAGCGGTAGTGGATCAGCATGCGTTACTGACGCGGTTTGCTTCAAAAAGCATCATCTGGGGTGCTGATCCCCCCTCAATACCGCCTTTAAATAGATTTGAGAACCCCCATCAGTAAGCACAGCTGTGACACCCAGCTACAATACCTGTATGCTTCACTTCCTGTTTCGGACAAGATGGCGCCGCCGATTACACTCCAAGCCTCGTTTTGAAACACAGGAAGTGAAACCAAGAAATCTAACAGGCTGTCTATACAATCAAAAAAGGAAAACTGCGCTACACAAAAATAAAAAATATAAAAATTAAATTAAATTACAAAAAGTCCATATATTGTGTCAGACCAATCAAGGCCAAAAACATGATCACAAAAAATAGACAAAAACAAAGTCTCTAATTGTAAACACCGTGGTGCACATGCATATACTCAAAGTGTGCCCGATTACCCAGAAGTAGATTGTGCTTACCAAATAGCAATCAAATAGAAGCGATTGGCTAAATCCAGCCCAGGGCCTCTACGCTTACAGATATCCACACCTCGGATAGGGACCACATATAGTTGAAAGCCACGTCCACCAAACAAGGTCCGTACGCTGTCAGAAATGGCTCTGAAAAAAAAAAAGGACCACCATAGCGTAATACGTTCGAACAATATACAAAATTTATTTTAGAGAATAAAACTTACAAAAGTAGATCAGTAAATGCAATAAAATTAATAAATGTCGGCCGGCATATACACGGAGCCTGTCCTCCTGTTTGGATGGCGTGGTAACGTCATTACGTGCCTTCCTCCGGACGCGTTTCGTCATAAACTGGATGTTTTCATTGAACATCCAATATATGGTTTTTGTTTAAAAAAGGTGATATAACACATTCCCCATTAAAGGTGAATGGACCATTATATTGATTAGATTGCAACCAGGAAGAAAAAAAATCAGAAAATAAAAAGATACGAAAATAAAAAGTGTATGTAAACTGGAAAAGAGAGGGGAGTCAACCCTGATTGATGAAGGCCTTGATGTCCCACTCAATGTTTAAACCGAAAGGGGAGTAGGTCTGTAACTGATGTACCCAATATGTTTCCAATATGTTTCTAGACGTGAAACCCCTCTGGTAAGGGCTCCCCCTCTCCAAGGGGGGGTGTATTTGTAACAATAGACCTAAATTCCAGACTTTTGTGATGCCCGTATGCATTGTGTTTGCAGACATCACACCTCTTACTAGGGAAATAGCCCACCATATAAAAGGGACATGTAGACGGGTTGATGGTATTTGGGGCAATTTTTCCTTGGAGGGATGGTGCACCTCTAAAGATAATCTTGGGTCATTCAGGCTTGAAGTCTAGCAGCTTTTCTAGAATTTAAAAACCCCAGAAATGTAATGCCAGCTTCATTAAAGTACATAAACCAAGACTCCAGATCGGGGTCACCCTGTTGGGGATATACATCCCATTTCAAACTTCTGGGAATCATTTTCTCAGATATGTATTGCTCAATGAAAGCTGTGTCCCACTGAAGGTGTAGTTCAGAGGTCATGGCATTTTTTAACCTTAAGAACAAGCCTCCTATCTCCTAACCGTGAGTTACCTAATAATCCCACAAATTCAGTCAAAAAAGGTTCTTGGAAAACTAATTTTAAAAGGTTTTGATTTACAAATTTTAAATAAAAAGGAGATGACTTATTTGATACCAATTGCACCCAGAATTCCAATTTTATATTTACCAAAAGTCCACAAAGACTCGTTGCATCCCCCTGGATGACCCATTATAAGTGGGATCGATTCAGTTACTTCTCGTATTGGTCATTATGTGGATTTTTACTTGCAACCTATTGTCAAACGTATGCCTTCATTTTTGAGAGATACAACTGATACTCTTAGCCCTTGTACACGGTCGGAGAATCCGTCGGAATGTGTCCTATCGGACCGTGTTGTCGGATAATCCGACTGTGTGTGGTATGCATCGGATTGATTCTGTCGGAATATCCGTCGGACCCAACTTTCCAAATTAACCCAAGCAAGTCAGAAATCTTAAACGTAAATATAAATCCGAGAGAAGAACTTGACATTAAGAGAGAATTCCCATTTCTATGGCAAAAAGAAATTAAATATTTAGGGATTAAACTGACTGCATCAATAGAAAAAATATACCAAATAAACTATATCCCCCTTCTAGAAGAATTGAGAGAAGAAATAAGGAGAATGAGAACAAAGCCCCTGTCATGGTTAGGAAGAATTAATGCCTTAAAAATGATTATTCAACCTAAAATCCTTTATAAATTTCAGCTATTACCAATATATATCCCTCCCCTATATTTTAAAATGATAAATTCTTTAATTTCTAAATTTATCTGGAACAACAAGAAACCTAGAATCCCACTGAAGACTTTGCAAAAGGGAAAAGATGAGGGGGGTCTGAATGTCCCAGACTTTAGAAAATATTACGAAGCAGCAGTGTTAACACGGGTGGTGGAATGGGCAAAATTAGAAAGTAAAAAAAGATGGGGAAAAATAGAACACAGTTTATCAGGCACAAATCTAGGTAGAGAAATCTGGACTCCTTTAAAATATAGATCACTAGGGAAGACAACACCTTTGGTCACAAAAAATGTGTTTAGAGTATGGGAGGGAATACACAAACATAACAAGTGGAAATATAATTCCCCTTTAATTTATCTAAAAGATAATGATTTTTTTGCACCTGGTAAAAGTACAATAGGAGGGAAATGGATAAAACAAGATAATATGCAATTACGACACATAATTAAAGAGGGGAAATTGAAAACACTAGCAATATTACAGAAAGAAAATGACTGGATGGAGTTGAATGAGTGGCGATACCTGCAGCTTAGACATTTCCTCTCAAGACTACCACAACCGCTTAGAGATGGAGAAAATTTGACTGCCTTGGAGCGGATATGTGAGGGGAAATCCCCAAGGGCAGGTATTGCCCAGTTTTATAAGGTCTTGAGACGGGAACATGAAGCGGAGGTACCAATCTTCATTAAAAAATGGGAAGAAGAGATAGGAGCACGGGGTGAAAACCAAAATATAGAAAAAATATTGAAGATGGTGCACAGATCCACAGAAAATAGTAAGACGATAGAAACAAATTATAAAATTTTAGTAAGATGGTATAGGACCCCAGATATAATGGCAAAGTACCAGGAGGGACAATCTGGGAAATGTTGGAGGAATTGTGGACAAACGGGAAGTTTGGCCCATATATGGTGGGATTGTCCAAAGATTAAAGAATATTGGAGAGAAATAATAAGATATATAGAAGTAATAGCTAAAATACAGCTACCTGAGAACCCATGGGTATGCCTATTCCATGCAGTAGATACCCCAATTAAGGAGTATAGGAATTCCCTTACAAGCTCATTAATAAACGTGGCAAAAAGTCTGATTCCGAAAAAATGGAAAGAAATAGAAGCACCCAAAGTAAAGGAATGGTTAGGAAAAGTTGAGGAAATGTACAGCATTGAAGGGCTGGGAATGGAGGAAGAAAGAGAAAGAAAGAGATTCCATGTGAAATGGAAATACTGGAAAATCTTTAGACAATCTATGATCTTTAACGAGGTAATGGGTCGGTAGGGGTGGGAAGAGGGGTGGGAGGGAGATATTTTAGAAGAACTCGAGAAGTAAAGAAAGAAAACCAGGATAATGTGAAAAATTGAAAGGCATGAATGTATATTGGTTCTATGGTTTTCTTTTAATACCTGATTATGTTTTGTACGCAACTTAAATGAAAAATTTAAATAAAGAATAAAAAAAAAAAATTAAAAAAAAAGGAAATATTTTTCGACAAACTGGTCCGATAGGACATACTCCGATCATGTGTAGAGCATTTTGATCGGACAAAGTGCCACGCATGCTCAGATCAAATTCCTACATCAAAGCTATTGGCTACTAGCCTGAATGTAGTCCCATTGTAACGAAATTACGTCATCACGTTCTGAAAGATCAGATTTTTCGACAACTTTGTCCGACCGTGTATATGCAACAGTTTCAGACAAGATCCAACGGACAAAATCCGACGGACAAAATCCGACGGATTTGGTTGTCGAAATCTCCAACCGTGTGTACAGGGGCTTAGACGTTTAGAGAATGTCACGATATAGGGAGATTTGATCATGGCCACTGCGGATGTGGCTTCCCTATATACATGCAAACCTCACGATGGAGGTTTGGAAGCAGTTTCCTACTTTCTCCAATGTGACAACCAGTGGCGTACTAAGTGGGGGGGCGGGGGGGCGAGCCGCCCCGGGTGCCACACACTGGGGGGGGGGGTGTCAGGCCAGCACCCCCCCCCCCTCCGCATCTAAAGAGGAGACAGCGTCATGCCTCGGGTTCGCAGCCCACACAGAGAGAGCCCGAGGCACTGGTAGTGGGCGGCATTGCAGGGGGGGGGGGTGCGAGCAGCACTCGAGTGGAGTGACATCTGCCGGCTCAGTGATCCGGGACCCGGCGCAATAATCCCCTTCTCTCTGTGGTCGCGTCGCGCTGCCGTTCTGATCAGTCTCAGGCAGCGGCTGTCACTCACAGCCGGGCAGCGTGAAGCCGCCTCCCCCTCCTGCATGCACATCACTGTGTAGACAAGGAGCTGCTCGGCTGTGAGTGACAGTCGCTGCCCGAGACTGATCAGAACGGCGCGACGTGAGTCACGTGACCACAGAGAGAAGGGGATTATTGCGCCGGGTCCCGGATCACTGAGCCGACAGGTGACACTTCACTTGGGTGCTGCTCGCACCTCCCCAGAGATGAAATTCCAGGCGTGTCGATTTTACTGAGCCAAGAGGTTTGGTAAGACTGTGGAGGGATTAGGAAAACTGACAGACCCCCTACACAGACTGAACAGCTGCATGCTGCCCTGGACAGTATATGTGTGCCCTTAACTCTGTTACTGCTTGCAATCTGTAAATATCAGCAACAACACCTCAAAATGTGATTGCAGGTTACACTGTAGTCCTTCCTTACAGAACTGTGTCTGAGCAATGCCAATGTAGGGGGGTTCTTTACTGTGGTGGGTCCTGCACTGTAGGGGGGTCTGCACTGTAGGGAGGTCCTGCACTGTAGGGGTCCTGCACTGTAGGGGGGTCCTGCACTGTAGGGGGGGTCCTGCACTTTGGGGGGGTCCTGCACTTTGGGGGGGTCTGCACTGTAGGGGGGGGTCCTGCACTGTAGGGGGTCTGCACTGTAGGGGGGGGGTCTGCACTGTAGGGGGAACTTGCACTGTAGGGGGTCCTGCACTGTAGAAGGGGTCTGCACTGTAGGGGGTCTGCACTGTAGGGGGTCCTGCACTGTAGGGGGGTCCTGCACTGTAGGGGGGTCATGCACTATAGAAGGGGTCCTGCACTGTAGGGGTCCTGCACTGTAGGGGGGTCCTGCACTGTAGAAGGGGTCCTGCACTGTAGGGGGGGTCTGTACTGTAGGGGAAGATTCGGCACTGTAGGGGGGTCTGTACTGTAGGTGAGGATTCTGTACTGTAGGGGAGTCTGTACTGTAGGGGGGTCTGCGCTGTAGGGGGAGGGGTCTGTACTGTAGGAGGGTCTGCACTGTAGGGGGGGGGTCTGCGCTATAGGGTGGAGGGGTCTGTACTGTAGGAGGGTCTGCACTGTAGGGGAGGATTCTGTACTGTAGGGGGGTCTATACTGTAGATGGGGGTCTGTATGGTAGGGAGGGGGGTCTGCACTGTAGGGGGTCTGTGTAACATGCAGAGGGTCCAGAGCTGTGAGGGGCTGTGTAATGTAAAGGGGTGCAGGGTGCTGTGTAATGTAAAGGGGTCCAGAGGTACAAGGGCTGTGTAATGTAAAGGGGTCCAGAGGTTCAGGGTGCTGTGTAATGTAAAGGGATCCATAGGTACAAGGGCTGTGTAATGTAAAGGGGTCAGGAGGTTCAGGGTGCTATGTTATGTAAAGGGGTCCAGAGGTACAAGAGCTGTGCAATGTAAAGGGGTCCAGAGGTGCAGGCTGCTGTGTAATGTAAAGGGGTCCAGAGGTGCAGGCTGCTGTGTAATGTAAAGGGGTCCAGAGGTGCATGGTCCTGTGTAATGTAAAGGGGTCCAGAGGTGCAGGGTGCTGTGTAATGTAAAGAGGTCCTTAGGCGCAAGGTCCTGTGTAATGTAAAGGGGTCCAGAGGTGCAGGGCGCTGTGTAATGTAAAGGGGTCAGGAGGTTCAGGGTGCTATGTTATGTAAAGGGGTCCAGAGGTACAAGAGCTGTGTAATGTAAAGGGGTCCAGAGGTGCAGGCTGCTGTGTAATGTAAAGGGGTCCAGAGGTGCAGGCTGCTGTGTAATGTAAAGGGGTCCAGAGGTGCAGGCTGCTGTGTAATGTAAAGGGGTCCAGAGGTGCAGGGTGCTTTGTAATGTAAAGGGGTTCAGAGGTGCAGGGTGCTGTGTAATTTAAAGGGGTCCAGAGGTGCAGTTGTGCAGAGGGGGGGTACACAGTAGTGACAAAAAGATATTGAAGGATGCAGAGGTATGCAGGGGACACAGTGGGTGTTTTTACATTTTATGGTGGGGGGGGGGGGGTGCCAGATATAGGATCCGCCCCGGGTGCCAAATGCTCTAGATACGCCCCTGGTGACAACTCCCTCATGCATCCATTTTTTTTAGGGACATAGGATGGAATCTGTTGGCATGCAACAATGTGTTGCCGGTAGTGTACTTTCTAAATAATTTGCTACTAATAATAATACTACTACTGTTAGATATTGCACATAAATTGTAATGGCAGAGGCACTTTTGTCCACTAAAGTATGGATGTTTTTCTCCCCGATGGGGGCTTCACTGGAATTCTGTTAACCCAGGTTGCTGTTCCGATCCCTGGATGTTGTTTGAGGGACTGGATGCAGCACAGTGTTGGTGTAGGCAGAGGTGAAGTGGTCACGTCAATCTGACGTGTGTTGCGTTGCTTCCGCACACGCATTCCCCATTCCAAACTACAGAAGCAGAAGTGATAGTGACATGGCAGTGCGGTATGATTCGTATCACGTCACTTCCTCCTGCACATGTGAAATATATCATTGGCATCCCTCGCCACCATTCCTTTAGGGTTTGCCATTGTGGAGTCATGCTCTCCTTCTCCCTGACTGCTGATAATGGGAATCTTGCTTCATGGCAACTTTGACATCTAAACATGGGACTCTTGGACTACGCTTGTTTGATCTAAAGGATATTTCAAGTAAGAATTATTATTTTATTTTTTTTATTTTTTTAGGTACTGGGTCAGCCTTATGGGGGATAATATTTCAGGCTGACCCTGTATCCCCTGGAATTGAGACTCATCTTCTTCCTGGGGATTTATCATAATTTTTTTGTTTTTTCCTTCCCACAGTGCCCATTTCTTTGTGTCATCCAGGGCAACGTATATCTAGCAGTTTTTGGACGTGGACATCTGGTATCCACTTGGGGTAGGCCTTCAGTACCCAATATATGACATCCATATGTTTTGGAGGAGTGCTTCTGCTAAACACACATTTTTTGTAAGTGCATGTTAACCACTTGCCGACCGCCGCATGCTGATGTACATCCCTACTTTGGGGATGGATATTGTTGTTAAGGCAAGAGCTAGCTGCCATACCCCGGTATTCTCGTGTTCGGCCGGTTGTCGGCTACAAGATAAACATGGTCTCTGCCGGCGAGATTCGCTGCAAGATCACTTTTATCGGTGGAGGGAGAGGGGGCTCCCGCCACGATTTGATGCCCTCCGCCGCTTACCGGAGCCATCGGCAGTGGCGGAAGCAATCGCGTCTGTCTCCTTGCTAGTTATGGAGACAAGACACGTGAGGGGAAGATGGCCCCCACCCGTCTCCATAGCAAGGCAGAAGCGATGTCAAAACTTAACTTCCGCCCATACTTCTTAAAGGCACATTTTTTTATGTCTTTTTTTTTTGCATTTAAAGCGGAGGTCCACCCTAAAGTGGACCTTCCGCTCATCGGAAACCTACCCCCCTCCGGCGCCACAATTGGCACCTTTCAGGGGGGAGGGAGGTGCAGATACCTGTACAGTACATGTATCTGCACCCACTTCCGGGATAGCTCTCTGCGGAAAGGGGCGTAGATTACGCCCCTTTCCGCAAGTGCCCGCCCCTTTCCGCAAGTGCCCCGCTGCCTGCTGGGAAACACACAGATCCCAGAGGCAGCGGGGACCGTCCTTATTGCGCAGCGCGACTCGCGCATGCGCAGTAGGGAACCGGGAAATGAAGCCGAAAGGCTCCATTTCCTGATTCCCATACCCAAGATGGTGGCGGCAGGACCCGAGAGACGATCTAGAGATCGGCTTCGGGTGCCGACATCGCGGGCGCGCTGGACAGGTAAGTGTCACTATTTTAAAAGTCAGCAGCTGCAATATTTGTAGCTGCTGGCTTTAAAAAAAAAAAAAAAAAAGCGGCGGACTCCCGCTTTAAGTCCAAATATGAGATCTGAGGTCTTTTTGACCCCAGATCTCATATTTAAGAGGTCCTGTCATGTTTTTTTCTATTACAAGGGATGTTTACATTCCTTGTAATAGGAATAAAAGTGACACTTTTTTTAAACAGTGTAGAAATAAAAAGGTAAAATAAATAAAAAAAATTTAAACGTGCCCCGTCCCGCCGAGCTCGCGTGCAGAAGCAAACGCATACGTTAGTAGCACCTGCATATGAAAACGGTGTTCAAACCACAAGTGAGGTATCGGTAGAGTGAGAGCAATAATTCTAGCCCTAGACTTCCTCTGTAACACAAAATATGCAACCGGTAGAATTTTTTAAATGTCGCCTATGGAGATTTTTAAGGATAAAAGTTTGTCGCCATTCCACAAGTGGGCGCAATTTTGAAGCGTGACATGTTGGGTATCAATTTACTCGGCGTAACATTATCTTTCACAATATAAAAAAATTGGGCTAACTTTACTGTCATCTTATTTTTTAATGAAAGTGCAAATACGGTGTGACAGAAGTATTTCAACGACCGCCTTTTTATTCTCTAGGTTATTATAAAAAAAAGTTTTGGTCGGCATATACACGGAGTTCTAAGTAATTTTATAGCAAAAAAAAAATATTTTTAACTTGTAAACACCAAATCTGAAAAAGAGGCCCGGTCCTTAAGTGGTTAATGATAATTTAAATGCAAACTTTTATTAGAATTTGTATTGACGTTTTACTAATTCAAGCAGTTTTTTTTCAGAGGTAGTATTATTCCCTGAAGAAGATTCATAACAATATTTTTGAAACGCATTGGATATCCCCCTCTGCAGTATTCCTTGTCACAATCAATGACTAAAGGGAACAGCAAGTAGATTACCACTGCATGGCCAACAGCCTCCATCTTACTACGGGTACGGGGGCCCTTCGTTGTTTCTTGCACCGGGGCTCTAAAGAGTTTAGTTATGCCTCTGACCACACATCAAGTTATTATCAGACCTTTAGATTTTATTTTTGTAGAAAAAGTTCCTGTGTATCCCATCAATCTTGGCTTAGTTAAGTATTATGGCAGCTGTATTATAATTGTCAAAAAAAAAAATGGGAAAATCCTGCGCTTATCCTCCCACCTGAGTTGGGCAAACTGAATATAAATTGTGACTTTTAAATAAATAAATATAAATTGTCACTATCAAATAAGTGAATCAATAAATAAAAGCTACAATCAAAATGATCCGAACTCCTGACTAGGGATGAGCTGAACATCCCCCGGTTCGGTTCGCACCAGAACTTGCGACTGATAGTTTGCGCAGACTTTCAAACCCCGTTAAAGTCTATGGGACTCGAATGTGAGAAATAAAAAGTGTGAATTTTAAAGGCTAATATGCAAGTTATTGTCCTAAAAAGGGTTGGGGGACCCGAGTCCTGCCCCAGGGTACATGTATTAGTGCAAAAAAAAAGGTTTTATAAACTGCAGTTTTTTCAGGAGCAGTGATTTTACTGATGCTTGAACTGAAAAAATAAAAGTGGAATATTCCTTTAAATATCGTGCCTGGGGGGTGTCTATAGTATGCCTGTAAAGTGGCACGTGTTTCCCATGTTTAGAACTGTCCCTGCATAAAATGACATTTCTAAAGGAATAAAAGTAATTTAAAACTGCTTGAGGCTTTAATGTAATGTCTGGTCCCGGCAATATGGATGAAAATCATTGAGAAAAAAAAGCATGGGTACCCCCCCTCCCCAGCCCATTAACAGCCCCTTTGGGTCTTGTATGGATATTAAGGGGAACCCCGCACCCCAAAAAAAAAGAAAAGGTGTGGGGTCCCCAGGCCCTATATACTCCGAACAGCAGTATACAGGTGGTCCAAACAAGACAGGGACTGTAGGTTTGTTCTTAAGTAGAATCTGTTTGTAATTTTAAAATGGTACATTTTTAAAGTGTAGCTGCAGCCAAAAAATCTATTTTTAAGCTTTTTGGAAAACATAGGGAAGGGTTATCACCCCTGTAACCTTTGTTTTGCTGTCTGTGCACCTGTTCAGAAGATTTCACCTCACTTTCTGTCCCAATGACAATTGGATTTTGAATTTTATTTTTTGTGAAACAAGGAACTCTTACAGGAGAGAATATCCCTTCCTAGGGTTAGATTTCCTCTCACTTCCTGTTGTCTCCTTCTGTTTGAAAGTAGGAGTCATTTGTAAGTTGGATGTTTGAAAGTAGGGGCCTGCCCTATATACTCTGCAGAAATTTGGGCCTTAGGTGTTTGTGTTGCTACAACACTGTAAGCCCTCACAGTTACTCTTGGTGAGCACAGGAACGGGCCCTGCTGTGAAATATTAGATCAAGAATTGTATTTACATGCCCCGTTGAACAGGGTCAGAAAAACTGGGCCTTTGGTGGTGGGCGGTGTGGTGGTGTTGCCACAACACTGTAAGGCCTCACAGTTACTCTTGTTGGGCGCAGGAATGGGCCCTGCTGTGAAATATTAGATTGAGAATTGTAATTACATGCCCCTGTTAAACAGGGGCAGAAAAATTGGGCCTTAGACACTGGTGCTGGTGCCACAACACTGCAACCCCTCACAGATACTCTGATTGGAGCACAGGAATGAGCCCTGCTGCAAAGTATTTCGTCAAAAATTGTAATTACATGCCCCTGTTAAACAGAGGCAGAAAAATTGGGCCTTAGCCACTGGTAGTGGTGCCCAGAACAAAAAATTGTCTTACAAGCCATCAGCATGAAAATTGAGGAGGAAGAGGATAGTCACTCAGCATAGGCAATCTTGAAGGGAGGGTGCTTGATAGCTGGTGATCCAAGACTGATTCATTTTTATGAAGGTCAGTCGATCGACCGAGTCGGTAGACAGGCGCACCCTGTGATCGGTTACAAAGCCCCAGCAGCACTGAATGTGCGTTTAGAGGAACGCTGGATGCAGGACAGGCCAATAGCTCAATGGCATACTGTGCAAGCTCTGGCCAGTGATCCATCCTCTAGATCCAGTAACCCAAAAGATTTTCGGTGGGAAGGGTGTCCAAGTCTGATCTTGCCTCTAGGTATTTCTGCACCATGTAAATCAGACACCGGCGATGCTGGCGTTGCTGGAACCGATCATACCTTGGGGCTGCGGAATAAAAAATTGTCTGAACGCATCGGTCAGACGGCCACCTTCTCCACCTTCCTCAAACTTACCCTTGTAACATGGATCAAGGAGGGTTGCCAGTCAGTAATGATCCCTCTCCTTGATACCATGAATACGAGGATCCTTCTGCAGGCTTTGCAGGATCAGGGAGGCCATGCAGTGTAGGTTTGCTGAGGCATTCGGTCCGGAGTCCTCTGGGTCACTAAGGATGATATGATCCGCAGCCACCTCCTTCTTGGGATTGTAAATGATCCCACGAAGACTGCTGCTGATGCTGAGTGCTAGGCTCCACCTCCATGCTGACACAATCCTCCTCATCCTCTTCCTGTGTGTTCCAGCAGGAACACTGTCTGGATAAAGGGGGCCGTGAGAGGTAAGGAAGTCCTTCTCTTCCTCCCTCTGTTCTGCCTCAAGTTCCCTGACCATTATTCCATGCAGCATGTGCTCCAACAGGTGGCAGCGTGTGCCCCAACAGGTTGACAAGAGGGACAGTGTCACTGATGCATGCACTGTCACTTCTCACCATCCTCGTGGCCTGCTCAAATGGTGATAGGACAGTGCATGCATCCCTGATCATAGCCCACTGGCATGGGGGAAAAAACCAAGCTCCCCTGACCCTGTCCTGGTGCCATAGTCGCACAGGTACTCATTGATGGCCCTCTGCTGCATGTGCAGCCACTGCAGCATGGCCAATGATGAGTTCCACCTGGTGGGCATGTCACAGATTAGGCAGTTCTTGGGCAGGTTAAATTCCTTTTGGAGGTCAGCCAGCCGAGCACTGGCATTATACGACTGGAAATGCACACAGACTTTCCTGGCCTGCCTCAGGACATCCTGTAAGCCCAGGTAAATGTCTAAGAACCGCTGCAACACCAAGTTAAGGACGTGAGCTAAACAGGGAACATAGATGAAGTGTCCCTGTCGGAGGGCGCAGAGGAGGTTGGTGCCATTGTCGCAAACCACCATTCCTGGCTTAAGATGGTGTGGCGTTAACCACCTCTCAGCCTGCCCTTGCAGAGCTGCTGACAGAATCTCTGCCCCAGTGTAGCTCTTGTCCCCCAAGCACACCAGCTCAAGCACCTTTTTGCCTGCGTACTTGCGTAGCCCCTTGAACGCCTACGGAGCACCTCTGATTCCGAGGACAAATCAGCACAGGAAGAAGCCATGGAGGAAGAAGAAGAGGAGGGGGTGGAGGAGAGAGGTGTGTCAGAATCACCACTAGTAGCATTTTGGAGGCGTGGTGGCGGAACAACCAACTCTACTGCACCCTGTCCTGCATCCTTCCCAGCTGCCAGCAGAGTCACCCAGTGGGCCGTAAAAGATAGGTAACGTCCCTGTCCATGTCTGCTGGACCATGAGTCAGTGGTAATATGCACCTTACCTCTGACCGCCCTGTCCAGCGAAAGCTAAGACATTGCCTTCCACATGCTGGTAGAGAGCCAGAACCGCCTTCCGTGAAAAAAAGTGGCATTTTGGAACCTGTCACTGAGGAACCGCACATTCCACAAACTCACGGAAGGGAGCAGAGTCTACCAACTGAAAAGGCAGCAGTTGAAGTGCTTGCAATTTTCATTCAACCGCTGGGCATGTGGATAGCTGGGAGTGAACTTCTTTCGGTGGTGCAATAGCTGGGGCAGGGAAATTTGCCTGGTACAATTAGACGTTGGTGTGCCGATAGCAGATTGCCCGCAAGTACTTGCCATTGACACACCTAATTCTACACCTTCATTCCTCTCAGTGCAGGTTTCTGAGAGGACTAAAGGTATAGTGGGGTTGGAGATCCTAGCTGATAAGGAGCAAGGAGAGGTCCGCTTTGTTCTTTGGTGTGGGTCTTTTATGTATGCTTGCCAACGGCCTGCATGGCAGGTCGACATATGTCTGGTCAAGCATGTAGTGCTCAAGCGATTGCTGTTTTGGCCACGGAGAAACGCTTGAGACATATGTTGCAAATAGCAGTGGTGCAATCTGATGCACTCGTCTCAAAAAAGGCCCACACCAAAGAACTTTTGGAATAATGCACAGAGACAGCAGTGCCCTGCACATGCGGAGCTCTGCGGTGTGATGCAATCAGTCCTTAAGCTAGCCCCTGGAGGGCATCCTGCCTCGTCGGAGATGTGCCTCCTGCTCCTCCTCCTCTCTCCTATCAAGCACCCATATAGAGTCAGTGACCTCATCATTCCCTCCCTCCTCATCACAAACCTGGAAGTATGCTGCAGCTGGGGGAACGTAACTGCCAGTTTTCTGTCCTTCTTGGGCACCCCCTCTCTCTAGGCTCACGTAACTGCTTTCTTCAAACTGGGTACCATCATCAGAGCCCTCAAAACGCTGCACATCCTCCTGCAGCATGTACCCAACACTGGTCAAACAGTTCAGGGGATTACTCAGGACATGGTGGGGCTAGGGAAGGAGTGACTGATGCCAAGGGAAGACGCTGCTTTGACAGCTGCTTTTACAGACAAAGTACCCAGAGCCTGGGTGAGAGAGGATGAGGAGGATGAGGATGGCTTGGTCATCCACTCTACCAACTCTTCTGCATGTTGTGGCTCAACGCGGCCAGTTCTCTAAAAAAAGGACAAGCGTGCCCCATTGCCACGTGCTGAGGATGCACCGTGTCCATGTTCAGCACTGTTTGCTGTGGACACAGAGCCTGTTTGCCCTCTTTACTGGCCTGAGAGCATCTGCCTCTCCTTAGTGGCCTTCCAGACATACTGTACAATTAGATTAGCAATACAATGCCTGAAGTTTACTAAAAACACCAGGAAAGGCCTACAGTAAGGTATAGGCTTGGCAGCTCAGGGAGTCACCTGCCTGGCTGAAAGTGTCTTTGAACACGCACTCAGGCAATGACCTTTCAGCTCAGACAAGGAGAAGACTGATCAGAGATGCAGCCAAGAGGCCCATGATCACTCTGGATGAACTGCAGAGAACTACAGCTGAGGTGGAAGAGTCTGTCCATAGGACAACAATCAGTCGTACACTGCACAAATCTGGGCTTTATGGAAGTGTGGCAAGAAGAAAGCCATTTCTCAAAGATATCCATAAAAAGTCTCGTCTAAAGTTTGCCACAAGCCACCTGGGAGACACACCAAACATGTGGAAGAAGGTGCTCTGGTCAGATGAAACCAAAATCAAACTTTTTGCCCACAATGCAAAACGATATGTTTGGCGTAAAAGCAACACAGCTCATCACACCATCCCCACTGTCAAACATGGTGGTGACAGCATCATGGTTTGGGCCTGCTTTTCTTCAGCAGGGACAGGGAAGATGGTTAAAATTGAGGGGAAGATGAATGCAGCCAAATACAGGACCATTCTGGATGAAAACCTGTTGGAGTCTGCAAAAGACCTGAAACTGGGACGGGGATTTATCTTCCAACAAGACAATGATCCCAAACATACAGCAAAATCTACAAAGGAATGGTTCACAAATAAACGTATCCAGGTGTTAGAATGGCCAAGTCAAAGTCCAGACCTGAATCCAATCGAGAATCTGTGGAAAGAGCTGAAAACTGCTGTTCACAAACGCTCTCCATCCAACCTCACTGAGCTTGAGCTGTTTTGCAAGGAAGAATGGGCAAGAATTTCAGTCTCTCGATGTGCAAAACTGATAGAGACATACCCCAAGCGACTTGCAGCTGTAATCACAGCAAAAGGTGGCTCTACAAAGTATTAACGCAAGGGGGCCGAATAATTTTGCACGCCCCACTTTTCATTTTTTTATTAGTTAAAAAAGTTTCGTTCTACTTCATAATTGTGTCCCACTTGTTGGTGATTCTTCACAAAAAATAAAAATGTTATATCTTTATGTTTGAAGCCTGAAATGTGGCAAAAGGTTGAAAAGTTCAAGGGGGCCGAATACTTTCGCAAGGCACTGTATATATATATATATATATATATATATATACACACACACACACACACACACACATACACTGCAGCTATCTGTCTCGTCTGCCTGCATGAAGTATATTAGCAACAGTACACACCAGGAACAGTCTGCAGTGAGATTTAGCTAAACTATATATATATATATATATATATATATATATATATATATATATATATATATATATATATATATATATATATATATATATATATATGTATATATAAAACCCGAGTTTCATATATACACAAACAATACACTGCAATTAACTGTCTCACCTGCCTGAAGTATATGAGCAACAGAACACCCGGAAGGAATTGCCTGCCTGATGAAATTAAAAGAAATGACAGTCTGTCTCTCTCTTTCACAAACGCCACCAACACACTACACACGGCCGACGTGCAGGCAGCCTTATGTAGTGTGGGGTGTGTACTTAACCCCCTGAGTCATAATTGGCCACAGGCTGGACCTCCCCATGTCAGCCTACTATGGGTCAGCTCCGCCCCCTCTGACCCCTCCAGGACCACCTTTTTCCCAGCCCATAAAGGGCGGCTGTTGGACCAAGACGACGTTCTTTTTTCGGCCTCGCTCCGGACGCCTTTTCAAATTATTTTTATTTTTTGTTTAAAAAAAAAAAAAAGTTTATATATTAATCTGGGCCAGTTTTATGTCCTGTCCGGGTTAAGCCTCTCCCGGCACAGAAGACCCCACCAGACGGGCTGTAAATCTCCCAAGGTGGTGGGTTCACACGGTGCTGGGATCTAGGCTTCAGTTTAAACAACTATGTGTGTGGCAGGGGAGGAACAGGCAGGCTTGTGGAGCTGCTGGGATAAGTCTCTCTTCATTTTTATTGTTGCTTTACCTTTCTCTGTGTGTCTGGAGCTCTGCTGGGCTCTGTAGCCCTCCCTCGTGTCCTGCAGATCGGTTGCCTAGCAATCTCTGAGGCGCTCTCTGATGACTAAGACAGCTGTCTTGTCTTAAGGGGCGGTCTCCTACGCTCTGGGCTTCCCTGCATTCTGGGAGAGATCAATACTCAGTGCTTCAGCTCTGCAAGCTCTGCTCTGCACTTAGGTAGGAACTTTTCAGCTGCTACTTGGTTCTTAGTTGTTTATTTTTATACCGCTGTGCATGTATTTAGCCTTCCTTTCCTTTTAGGACTATCAGCCTGCCTGTGTACCCTGCCTGAAGAGCCCATGGAAAGGTGTGTTTTTTTTGTTTTGTTTTTTAAAAGAGAGCATCTCCTCTGTGTTTTCTTACAGAGAGAAAAGCCCAGTGCGAGCTAAATGCCCGCAGAGAGGCTCCAAGTCTTCTCCTCTACCACGAAAGAGCAAGAGGAAGTTGTGTCATGCTGAGTTGCAGAGTCACATGCACCTGCAGTTTTTTCCACAATCTCGGTATTCCAGATCTCCCTCTTCAGAGCCTCATCAAAGTCGCTCATATCCGAGCCAAGGAGGTTCAAGCCATCATAGAGCCTCTAAAGAGACCAGATCCAGCAGGCACAAGGGGCAGGCCTCCTCCTCATCCAGGTCCTCCTCTCCAGCAGGCTGTTGGGGCTATGCGGCTGAAGCCTTCTGGGAAAATTGGTGTGCGCTTCCTGTCTCAAAGAAGCCGCACGGGATGACGCTTCTGATGCCCGACGTGTGAAATCCTGTATTAAATCGGCAGTCAGAGAGGGGTTGAGAGGAGCATCCAGGAAGCCCGCCCATCCAGCATCTTCTTCCGATTCGGTTCTGGAGTCAGGCAGTGGGTCCGATTCTGATTCCTCAGAGGCGGAGGGGATTCCGCAATCACACACCTTTGATTTTGCCTTGGTCCCCATTTTGGTGGAGGCGGTGAAGGATGCGTTACAGTGGCAGGAAGAGACTCCTCCTCCCAAAAAGCAACGAAAATACTATCCGGAATTGAAAAAGTCCTTACCTTCTTTTCCCCTCATCTTTGAGATCCGGGAAACTTTGGAAGATGAACGGGCTAGGCTAGAAAGAAGGTTTACTATCAACAACAGATTTTCGAAGCTATATCCATTCAGTGTGAAGGATGCAGAGTTATGGGACACTACCCCCAGGGTGGATGCCTCACTGCAGCGTTTGGCCCATCATATCACTCTTCCGATTCACGATTCAGTCTAGTTTAGGGATCCCACGGATCAGAGAGTGGATACGGATCTGAGGAGGTTATATTCAGTAGCGGGGGCGGCGTGCAGACCGGCGTTGGCCCTTACCTCTGTAGCAGTGGCTCTCAAGACTTGAGTGGCAGAATTGGATGGTTGTTCTGGGGAGGAACTTGGATCGGGTGGTTCCTCACCTCTGCAGTTTGTGAAAACAGCTGTCGAATTTCTGGCTGAAGCGGCCATGGATCAGGTCAGAATGATGGCGAAGATTATGGCCCACTCCGTGACAGCTCGAAGAGCTTTATGGTTAAGGCACTGGGCGGCGGATAATTCTTCAAAACAGAGTTAAGGCACCGGGCGGCGGATAATTCTTCAAAACAGAGTCTATGTTCTTTATGGGAAACTCCTTTTCGGTAAGCCCTTGGAATCTGCGATCCAACGTGTGTCCGGTGGCAGATCAGGTTTAATCGCACAAGAGAGGAGAAGACACCGCCAGCCCTTTCGCCCAGCAAGAAGGTCCAAGGAGAATTTTAAGGAAGCCAGTTCCTACAGGCCTGGTAGGCCATTCTCCAGGCAATGGAGGCCAGCTGGTTTGTCCTTTCCCAAGGCTTCTAAGCCCAAGCAGGGCCAAGCCCCGAAGTCAACAGATAAGGCCTTTTGAAGGTTTCTCCGCCCGAGTCCCTCACTTGGGAGCAAGGCTCGCTCAGTTCGGGGGGGTTTGAGCAGACGAAATTCGGGACTCATGGGTGTTGGCCATAATTCGGGACGGCTATCGTCAAGGCCTCCTCAGTCCCTGTTTGTGGAAACCAGGGTTCCGACTTCCCTGGAGAAGAGAAAGTGTTTGCAAGGTTATATAAGTGCATTGCTGACACCAAAAGCCATTGTCCCGGTGCCAAGATGAGAACAGGGTTTAGGGGTTTATTCCCCATTGTTCCTAGTGGCGAAAGCTTCGGGGGGTTTCAGACCAGTGTTAGATCTGAAATCTCTAAACTCATACATAAGGGTCCCGTCTTTCAGGATGGAGTCCCTGGAGACCATTATTTCCGTGGTGAAGGAGGAAGACTGGATGGCCTCCATAGACTTGGCGGACGCCTATTTACATTTTCCCATCCATCCAGCTCATCATGGGTTCCTCAGGTTTGCGGTGGAAGGTGCTCATTACCAGTTTTGCTGCCTCCCGTTTGGCCTGTGCACAGCACCCAGAACCTTTTCGAAAGTACTTTCAGCCGTCATCGCCACCCTCAGAGTCGGAGACATTAAAATTTTTCAGTATCTAGATGATCTGCTGTCTTCAGAACATCTTCTCCTTCGTCATGTGACCCTCACCTGCGAGACACTAGCCCGGATCGGCTGGCTAGTCAATCATCGAAAAAGCCAGATGCAGCCGACCCAGGTTTTAGAATACCTGCGGGTAAAGTTTGACACAAAACAAGGTCGAGTCTCTCCCTCAGAGGAAAATTCGGGATATTCAGATCCAAACCGGGAAAGTGATGTCCAGCTCATTACTTGCTGCAAGACAGTGCATGCGCTATCTCGGAATATTATCATCAACGATTCCGGTAGTTCCTTGGGCCAGGTGGAGAAGAAGGATTTTTCAGTGCAATTTCCTTCTCCAATGGAATCGTCACTTCCCGAGTCAGAAGATACACATTCCGAGGTCGATAGGGCAATCCCTTCGTTGGTGGACAGTCTCACGCAACCTTGCCCCGGGTGTATCCCTTCGGCCTCCAGAACAAGTAGTACTCACTACCGATGCCAGTCTCCGGGGTTGGGGAGCCCACTGCCTGGGTCAGCAGGCTCAGGGTCGGTGGCCCCCTGACATCACGCAAACATCGAATTTCTTGGAGTTAGAGGCCGTCCGGCACGCTCTTCTAGCCTTCCAGCCACTTTTGAAAGATCAAGCGGTCAAAATACTGTCCGACAACAAGGCCACTGTTGCGTATGTGTCCCGTCAAGGGGGTACCAGGAACCGAGTCCTACTTCAGGTCACATGCCAGATATTCCAGTGGGCAGAGAAGAACCTTGTTTCTTTGATGGCAGCATATCTCCCGGGCCCCGTGAATACATTAGCGGACCATTTGAGTTGAAACTTCGTAGATCTCAGCGAGTGGACCTTGAATCCGAAATTCCTGCGGAGGATCTTCAGGATTTGGGGGTTACCTGTTATAGATCTCATGGCATCAGAGAGGAACGCCCAGCTTCCTTGGTTCTTCTCCAGAACATACCATCCACAAGCTTGCGGCCAAGATGCCCTGTCCATACCGTGGGACTTCCCCCTGGTGTATGTGTTCCCTCCACTTCCTTTAATCCTCAAGACCATACTGAAGATTTACAGGGAGGAATTAACAGCCATAGCGATTCTACCATTTTGGCCCAGAAGGCCTTGGTTCCCGCTGGTGTGGAGAATGAAAATGTGTCAACCAATCCCGCTGCCATGCTGTTGGGATCTCCTACTCCAGAACGGAATATGTCATCCAAATCCCAGGAGTCTGAGGCTAATGGCGTGGAAATTGAGAGGAGGTCTCTAAAGTGTTTAGGCTTCTCGGAGAAAGTATTGAACACCTTGTTGCAGTCTCGGAAAAGATCGCCGAACGCGACCCATCACCAAGTATGGAAGGCTTTCTGTCATATCGCTGTGAAGAAGGGCTGGCAACCCGAATCTCCTTCAGTCTCAAACATCTTGGAGTTTCTCCAGCAGGGACAAGATGATGGCCTGGCTTACAACTCCCTGAAGGTCCAGGTTTCGGCCCTTTCAGCAATAATGAACTCCAGGTGGGCAATGGAACCGCTCGTGGTCCGTTTCCTGAAGGCAGCCATTAAGATCAGACCTCCCCTGAAGTCTTTTTTTCCCAAATGGGACCTGACTCTGGTCTTAAAAGCCTTGTTGGCTCCTCCTTTTGACCCAACATCATCCTGTTTGGTATTTCATTTGACATTGAGGAAAGTATTCCTGACGGCCATTGCCTCCGCTAGGAGAGTTTCCAAATTATGCGCCTTTTCATCCAAAGAGCCTTTTTGTATGATTCTTCCCGACAAGATTGTTCTCAGGCCGGTTCCTAGCTTTCTACCGAAGGTCTTTTCACATGAATTGGGAGACTATCTTGCCAGCCTTCACCGTAGATCAGTCCCAAGGTGATTGGAAGAAGTTAGAATTGGTCTTCTCTATTTCAGCTTATTTGGAGCGGACTGAGGAGTTTCGCAAGCAGGATCAGCTGTTCATCTTTCCCATGGGACATAAAAAGGGCATGGCGGCGCCTCCTAGGATTGTTTCATCCTGGATGTGAAGACCATCCAGATCGCTTACGAGTCACTAGGTCTTCCCCCGCCAGCGGAGGTCAGGGCACATTCGACTAGAGGTATGGCAGCGTCATGGGCAGCCTATGCGAAGGTGTCACCCGAGGTAGTTTGCAGAGCAGCAAGCTGGAGCGCTCCCAACACTTTCATCCAGCATTATAGGCTGAATGTAGCATTCTCTCCTATGGAATTGTTTGGTTCATCTGTGATTTCTGCGGCTGTCGGCCATTAAATTTGTTTAGCAGCAGTTCTCTCTCTGAGTCTTTTATTTTCCCCTCCATTTTTTGAAAGAAGCTTGCTACATCCCATAGTAGGCTGACATAGGGAGGTCCAGGAATAAGGAAAATTGTTGCCCATACTTACCGTAATTTTCCTTTTCTGGACCCTCCCCATGTCAGCCGGGGATTCCCACCCTATAACCCGTTGCGAGGAAGGGTGATGGAACATCGTCTTGGTCCAACAGCCGCCCTTTATGGGCTGGAAAAAAGGTGGTCCTGGAGGGGTCAGGGGGGGGGGGGAGCTGACCCATAGTAGGCGGATATGGGAAGGATCCAGGAAAGGAAAATTACGGTAAGTACGGGCAACAATTTTCCATATATATACATATACATATATACATATATATATATATATATATATATATATATATATATATATATATATATATATATATATATATATATATATATATGAATGAAAAAAAGAGGGGGTTCGACAATGGCCCTACTTAGAAATAGATCAGATCGTTTTTTAGGCAAAAGTCAGGGACCACGAAAAGGAAAACAAAGAGGATGCAGAGGTGGGAAATGGAAACATTCCCAAAAAAAAGGAAGCGATAAATTAGGAGGGCATTTTCAATCTCAGTGGAATGGAACTAACTGATAAACTTGAGACCTTAGGGAAAGGTCTCAAGTTTGCCCCTATTAAGCCCCTTAAATTTGATATGTTTATTGACATTAATAAATTTATTAGAAAATTAAGCATTAAAAAGACAATATCTTTCCAATCCTGTCACTAGAGGGGTTAATCAGTATGGTGTACCTTCTGATGTTGGCTCTAACCTCAGGAACGCTTCTTTATTTAACCCCCAGGAAAACCCTCACCTAACCTTTCAAGAGTTGGTGTTAAAAGATCTACACAAGGCTAAATTTGAGAAGGCCCAACAGAAAGATATACATCAGGGGATTAAATCGCTTTGTAATAGGAAAGACTTAATTATCCACCCTGCTGATAAGGGAGGGGGCATTATGTTGCTGAAGAGACAGTGTTATGAAGGGGAGATGAATAATCTCCTGGCAGATAGGGTCACTTTTAGCATTTAAAAAAAAGACCCCATTAATATGTATGTAAAACATTTACATCAAATTATAAAAATAGGTTTTGAAATTAATAAAAAAGAAAAGGAATTGTTGGTGCCACTTACACCCAGAATTCCTATTATATATTACCTGCTGAAGGTTCGCAAGAGTCACCCATCGGGAAGACCCATCATTAGCGGAATAAACTCAGCAACCTTGAGGATTGGAAAATATAGACATGTTTTTACAACTTTTGGTTAACCACACCCCAGCCTTTTTAAAAGATACCATGCAGATTATAAGAGAAACATCAGAATTAAATATAGAGGATGATATGATACTAGTAACAGCTGATGTTTCATCGCTGTATACTGCTATACCCATCAGAAGGATTATCAAGCAGCAAAACATTTTTTTGATAAAAATGATAGGCTAACTACATCCCACCAACATTTTATTTTGGAACTTTTATGTTTCACTATGGAACACAATTATTTATTTATTTTATCAAGGTAATTACTATCTGCAGCAGACTGGTGTGGCAATGGGGGTTACATTTTCCCCCAGTCTCGCTAATCTTTTTATGGTTTTATGGGAAAACAAAGTCATTTTTACAGACACACATCCCAATTTAAAATTATGGCATCGCAATATAGACAACGCCTTCTTTATATAGAGGGGTGATGAGAACGCCCTTCTTGCTTTTATGAGTGATCTGAAAAATAATGATTGGGGTATCAGATTCACTTATGGAGTAGTACTTCAATTAATTTTCTGGATGTAACTATATTTAAGCAACACAATAGACTTTTCACCAAAATGTTTTTTAAAACCACTGACAGAAATGGTTTTATACCAATAGGATGCTGCCATCACCCCAACTGGTTACAATCTGTACCTAAAAGTCAGTTCCAACACATTAAGGGGGAAGTCTATACTCTACAAGCGTCTACTGTGAGAGAACGCTTTGTAGAGAAGGGCTATGATAGTTATACTCTTCAATCAGAAATATCTACTCTGGACAGGAATACACTTCTGGTTCCCAAAGTAAGGAAAGAAAATGTCCTAAATAAATTGGAATGGTCCTTCTTCACTACCGTCTCATCCCAATATAGATAGGTTAATAAAATTCTGCTGAAACACTGGAAGGTAGGCCCACCTGGAACGGGTAGACACCGTTTTGGGCTCATCCCTTCCTTCCAAAATGTTTGGTAATTTAAAAGGTTTTTACCCATGTTGACCGTGTAAGGTATGTAGGGAATCTAAAATTATGAGGACCGCCTCCTTTACAGCCCAGACAACTGAACATACCTATCCCATCAGGGAGTTTATTACGTATAAAGCTATAGGGGTAATATACCTCTTGAGGTGCCCATGTTGGTTCCAATATATTGGTAAAACCATGCGGGCACTGAAAGTAAGGATAGCTGAACATCTCACCAATATAAAGAAAGGCTTTAAAGGGCACAGAGTGTCCAAACATTTTCGTGAATGCCACAATAGGGATCCACCCCTGTTACAGGTCATAGGTGTTGAGAAATTCACCCCATTGGAGGGGGGAGCAATATGAAAAAATTGATATCCTGTTGTGAAACCCATTTGATTTCCTTAATTACAGACCACTGGGAATGAATATCAAATGTAGATATATATATATCTCCATTTCATTTTTTTTTCTTTTTTCTTTTTTTTTTTTCTTTTTTATATAACTCACTGTGATCAGTTACTCACAGGACTGTGATATATTTGATTGTATGCCGTATACATTTCACCCACCAATGTCTTTGTATATTAAGTTATTAAGTTTTGTAATGAATTGTAAATACCCAATATATATGACTAGTGGTGGATGAGAATAATCAATTTCATCTTTGTGCCTCGACTTTTAATATATTTTTGAATTTAAATTTATTTTTATATGTTAAATTTTTTGCTTAAAATTTTTTAAATTTTGGATAAATACTGAACACCAATTGTTCTCCTGGTGTTTTGGTTTCACAACATTCACTCAGGAGAGCAATATGTTTAAACATGCATTTGTTTAATAAAGGTGTTAACAAAAGGATGTACAGATAATTTTGATTTACGGTGCCATACATATTCACATGTATTTTACGCTGTTAGCTGACATCTTGGGTGAGTCTTCCCAGCTGAAGCCTATTACGGGGAAACGCACTGGGTGGAGCCCATTGTGAGAGGTCTACCTGTTGAAGCTGGCTGGTGCTGTTTTTCTGCCTTGATGTAAGTGTGTAGTGTGCTGTTTTAAATAAATCCCTTGTTGAAACTTACTGCACATACATGTTTTGAGCCTATCTTTGAGCTCTTCCTTTGGATGTCGGTATATCCATCGAAACGGAGGTTCCTGTGATTGCTGGAAGATTGGATCTGCTGTTAAAGCACAGCCTGCTGGAGCTTGAAGGGATTGTTATCCAGCGTTTGAGATCTTTATAATCTGAGATTCACTCACTTTGTTAAGAGTAGCATATATATGGTGATAGGATCATTTATGTTATTTGAAATCTGCACACTGAATTATCAATTCACCAGGTCACTTCAATCCCTTTCTTATGTGGGTCTTCTAGTTGGATATTCATTCAATGTTTGGATTGAACATAGTATAATATAAGATAATATAATATATATATATATATATATATATATATATATATATATATATATATATATATATATATATATTTTTTTTTTTGTTTTTTTTGACACACAGCTTTTTATTCATATGATTTTTTCTCACTAGTATTTACACCTTCATTCAGGTTTGAGGAAGGTTGGTATTTTTTGCACTGCTTCAAATATTATTGAATAGGGCACCTATTTTTAAGGTTGAATATATATTTACCGGTATTAAGTTTTCATCGCAAAATACAAAATATAACATTGTGGAGGAAAGGGGGATGAGGGTAAAAAATAAAGAGGGTTAAGGGTAAGGGATAAGGAAGGGGGGGAGGTGTTCACATGCCATCTCGTGTACCATTAAACATTTAACAATTATACATCTTTATAAAGCTTGTCTGTAGTATATTGCATTCCATATCCATCCATATGGTGTCATCTATCTCCGGACACCACCTGGGAAATCTGCTCAGTTCGACAAGTAAATCCATAGAGGGAGGTGCAAGACTGGTATAGGATGGGGCAAGGAGGTAAAGATAGGATAGGTTAAAGGGGGGGAATAGATGGGGGTGGTAAAAAAGGCTGGGGTACTCAGCATAAACAGTCTTATAAAAGTTCAGCAGTTATACTCCATCCTAAGGTACAATGAGAACCTCAAGTTTTGAGGTTGTGTGACAATCTGTCCCCTGACATTTCATAGTAGTGGGGTCCCTTTCTTATGCAGATATGCTGCCGAGAAAGGGGTCCGATGAGGAATGAAGAAGCCAAGGGTACCACAGTCCTACATATTTACTCCAGGTGTCAGTTTGTTTTGCTTGTAGTTCCTCCACGAGCATAATATCATTCATGGAGTCTATCCACCTAGTAATTGGAGGAGTAGTATCTACTTTCCAAAATTGGGAGATAGTATGTCGGGCTGCTGACAAGAAAAATCTAAGAAGATTATTTTTATAGGAAATTAGCGGTCCTGGGAACATGGAAAGCAATGCCATTTTTTGGCGAAGGTATCATGGAGACACTGTATAAATCATTGTAAATACTAAATACCTTGTCCCAGAAGGGGCGAACCCGGTCACAGTCCCACCACACGTGTTTGTACGTTCCCTCTCTTCCGTGACAACGACAACATCTGTCCATAGTACCTGGATACATCTTGCTCACCGAGACTGGATCTCTATACCATCGTGCTAGCAATTTGTAGTTTTTCTCTTGTGCGAACCCGGATATGGAAGATTTGTGTGTAATTATAAATGAGGTATTCCATTGTGCCGGAAAGACCTCTAATACCAGGTCTCTTGACTATTTTTCTGTGAAATTAGGTAGAGTGTTATACGTGTGTGATTGTATGTCCCTGTAAATCAAGGATATTGGATGTTCAGGTGTCCGAGAGAGACCACACATATCCTCAAAGGAAGTGAGAGGTCTATGGGCCTGTCCTTAAAAGTGAAGTGTCTTACAGTATTGTGTTAGAGTTAGCATGGAGAGCCAGTCTATTGAGGAGGATCAGTGAGCGGTCTGTTGGGAATAGAATTGGCCTGTGGAGGGCTGGATATATTGTCTGGCTGTGGGCCATTGTTCCCTAGAGTATGGACCCCATTGCCCTCTGGTGTTGTACACTGGGAGTGCCGGGTTGTCAAGCAGAGATGTTAGAGGGCTAGAGTCTGTGGAGAGTGAGAGGACGGACCATTTATGGTACCAGATGGACAATGCAGCCACCGTAAGTGGGGATATGTTTTTTATAGATCGGAATTGTACCCCCAAAGAAGAGCCCTAAGGTCCATTTGAGCCATATCCTGTTCTATAGTTGTAGCTGGCTTAGTTAGGGGGCGTGGGAACCACTCAAGGAGCCTCGAGATTACTGTTGATATGTGATATAGTTGGAAGTCTGGGAGGCCTATGCCCCCTCTACTTTTAGGAGCACAGAGTATTCTATGTTTAAGTCTAGAGGGGTGGTTTTGCCAGATGAGCTTAACCGCTCAGGAGCGAATGTGTGAAAGAAGGTGGTTGGGAGGATGGGAGGATTATGGGCAACGTTTGAAACGGATACAGCAACTTCGGGAGGATATCCATTCTAAGAACACACATACGTCTCCACTAGGACAGTTTGAGATGATGCCATGATTCTAGCGAATGTCGGATTTTCACCAACAAAGGGCCATAATTCAAGGCATAAGTGTCCCGTATGTTTCTGGGAATCTCTGTCCCCAAGTATTTAATCGAGTGTGGCTGCCATTGAAATGGGAACCCTTTTTTTAAGAAGGGACAATGTGTTTGGGTTCAGGGATATGTTCAGAGCCTCAGTTTTAGTAATATTTAGTTTGAAATTGCTGTGGGCTCCAAAGCGGTCAAGCTCCTGAAGTAAGGCGGGGATACTAATTTGTGGTTGCGTGATATAGAGGAGCAAGTCGTCTGCATATAATGATAGTTTGCAGTGGGCCGAGCATGTAGGAATCCCATGTATGGTGTTGTTGCTGCGGATAGCTTGGGTGAGATGTTCAACTGTAAGCTCAAATAGCTCTAAAAGGATGACAATGGGCACCCCTGTCTTGTACCGTTTGATTTCAAATTGTTCTGAGGTCTCCCCATTGGCCGTTACTTTAGCTGAGGGGTTAGTGTAAAGGGACATCATTTTAACCAGCATTTTTGGTCGCAGACCTATCTGGTGAAGTGATGCATAGAGAAAAGGCCAGCTCACTCTATCAAACACCTTCTCAGCGTTGCATGCTAGAAGGCAGGTGGGTATGTCGTGTTGTTGGGCATAGGAAATGAGATGTAGGGTCTTTGTAGTGTTATTGCGGGCTTCTAGAATTGGTATAAAACCCACCTGGTCACCATGAATGAGGGATGGGAGTAATGGAGTTAAGCGGGTGGCTATAATTTTAGAGAATAACTTGAGGTCAACATTCAATAGCTAGATGGGCCTGTAGTTGCTACATAGGGAGTGGTCCTTTCCTGGCTTGGGTGGCACCACAATCTGGGCTTGGAGGATTTGAGGAGATAAAGGGTGTGTGTCATCTATCTTTTCAAAGGCACAAGCCATTATAGGGGCCAGCTGTTGTGGGAATGTTTTGAAAAATTGAGGGGCATAGGGGTCTGGGCCCGGGCTCTTACCAGCCTTAAGTGTCTTGATTGCCATTAAAAAAAGTCAGATGTAGTGATTGGGGATTCTACGTTTTCAGTTTCTGTAGAGGGGATGGTCGAGAGAGCTGTGTCTTGGATGTATTGATGTAGGTCTGTAGAGACCAGCGGCGGATCCAGGGGGGGCAACTGGGCAATTGCCCCCTCCGAGAATATGCCAGCGTGGCCGGTTCCGCGGGTACAATCACGGGCAGTTCCGCGGGTACCCGCGGCCAGTTCCGAGGGTACAATCGTGGCCGGTTCCGCGGGTACCCGCGGCCGGTTCCGCGGGTACCCGCGGCCGGTTCCGCGGGTACCAGCGTGGCCGGTTCCGCGGGTACCCGCGGGCGGTTCCGCAGGTACAATCGAGGCCGGTTCCGCGGGTACCAGCGCGGCCGGTTCCGGGGGTGACTGTGCAGAGTGGACGGGTGAGGGGGGGCAGCTGGGCGGCTTAGGAGGGCTGCTGGCCAATCAGGAAGCCAGCGGGCAGGGGAGCAGAGAGATGACATCATCTCTCACTGCCCTGCATCCCTCCAGTTCTGCCCTCACTGTGCAGGAAGCTGTGTGCAGCATTACATCATCTCTCTGCTGCCTATCTTCACTCTGGACTCAACAAAAGAACACCTTAGCAGAAAAGTGACACAGTAGGTGACAATCCGCAATGCGTGGCAGGCTACGTGGCAAGTGGCAATCCGAAATGTGTGGCAGGCTACGTGGCAATCCGCAATGTGTGGCAGGTGACGTGGCAAGTGACAATCCGCAATGTGTGGCAGGTGACGTGGCAAGTGGCAATCCGCAATGTGTGGCAGGCTATGTGACAATCTGCAATGTGTGGCAGGCGACGTGGCAAGTGGCAATCCGCAATGTGTGGCAGGCTACGTGTCAATCCGCAATGTGTGGCAGGTGACGTGGCAAGTGACAATCCACAATGTGTGGTAGGTGACGTGGCAATCCGCAATGTGTGGCAGGCGACGTGGCAAGTGACAATCAGCAATGTGTGGCAGGTGACGTGGCAAGTGACAATCCGCAATGTGTGGCAGACTACGTGGCAAGTGGCAATCCGCAATGTGTGGCAGGCGACGTGGCAAGTGACAATCCGCAATGTGTGGCAGGCTATGTGGCAAGTGACAATCCGCAATGTGTGGCAGGTGACGTGGCAAGTGACAATCTGCAATGTGTGGCAGGCGGCAATCCGCAATGTGTGGCAGGCTACGTGTCAATCCACAATGTGTGGCAGGCGTCAATCCGCAATGTGTGGCAGGCTACGTGTCAATCCGCAATGTGTGGCAGGTGACGTGGCAAGTGACAATCCGCAATGTATGGTAGGTGACGTGGCAAGTGGCAATCCGCAATGTGTGGTAGGTGATGTGGCAAGTGACAATCCGCAATGTGTGGCAGGCTACGTGTCAATCCGCAATGTGTGGCAGGCTACGTGTCAATCCGCAATGTGTGGCAGGCGGCAATCCACAATGTGGGGCAGGCTACGTGTCAATCCGCAATGTGTGGCAGGTGACGTGGCAAGTGACAATCCGCAATGTGTGGTAGGTGACGTGGCAAGTGGCAATCCGCAATGTGTGGCAGGCTATGTGGCAAGTGACAATCCGCAATGTGTGGCAGGTGACGTGGCAAGTGACAATCCGCAATGTGTGGCAGGCTACGTGGCAAGTAGCAATCCGCAATGTGTGGCAGGTGACGTGGCAAGTGACAATCCGCAATGTGTGGTAGGTGACGTGGCAATCCGCAATGTGTGGCAGGCTATGTGGCAAGTGACAATCCGCAATGTGTGGCAGGTGACGTGGCAAGTGACAATCCGCAATGTGTGGCAGGCTAGGTGGCAAGTAGCAATCCGTATTTGGTGACAAGTGACGTGGCAAGTGGCAATCCGCAATGTGTGGCAGGTGACGTGGCAAGTAACAATCCGCATTTGGTGACAAGTGACGTGGCAAGTGACAATCCGCATTTGGTGGCAGGCGACATGGCGAAAGACACCCTCGGGGCTCCCATTGATTCTGCATTATGGTGAGTTGAACCATTTAATTTTATATTACAATGTATTAATAGAAATAATGTGCTTCAATCATCCTGACACCATAACAACCATGGTGCCGTAATGATTGAAGTGCCAATACCAGCCATTTCCCATATAAATTGCCCCCAAAAAAACATATTTTATAGAAGTGCCCCTCCCGAGACTGGACTTTGGATCCGCCCCTGGTAGAGACCTGAGCTTGTTGTAAGCCCTGTGCACCACAAGGTGGGAGGTTATAGAGAGTACAGTAATAGTTCCTAAATTCAGCGATTATCTCAGAGTTTTTGTGTTTTTTCTGTTTGGTCAGGGACACTATATAAGGTATATTTTGTCTTTGTTGTCTGGGGTGTAGAACCCTAGCCAGGTGTTTCCCGCACTTATTTGGTTGTGAATAGTGTATATGGTGGCCTTTGTTCCGAGCGGAGAGTGCATTATTTGTGAAAAGTCATAGTAGGTCACGGCAAGCATTTGATAGTTCCGCTAACGTTTTTGGGTCAAGGGTTCGCTTGGGTGTTGCATCCAGTGTAGCTATCAGCCGAAATAGGCATTTTACGTCCTCCCTGCGTGTTTTTTTAATCTGGAGCAGTGTTGGATAAAGATCCCTCTAAGTACGCATTTAAGGGTTTCCCAGCGGTCATGGCTGAGGTTTCGCCTCGGCTGTGTGAGTGGTTGAAGTCTGTGATGGCTTTTGACACTGCCGCATTGCAGACGGTGTCAGTCAGCAAGTTGTCATTCAGTCGCCAGGTGGCTCTATGCATGCGACACGGGACTCTACCTAGGACTGCATGTATGGGTAAGTGGTCTGACCACAGTTTCAGGCCTATGTTGCTTCTGGGATCTAGATCCAGGAGCGATTGTGATAGGAATATGTAGTCTATTCTACTGTATGATTTATGAGCTGGGGAGTAATGTGTAATCTCACTCGGTGGGATGTAAAAGTCGCCATATGTCAACTAGGGAGAGTTCTGCTACGACGGCACGTAATTTGGTTAGGGAAGAGGGGGTGATGTGTGACTTACCAGTGGACGAGTCCAGTCTCGGTATAAGGGGAGCTTTAAGATCTCCTCCAAAGATCAGATTAGTTGATCTGAAGGTCTTCAAGCGGGTCGCCACGGAGGAGAGGAAGGGGAGCTGATCCTGATTCGGGAGAAAAACATTAATTGTAAAAACAGCCTGTTGGACTGCGATTTTCAAGAACAGATACCTCCCTAAGGGGCCTATTTCTGAGTCAATAATATCAGGGGAGAAAGAGCTATAAAAAGCAATTGACACTCCTTTTGTCTTAGAAGTGGGATTAGTGCTGTGATACCATTTGGTAAAATGTTTGTCAGGAATCACTGGGATGGAATCCGATCGGAAGTGTGTCTCCTGAAGTAATAGTATTTGAGTTTTAGATTTATGAAAATGATGTAGTATTTGTCTGCGTTTTTCAGGTGTGTTGAATCCTCTATAATTAAGCAAGGATATCTTGAGTTCTAAGGTGGATGCCATAGGGTGGATGTGTAAGAGTTGCGTGTCGGATGATACCTGTATGGGGAGTCTGAGGGTACCATTGGGAGAAACGGTGCTGAGGTAGGGAAGGGAAGGAAAGAAGGGTAGGAGGGGGAGAGAAAAAGGGGGAAAGACAGAGCATTGTATTTAAGTGGTTGCATGTTGCAGTTGTGTGCCTCTGTCAGGGGAGCATAGTGTCCAAGGGGAACGTGCATAGGAGCTATAGGGGTACATGTAGAGTTGTGTATAGCAAGGTGTACTGTGATTGCATGTAGAAAAATAGCTGCCTCTAGTGACCGTATAAAAGTAGGGGAGATGGACACTATCTAGTAAAACTAAAGTTATCAGCAAGTACAGGGGCAATAAAGCCTCGGCTAGTCCTATGGGTGGGGACGTGGTTGGTCCAACATAGGACGTCCCTCTTCCCGTCTATGATTTAACTAATAGAAATATAACCCAAAACTAATTAGGTGGTTTAGAACTGCAGCACCAAGTGCCAATTCAAGTAAGGGCTTAAATAACTTATGCACTACTCATGAAACACTGAGAAAATAATAAAATAGAGAAACAATTCCAACTTCATGAAAAAATGAACTCTTAGGCATCTGAGGTGCATTGCAAACTAAGTAAAAATGTCAAGCAGAGTCATCAAACTTGTTCCTGAGAATCGTGGACTGAGAAGGTCTAGAAGAGTAGGAACCCACCAGCCGGCGGGGTCTAAGGAGGTTCAGCCTGCCAGGGATTTGGAGGTCCGTGATTGGGAGTGTTTCTTCTTGGAGACCATCTGCCACCCGGGAGAGATGGGAAGCCCAGGTGATGCGGGACGTACCGGCCAATCAGGGATCTGAATTTGAGGAAGTTCAAAAGTGCCAAGAAAAGTAGCTGGGTCACCTAAAGTGCGGAAAATCGCAGATTTGCCATTTTGAGACGCAGATAGCTGGAACAGAAAACCACAGCGATATTTAATCTGTTTAGCTTGAAGGACATCTGTGAGGGGTTTCAGGGCTTTTCTCATAAGCAGAGTCTGCTTAGAAAGATCAGACAGCAGCATGATGGGGGTATCATTAAACATGATGGATTCCTGTGAGTGAGCTGCTTGCATGATATCAGACTTTACATTAAAAAAGTGTAAGCGACAAATGTCATCTCTGGAATAAGCAGTGTGGGGATTGCGGGGCCCTAGTGACCTGTGGATCCAATCAATTTCAACCGGGGTTTCAACAGCGTTATTCAACAATTGATTAAACACTTTGATGGCCGCCTTTGTAAGATCCTTATTTTCAACGGATTCTGGAAGACCGCGTATGTGGATATTGTCTGTTTTTCTGGTCATCCAAACCATAAAACAGTTGCAGAATTTGGTTAGTGTGCTCATGGATTATGGCCTCATGTTCTGAAATTCTAGATGTGGTTTCTTCCACTGTGTGCTCAATGTCCTCAAATCTGTGGCCAATGTCCTGGCGGAGGTCATTCATTTTCCTTTCATATGCTCTCTCCAGCCTGTTAATGTAGGACTCTATGTCCTGTTTAGTGGGTAGGGCTTTAATATAAGTTTCCATGTCCCAACTGCCCTTTTGTGAGTAGTGAGGAGGAGATGGGTTCTCCGGGTGTGTTGGGCTCCTTGGGGGGGTCTGATTCAGGGTCCGAGGACCGGGAGGAGTGAGGGGAATGAGCCAGCGAGAGTACCTTTGCTGCGGCCTGTGCCGCGTGTGCGGCCACCGAGTGGGTCGCCGCCATCTTGGGCGTCTGTTCGGCCTTGTGTCCAGGCATGTACTGGCCATCGGGACTACCGGGAGTTTCCCGGTGGATGATGGCTCAGTGGGCCGGTTTCAGTGACAGCCTGCCAAATTAATGGCTGCGCTACTCACACAACCATTAATTTGAGCACTGCTGTATTTCCGAGCTCAGCGCGGCATACTTCGGCTCTTTCCGCCCCCACTCGGCGCTTTCAGAACACTGGCACTGCACACATCTTTGGCCACCTCCGGCCCACAGTCGTCCTTTTCTGTTACCACTCGGCTTCCCCCGTCCCCTCTCTCCGACAGCTCTTCAGCAAACAAAACTTGGCTATCTCTGATGGCCCCGTGGTAACGGACGCTGTGAGTTTAAATGAGCCGCCGTGTGATGTCCTGAGAGCAGCCGACAGGCAGAGAAGTCCCTGGAGCAGACGAGGGAGGCCGGAGGATGGCGGTGCTGCAGGAACACGTCCATGTAACCGGCTGGCCCAGCAAAGCCATTGAATACTGTATATAGCATATGGCTGTGTGTATGTGTTTGTGTGTATACAGTGCCTTGCAAAAGTATTCGACCCCCTTGAACTTTTCAACCTTTTGCCACATTTCAGGCTTCAAACATAAAGATATAACATTTTTATTTTTTGTGAAGAATCACCAACAAGTGGGCCACAATGTGAAGTGGAACGAAATCTATTGGATTTTTGAAACTTTTTTAACTAATAAAAAAATGAAAAGTGGGGCGTGCAAAATTATTCGGCCCCCTTGCGTTAATACTTTGTAGAGTCACCTTTTGCTGCGATTACAGCTGCAAGTCGCTTGGGGTATGTCTCTATCAGTTTTGCACATCGAGAGACTGAAATTCTTGCCCATTCTTCCTTGCAAAACAGCTCGAGCTCAGTGAGGTTGGATGGAGAGCGTTTGTGAACAGCAGTTTTCAGCTCTTTCCACGAATTCTCGATTGGATTCAGGTCTGGACTTTGACTTGGCCATTCTAACACCTGGATACGTTTATTTGTGAACCATTCCTTTGTAGATTTTGCTGTATGTTTGGGATCATTGTCTTGTTGGAAGATAAATCTCCGTCCCAGTTTCAGGTCTTTTGCAGACTCCAACAGGTTTTCATCCAGAATGGTCCTGTATTTGGCTGCATCCATCTTCCCCTCAATTTTAACCATCTTCCCTGTCCCTGCTGAAGAAAAGCAGGCCCAAACCATGATGCTGCCCCCACCATGTTTGACAGTGGGGATGGTGTGTTGAGGGTGATGAGCTGTGTTGCTTTTACGCCAAACATATCGTTTTGCATTGTGGGCAAAAAGTTCGATTTTGGTTTCATCTGACCAGAGCACCTTCTTCCGCATGTTTGGTGTGTCTCCCAGGTGGCTTGTGGCAAACTTTAGACGAGACTTTTTATGGATATCTTTGAGAAAGGGCTTTCTTCTTGCCACTCTTCCATAAAGGCCAGATTTGTGCAGTGTACGACTGATTGTTGTCCTATGGACAGACTCTCCCACCTCAGCTGTAGTTCTCTGCAGTTCATCCAGAGTGATCATGGGCCTCTTGGCTGCATCTCTGATCAGTCTTCTCCTTGTCTGAGCTGAAAGTTTAGAGGGACGGCCAGGTCTTGGTAGATTTGCAGTGGTCTGATACTCCTTCCATTTCAAAATGATCGCTTGCACAGTGCTCCTTGGGATGTTTAAAGCTTGGGAAATCTTTTTGTATCCAAATCCGGCTTTAAACTTCTCCACAACAGTATTACGGACCTGCCTGGTGTGTTCCTTGGTCTTCATGATGCTCTCTGCGCTTTCAACAGAACCCTGAGACTATCACAGAGCAGGTGCATTTATACAGAGACTTGATTACACACAGGTGGATTCTATTTATCACCTCAGTCATTTAGGACAACATTGGATCATTCAGAGATCCTCGCTGAACTTCTGGAGTGAGTTTGCTGCACTGAAAGTAAAGGAGCTGAATAATTTTGCACGCACCACTTTTCAGTTTTTTATTTGCTAAAAAAGTTTAAAATATCTAATAGATTTCATTCCACTTCACAATTGTGTCCCACTTGTTGGTGATTCTTCACAAAAAATAAAAATGTTATATCTTTATGTTTGAAGCCTGAAATGTGGCAAAAGGTTGAAAAGTTCAAGGGGGTCGAATACTTTCGCAAGGCACTGTAGATATATATATATATATATATATATATATATATATATATATATATATATATTAGAGAGAATATGGCTGTATATATATCAAAGGATGTGGCGCTAAATAAAATAACATAAAAAAATCCATTTGGTGAAAGTCATGATTAAAATAATATGCAAAATCCAACATAGCTAAAAGTGAGTGCACCAAAACTGTCAATTAATATTAAAATGTGCCTAAAAATATTTTCAGCAAAAAATTCATATATAAACCATGCTTATAATTAAATCCCCCCCCCCCTTTTTTTTGCACTCTTTTTGCACTTTAATAGCAAGGACATAGTTTGGATATAATGGTTTTAATTATAAGCATGGTTTATATATGAATTCTTAGCTGAAAAAATTTTTATGCACATTTCAATATCAATTGACACTTTTGATGTACTTTTAGCTATGTTCGATTTTGCATATTATTGGAATCATTATTTGCACCAAATGGATTTTTGATGTTATTTTGGTTAGCGTCACATCCTTTGCTATATATTCAGTTTATCTGTGGGTTTGTGTTAACCTGTTTGATGTTGGCAGCTTCTCACTACTGTGGTTGATCAAAAATAGGTGTGCGCATTAGTTAAAATATATAATGCAGAGCCAGGCTTCAGGCAGGTGACAGGGGGACACCAGGGGGTAGAGGAGGGCTGGAAAATAAAAGATCACCAGGGGGCCCACAGAATTAAGAGGCTTTTGTGGGAAGAAAGGGTCCTAAGGAATGAAGATTTCAGATGTAGAGGCCCTATCAGAAGGGCCCTATGGAATGAAGGGGGCCCCCAATGGGAAGAAGGACCCTATAGAATGTAGGGGGTTGTATGGTATGTAGGGGGTCTAGAAGAAGGACCCCATAGAATGAAGAGGGCCCCAATGGGATGAAGTCCAGGGCCAAATTTTTGTCCCAGTCCAGCCCTGCTTGTGTCTGGCTTCTTTCGTGGGGAAATAGCTCCCTATTTCCCCTGATTTGGTGGTCCCGGAGGTGCGGGGGGTGCTGCTCCTAATTTGTGCACATCCATATAAGTTTGAAATGTATCAAAACTCCTGGGTGGCACAAATTTGAGGCCTTTGTCTAAAACCACTTTTTCAGAATCTGTTAACACTTTGGTACTAAGGTTAACTATCCTTTTCCCTGCTACATTTTGGGTCTTTTTTGTTGCTTGTATACATCTCTCCCCTCTTAACTCCTCACGTCTTTCTACTGGCCTTTTTATGCCCTGATTTGGTTTGTAGAAACCCCAACTCCCCTGTCCACTGGGAACATGGTGCCCTCAGTTGGAAGTGTTTCCATTGGGGGGTTGATATGATGGAGTACGGTTGGCACTCTCCATAGGGTTGGTGATACTGGGAGCCACATTGATAATATTCACCCTCAGGCCAATTCTTATCTCTCAGGGGAAAGAAAGACAATATAATGCTATGGCTCGTCTTTCTTTTTGGGCGTTTCCGGAATGAGATAGTCACAGAATCTACAGCAGTGTGTGAGAGACATGGCAGCCATTCGCCCTGTTGATCTTTCATAGGATCTTCAGTGCAAGTAAAGGCCTTGGCTGGGTTATAGCCACATGCCTTGTTTGCTTGCTATCTGGTAAGCAGGAATTCTTTAAGGTGGCGGCACACTTTTTGATGTAAATCACTGTGGAGGCATTGTGATTAAGATCTACCTTATCATTCCGATTATGGACACATATTGTCATGATTAGGGATGGCTGAACTGTTCGCCCAGCGGTCGGTTTGCAGCGAATTTTGCGTGTTTGCGATTCGCCAAACCAGTGGACTATTGCCGCTGTTCGCCCGGTGGACATATGTGTTTACAGTGTGAAAGAACTTTGACCCATGATGACACATCCATCATGGGGTACAGGACAGCCAATTGAGACATTTCAGCACATGGACAATTGGACCTTATAAATAGACCTGATCTGGCGGCCATTTTACATTCTGTCTTATGTCAGTGTAGGGACAGGACACTGTGTGCAGCAGGGAGAGACTGTAGTGACACATATCACTAGCTATTAGGTCCACAAAAGTCCTTTTAAGGACTGGTATAGGTGTAGTGCAGTATATAGGGTTCAGTGCACTGCTGTGCTGGTGATTGCAGCTGTCTTTTGTCAGTGTAGAGACAGTCAGTTTAATCACTAGCTAGCTATTACTACTAGGTCTACAAAGGTCCAGGGTAAGGACTGGTATAGGTGTACAGTATATAGGGTGCTGGTGCACTGCTGCTGACTGCTGCCCGATTCTGCAGCTGTCTTTTATCAGTGTAGGGACTGAGGGACAGTCTGCAAATCACTATCTACTAGGTCCACAAAGGTCCTTTTAAGGACTGGTATAGGTGTACAATATATAGGGTTGTGGTGCACTGCTGTGCTGCAGATTATTGCTCGTTTCTGCAGCTGTCTTTTATAAGTGTAGGGACTGAGGGACAGTCTGCAAATCACTAGCTACTAGGTCCACAAAGATCCTTTTAAGGACTGGTATAGGTGTACAATATATAGGGTTGTGGTGCACTGCTGTGCTGCAGATTACTGCTCGTTTCTGCAGCTGTCTTTTATAAGTGTAGGGACTGAGGGACAGTCTGCAAATCATGGTATAGGTGTACTATTTGGTGTGCAGTATATAGGTGTGTAATACACGTATAAAATACTTGCACATATAGAGAGCATAGTATCGTGCATTTCCACTGTGCAGCACTGTGACTGCTGAGTGGTTCTGCAGCGATACTACAAAGAGTGACAAACGCAATAAAAAAAGTATTATAACTGGTGTGATAGACCCCAAAAACGACAGATTGAAGCGGGGTGTTATATACCTTCTTCCACATACATACTGCACTTCTCTAGAGACTTTTGTCACAGGGTCATTTAAAAAATGACAGGCAGAGGAAGAGGCAGGCCCTTCCGTAGGGGTGGTAGGGGTAGGAGGAGGTTGGTCCCCGCTGTTGCTGCCTACTCCAAGATCTCTAATTATAGCGGTGGGGAAGGTGGCGATGTGGACGCTCTGAGGAGTGATGAACCCCTGAACTACTGGGTGGGCAGGCTTGACCTCTGGCCAGAGCTTGCTCAATTTGCAATGGAACTGTTAGCTTGCCCCTCATCCAGTGTCCTGTCCGAAAGGACGTTCAGCGCAGCAGGGGGGATCGTGACCGATAAGCGCACTCGCCTAGCTCACGACAGTGTTGACTACCTCACATTTATAAAAATCAATGAGGCATGGATCTCGGAGGAATTCAACACATGTGACCAGTAGACCATGTATAGCTCTATAAACGATTTATTTAATCGAGCACACAGACCTTTTTTCTACATTTGGCTCACTTCCTTGTACAAAAAAAGCACACCGTACTATATGCCTGTACCCTCCTTTTTGAAGAGGTTGAGCGGTGTCATATTTTTGGGGCCCAGCAGCGAGTTGCTGGTATCAGTGCTGCTGTCAGTGCTCTCTATCTTGGTGCTGGTGTCAGTGCACTCTATCACGGTGCTGGTGTCAGTGCTCTATATCACGGTGCTGGTGTCAGTGCACTCTATCAAGGTTCTGGTGTCAGTGCTCTATATCACGGTTCTGGTGTCAGTGCTCTATATCATGATGCTCGTGTCAGTGCTCTATATCTCGGTGCTCGTGTCAGTGCTCTATATCACGGTGCTCGTGTCAGTGCTCTATATCACGGTGCTGGTGTCAGTGCTCTATATCACGGTGCTGCTGTCAGTGCTCTCTATCTTGGTGCTGGTGTCAGTGCACTCTATCACAGTGCTGGTGTCAGTGCTCTATATCACGGTGCTGGTGTCAGTGCACTCTATCAAGGTTCTGGTGTCAGTGCTCTATATCACAGTGCTGGTGTCAGTGCTCTATATCACGGTGCTGGTGTCAGTGCTCTATATCACGGTGCTGGTGTCAGTGCTCTATATCACGGTGCTGGTGTCAGTACACTCTATCACGGTGCTGGTGTCAGTGCACTCTATCATGGTGCTGGTGTCAGTGCTCTCTATCTCGGTGCTGGTGTCAGTGCTCTCTATCATGGTGTTGGTGATCCTCTCCTGCACCCTCTTCATAGCCTACCCTGACCTTTCCTCTCCTCCATTGCCTTCATGCGCTCCTGAGTCCTGAATTGTCAATAATTCACAGATAAAAAAAGAATGCTTGTAGTTGTCGATCCCAGATTCACTTCATAAATGTGTTATGTCAGTGGCCATGTGGTGGGACTATGTGTGCACAGCTAGTAAGTATTTTGTGGCTGAAAATATGACCTGTAGGTTTTTAAGGTTCGCCTGCCATTGAAGTCAATGGGGCCCGCTGCAAACTTTGCGGTTTGCGAACTTTTGGCCGCGTCCATCTCTAGTCATGATATGCAATCAAGGATGCACTAATACAATCTAGGACTTTATCAACGCGGCTTCTCCTTTACTATATTTTTCTGTGTATCCCACAGTAAGCTACTGATTTTGATTCATTTTCATTTTATTTACTTATTCACACATTAGCACAGTTTTAGCCTACAGACTTATATTTAATACAGTTCAGAGTATATAGTGCAGTCCGTGTAGTATATATAATACAGTTCAGTGTATATAGTGCAGCCCGTGTAGTATATATAATACAGTTCAGAGTATATAATGCAGTCATTGTAGTATATATAATACAGAGAAGAATATATGGTGCAGTCAGTGTAGTATTCATAATACAGTGCAGGGTATAAAGTGCTGTGCAGAGTATATAATACTGTGTATTGAAGTGGTTAAGGGGAACCCTATGACAGAATTAAGAAAAATGGTGTGGGGGTCCCCCCCAAAATCCATACCAGGCCATTTGGATCTGGTTTATATTTTAAGGGGAACTCCACACCTAAATAAAAAAAAAAAACAGTGTGGGCCCCCCCCCCCCCCCAATATCCATACCAGACCCTTATCTGAGCATGCAGCCTGGCAGACCAAGAAAGGGAGGGGACAAGTTAGTGACCCCCCTCCTGAACCATACCAGTTTTTTTGTTTTTTCTCATCCAACATCAGTGCCTGATCTCACAAATGCGCTACTGGAAGAATGGTCAAACATTTTCATAGATGCACTCTTAAACCTTGTGTACAGCCTTACCTGAACAGTTGAAGCTGGTATAGCTGTAAAGGGTGTGCCAACTCAATATTGAATCCTATGGACTAAGCCCTTGTACACACAGTCGGAGATTCCGACAACCAAATCCGTCTGAGTTATTCCGACTGATTAATTCCGGAAGAGGTCCGGAAGTGATGTTGCATACACACGGTTGGACCAAGTTGTCGGAATTTCCGGTTGCCAAGAACGCGGTGATGTAAGCCGCGTACGGCGGCACTAGAAAAAGGAAGTTCAGCACCACGTCCGGCACCCTTTGGGCTCCTTCTGCTGATCTTGTGTGTATCGCATGTTAGTAGAAGTTTGGTGAGAGACGATTCGCGCTTTTCAGATTTGTGATTCAGTTCGCTACTGCTCTTCAGTTTCTACTTGTCTTTGCGTATCTGATAATCAGTGTGTGTAGTCAGTAAGCATTCGTTTCTCATTGTGGACTATATCTTGGTATAGTACGCTTTGATTTTCATTGTTTATTGTCTGCTTGCTTCTGCTATTCAGGTCGTTCTTTCAGGCATTGCTGTTTATCAGTGCTTTCTGTTGTCCGTTCTGACCAGCCGACCGTTTTCAAACCATGTTTCGTCTACGTACTCGTCGTAGAGTTTGTGCTGTGCAGGGGCTTTGTGTTGGGGTTCTTACTTTGACACAAGCCCGGTCCATGAACAGGGAGGGGAGGCGTTTGTGGACCAAGAATTGGTTACGCCAGCGTGACCAGTTCTCGCACATGCCTTTGCTCCGTGAGATCCGGGAGAATAATCCTGATGATTTCTGGAATTATCTCCGGATGACGGACCCCGTTTTTCACCGTCTGCTAGCTTTGCTGTCCCCTTATATCACCAGGCAGGATACCTGCATGCAGCAAGCCATTAGTCCGGAGCAGAGGCTCATCGCCACGTTGCGCTACTTGGCGACAGGGAGAAGCCTTCAGGACCTCAAGTTCTCCACAGGCATCTCCCCCCAGGCTCTGGGGATCATTATTCCAGAGACCTGTTCTGCCATCATTCAGGTCCTGCAGAAGGACTATATGAAGGTAAGTTTTAGCCTTTAACATCATATTCTATGTATTTAATGATTGCTAATGTATTGCATTTCTTTCCTCATTCCCTAATTACCATCATTGCAATATGCTCTAATTCATATGCTCTGCCCATTTGTCCTCATGCATATTTGCCTCACTAACTTCCCCACCATGCTCTTCTTGGCCCATAAAACTATAGTCTAGTCACTTACCAATGTCTTAGGTCAACTCCGTAGTATTGCTTTCGCCTAAACACCGCCTAAACCCCCCTCCCCCCAACTGCTAGGTCAGCTCAGCTGCTAGCAATCCTCTATCTGCTGACTTTACCAAACCCAATACACACTATACCTACCTTTTTTGATGGTCACATTTATGAATGAATTCACCAAAGCATGTAGTGCAAGGGCCTGCCTCAATACTTTCAAATGCTATATTTTTTTCCCCCTATTATTATGTTGATATGTAATAACAGAATGTCAAAATGTGCTTCCATTTTGTTTTATTTTTGGTATTATGACACTTCTTACCTGTCCGGTGGGCTGCCAATAGTGTAAGTAAGGAGGGGCTTCCCAAATTATCACACATTATTTAGCCATTCAGCTCTCAATCAAGTGTAGAGGGTTACCTGTCCAAAACATCCCGCCCCCTCATTTTTTGCAAGGGCCCATCAGATGGGGGGAATGGGGGGTGGGGGAGGGATGGGGGGTGATGACTACTGATAAGGGGACCTTATACTTTAGGCTTTAAATACTCATTTCCCAAAATGTTATAATGATCTTGGCCAAAAATGTTGGTGTCTAATCTGCTTGCAATGTTGATTTGCAAAATTACTAATTTTTGGTCTTGTTTCACTCCACAGTTTCCTTCAACGCCACAGGAATGGCAGACTTTGGCCTCCCACTTTGCCAGTCGTTGGGACTTTCCCAATTGTGGAGGTGCAATTGATGGGAAACACGTCCGCATCGTCCCACCCCCCAACTCGGGGTCGTACTATTTTAACTACAAGGGGTTTAATAGTATCGCGATGTTGACGGTGGTGTCTGCGACCTATGAATTCTTGTATGTGGACGTGGGGCAAAATGGCCGGATGTCGGATGGTGGAGTGTTCACACGGACGGAGTTCTACTGGCGTCTCCAGAGTGGCGGTCTGGGCTTGCCACCCCCAGAAGAGAATCAGGAAGGACTCCCGTTCGTCTTCGTCTCGGATGAGGCGTTTGATGCGGCCTTTCCCGATGAGGACCCTCACCCCGGACCAGAGGATCTTTCATCTCTGGCTGGCCAGAGCCAAAAGAGTGGTGGAGAACACTTTTGGAATACTGGCCAGCTGGTTCCGCCTTTTTTTAACTCCTATCCACATAGCGGAATATAAAATAAATCACATAGTGCGTGCCTGCTGTGTTCTGCACAATTTCTTAAAAAGACATTCAGCAAACTTTGCGGTCTCAGTTGGACAAGATGCAGACTTGCTTGAAAATGAGAACCTCATGGCCCTTGAAGCTGCTCGTCCTGGCTTGCCCCCCCCCCCCCCCAAAGCGCCCGTGAGGTCCGAACCCAATACATGGAGTACTTTGTGGGTAGGGGGGCCATTGATATGCTAGACAATGTCTGAGCGGCATTTTTGGAATACATTTTTCTTTGAAACTCCAATAATGTTTGTTTTCATTTACTGCTTGGCTTGGTTTTAGGTGTCTCCTAGGTATTTTTTTTTTTTTTTTGTGCCTTTTTCTACAACAGTGCAAACCCAAGTTCTGAGTGAGATGAGGGGCCAGTCTCTTCTTCAGATAATCTTATTATGTTGTGGGTCTGCTACACACACACACCTTGTTTTTGTTAACTAATGTATGTAGTGCATTACTGACCAAAATCTTGCTCCTTTTCAGCACCATGGCAGAAATATGTGGGCTCAGGAAAATGGCATGATTGTGAAAATTAACACATCACTGTGGGTGTTATTTACTAAAGGCACATCCACTATGCACTACAAGTGCACTGCATAAGTGCACCTGAAACTGCACTTGGAGTGCAAAGTGGAGTTGCCTTTAGTAAATAACACCCATTGTCACCGAAAACAACAATTTTCCTCCAAATACTGCTTTTGCGCATTGAAAAAGGAAGCCACACATTGTTGATAATTTAACTTTTTAATCAAAGCACATTCACATGTGCGTTTAGAAAAGGGTTTTACAACAAACCAACATATTGGGTATATCAAAAACATTATTTGACCACTTCAATACAGGGCACTTTCGCCCCCTTCCTTCCCAGCCCAATTTTCAGCTTTTATCGCTCTAGCGCTTTCAGTGACAATTGCGCGGTCATGCTACACTGTACCCAAATGAAATTTTTATCATTTTGTTCGCACAAATAGAGCTTTATTTTGGTGTTATTTATTCACGACTCCGTTTTTTATGTTTTGCGATATAAGCGCAAAAAAAGTGGAAATTTGGAAAAAAAAAATAATATTGTCTTTTTTCTATTTTAAAAGAAATCCAATAAAATAAAATGTTGCCATAAACTTAAGCCAAAATGTATTCTGCTACATGTTTTTGGTAAAATAAATTCTGTTAAGTGTATAATAATTGGTTTGTGTGATCACGGACATATGTAGGCAAATGATCATGTACATATGTGTGCAGGTGATCACGTACATATGTGTGCAGATAATCATTGGGACATGTGATTTTAGTGGGATATATGTGGGGGACATGTTTTTATTATTAGGGACATGTGTTTTTATTATTTGGGGACATGTGTGTTTTGCGGACATATGTGGGGACATTGTGTTTATACTGTGTGGTGTGTTGTGTATTTACACTAGACTGATGATCAGTGGGTAAAAAGCTGTAAAAAACAGCTCATACTCACTGATCATCAGCCGGCTGCGGCGATCTGCTCTCCTCTCCTCAGCGATGACTTCTGTGTGAGGAGAGGAGGAGCCGATTGCCTAGCAATCGGCTGTTTGTTTACATCACATGACGGCTGTGATTGGACACGGCCGTCATGTGATCAGGAGGGCCAATCACAGAGCCCTCCTGCCGATCTGAGATGCGCCGTGTTCGGGTGACACGAGCACATCGGGATCGGGCACGCGCGATCCCGCTCCTTCTGAAGGACGTTCCTGAACATCCTATCAGAAGTAGACGGCTCCCATCCGGCCGTATATGTGCATTGGCTGGGTGGGAAGTGGTTAAGGTAATTTTTGGGTAACTTGGTGTTTTTGTGTAAACAGGCATGTATCAAAGCGTAACATACAGAACACAGGAACTTACAAAGTTCAACTTTAAAAAGTGAAGACAATATCAGATATGAGTATGTACAAACTGGGCTGATATTGCCTTCATCACATGGTCACCCCTGGAAAATCCAAAATTGGAAGATGCACACAGTGTGTCAACATGTGCTATCTCCCATCATGGGGGGATCAATGTACATGTTTTGGGGCTGCAACCCCTTCAACTCAGCCACTTTACACAAAACACGTACTTGATCCCCCATGATGGGAGATAGCGCATGTTGACATACTCTGTGCATCTTCCAAATTTGGCTTTTTGTAAAAGACAAAAGTTGTTGTTTAAAAACAAAAAAATAAAACCCTAGCTAGTTTGGGATGTTTCACACTCTCCCCAAAACACCAATGATGTTCTTCATTTTATTTTTAAGATCATTAATGTTTTGCTGTATATTTTCTAAATCCCGATTGCACCCCATTATCTCCCCAATCAGGATCTGGGCACTTTCACTGGTAAAATGTGATTCTTCTTCCACATCACCTACAAAAAAAAGAAAACACACCATGTATTATAAATATGCCGACATACATTGATTAGCTTACCGGAAGCTGTGGTCTCTGACTCTCACCTGTTGTGGTGAAAATTTGTCCAACTTCAACGATCTCTCCTTCCTCCTCCTCCTCCTGCTACCTCTGCTTCTGGTGTTGGAATTTTGTCTTCTTTGTGAGGGGTGGGGTCCCTGGTGTCCTCAGACTTCCAGAGTCTTCTCTCCCCTATGAAAATGTAAAAAAGGAATACTTTGCACACAGAGGGCAGAAATCGGAATATGAAAAATTGCTTGGAAGTGTTGTACAATTGTGTTTTTTGGCCGAGTTGAAAGGTGAGAACATTATTGTGACACTTTCTAAAGCTTGAATACTTACCTGCAGAACAATGTTTCTTACGAACGAATGAAACCATTAACTTGAAAGTGGCCATTTTAAACTGTACAACATGAAATCAAAGCACATGGAGCAGTATGCAAGCAAGAATAATCATATGACCACACCAACTACTTACTTTTTTGAAGAACACGCTTGATCCTTCTGTACTGATCGTGCTCCCTCAGTTTCAGGTCTGACCAGCGTTTTCTCAGTTGATCCTTGGATCGGCGTACCCCAAAATTCTGCAGAAGACTCTTCACAACTTTAGTCATGATCTTGGCCTTTCTGATATTTGGGTTTGGGTAAGGTCCATACTTCCCATCATAGTCGGTCCTCTTCAATATGTCCACCATCTCCAAAATCTCTACAAAAGACATATTTGAGGCCTTAAATCTTCTCTTCCTGGATCGGGACGTTTCAGGCTCCGGGCTTTCCTCGCCCTCCTCCTCGTTAGTGGAACTCTGATTGCGCACCTGCGTTCTCTCCGCCATGTGCTCTCCCCACTGCACAGAAAGCGAAAGGGCGGGAAATAGCCTAGAAAGAACGTCAGGGGCGGGCGGAGTTTCACGCATTCGCACTGTATATAAAACGCAACACGCGTGTGTGTCGTACGTACGATCTGTGAACAGAGGGAGAAGCTGACGCGACGATCGTGCAAACGAAGGTAAAATTTTGAACTTGGTACATCACTAGCCTATAATGCTTCTAGATTGAGGCCTGCATTAGTGGAGTTTAGCCTGACATTAGGGTTTGTCTTGTGTTGTGTCTTGCAGAGATTATGGACGGTTTCAATGATCACAGTTTCCTCCCTCTGTTCATCGATAAATACAGGGAGCTGCCCTGCCTGTGGCAAGCGACACACCCTAATTAGAGTAACAAACTAAAGAGGCAGGCAGCGATGGAGAAACTGGTTGGGTTTGTGAAGCCAGTGGTCCCCAGGGCAGACATCCACTATTTAAAAGTGAAAATCGGTGGCCTGAGGAGTACATATCTGAAGGAGAGGAAGAAGGTGCTGAAGTCCATGTCCCCAGGCTGTGATATTATAACAGGATGCATTTTCTGTCAGACCAGGCTGAGGTCAGAGAATTACTCTCTACCCTTCCTTCCACGCGTCCTATGCTACATTCCACACCCGCTGAGTCTTCCGACGCCCAACCTGGGCCTTCCACTCAGGAAGAACTGGGGGAGCCCAGCTTGAGCCAGGTATAGTATTGTTGTACATATTTTGGGAGTAAAAATGAATGTTACCTTGATTTGTGCTCACTAATTGCTGATTTTAGAAAGTGTTTCACATATAAATAGACAGTAGTGGCCAAAACCTTTGGGACAAGAAAGAAAAATGCTGGGCTCAGAATGATAGTCTTTTCTATTGGTTAACAATTTGCAACAATCTTGATGTGAAAATTGTGTGTGTTTGATGACCCAAAAACGAAAACTATGTCCCTTTTTCATACACAGGAAGAAATCAGCCAGGAGGAGGGTGTGGAATGCAGCAGCCAGGAGGTGGCTGTGGAAAGTGGCAGCCAGGAGGAGGCAGGGGTAAGCGGCAGCCAGGCGGTGGGCGGGCGGAGGAGCCTGACAGAATGCCAGGTCCCTCCCCTCCGCCTTCCACGCAAAAGGGCGAGAAAGGGGGTGAATGTGGAGGAGTCGGCTCTGAGGCTGATTGGGGAGGCTTCAGCGGCCCTCCAAGCCACCCCCACCTATCACCTACCTTGGCTGTGTGCAAACTGGAGAAAATGGAGGAGGGGCAACAGCTCTTGTGTGAGGAGATAATTATACACACCCTCAACAAGGGTCTTTTGGGCCAAATTACACAGGCAACACACTTGTGGGATTTGGCACATGCCCCTCCTCCTCCTCCTCCTTCTGCCACACCTCCAGCACCACAGCCTGGAAGGAAGCGTGGAAGGAAGACCAGAGTGTGATGACCTGGGTTCAGTCTGGTCTGATAGAAGATGCAGCCTCTTGTAGTACCACAGCCTGGGAACATAGATGTCATCTGCTGCTGTTCTGGGTTTCTTGGACTTCAGGACCAGACTTCTCTCCCTCAGACATGTACTCCTCAGGCCACAAATTTTTGCGTTTAAATAGTTTATGTGTGCCCTGGGGCCAAAGGCTTCACTAATCTCCCCAGTTTCTTCATCGCTGCCACCCTCTTTATTTGTTACTGACACCTAAATAAAGTTTTTTTTTGTTTGAAGAAATACTTGCGTATGTGTTTGACTTCAAAAAGGCCAGTTTATTTGTGAGCAGGAAGGTATATTTCAAAAATACAAAGTGACATGAATAACAAGGGGCACCAACACCAAACAACCTCCTGTAGATTAAAAAAAGAAAAAGAAAATACAAAAAAGATAATAATGTTGTTGTGGTAAGTTGACACACAAAACACACCCCAAAAAATGCAAAGATGAGCATGAGTTTCTGAAAAACAAACAAACACAAAATTCCCCCAAAAAACAAAAAAAAACAAAAAAAAAAATGTGTAGATGTGAAGATTTAAAATATTGTATTGCTGAAATGAGTAAAAAAGACTGAAGAAATAAGTTCAGGAGAAGTGAGTGTGACTATGAGCATCAAAAGAAGTTCATTCTTGCAGCATTGTAAAGAACAAAAGTATGCGCTTCATGAAATTTTTTTTAACATTGCAGTGTGACGAATGTGCTATATCGATTACGAGCAGTAGTTTTACCTGAGCGAGCGCTTCCGTGTCCGAATTTGATTGTGAGCATGCGTGGTACCTTGTCCGTCGGAGTAGGCTACACATGATCGGAGTATGTCCGATCGGAGCATTTTGTCGGAGAATTTTACCGGCAAGTTGGAAAAGTTGGTCCGTCTGAGTATCCGACGGAAACAGTCCGATGCAGACCACACACAGTCGGAATATCCGACAAAACGCTCCGATAGGAAACATTCTGTCGGAATCTCCGACCATGTGTACCGGGGCTAATACATTTTAGCTACCATCTAGCACAAGCTGGGAATCCTTGATTCCAATAAATTAATTCAAATGGTTTTAACCAATGGCGGAATTATAGGGGTCACCAAGATCGCCATGGCGACCGGGCCCCTTGCTGCAGGGGGCCCTTGAGGGGCCCCCTGTACTTTTCCGTAGGAGGGGAGGCTGAACTGAAATCGGCACTATGCGGGAGCTCCTCACATTAGAGTAAAGTGTGCGTGCTCTTTGTCTCCCCCTACAGTGCAGTACCCGGCAGGAAGAGCCAAGGTAAATGTCTGCCTTTTTTTTTATAAGACTATCTACTGTATGTGTTTATGTGTGTGTGTGTGAGCATGCTTGTATGTGCTTGTGTGTGTGAGCATGCTTGTATGTGTGCGTGTGTGAGCATGCTTGTATGTGTGCGTGTGTGAGCATGCTTGTATGTGTGCGTGTGTGAGCATACTTGTATGTATGTGTGTGTGTGTGAGCATGCTTGTATGTATGTGTGTGTGTGTGAGCATGCTTGTATGTAGTCCGATGCAGACCACACACAGTCGGAATATCCGACAAAACGGTCCGATAGGAAACATTCCGTCGGAATCTCCGACCGTGTGTACAAGGCTTAAGACTGGGATGGCGTTAAAGTTCATATGCATGTAAAGGCAGGTGTCCCAATACTTTTGTCAATATAGTGTATCTCCTTAACCGCTTTGCTCCCGCCCTATAGCTGAAATACGGCTGCAGAGCGGACGCTAACTGCTGGGAGGCCGTTCCTGAATGGCCTCCTGTTTACTTCCGCAATGCGCGCATCGGGGAAGTTCTGTGCTGGCTGTGTCCCTCGGACACAGCCAATCGCTGTAAACGGCCAATCACAGCGGCCGTTTACAGCGCAATCGGCGTGTCCAATGGGAGATGATCTCATATGTAAACATATGAGATCATCTTTCAGCGCCGCTCTCCCTCCTCACACAGACAGTGTGAGGAGGAAGAAATCAACGGCTGCAGCGGCCGTAAGTAAAAAAAAAAAAAGGAAAAAAAGTGCCATCTGCCCCAGTGCCATCTGCCCCAGTGCCATCCTCCCCCAGTGCCATCCTCCCCCAGTGCCATCCTCGCCCAGTGCCATCCTCGCCCAGTGCCATCCTCCCCAGAGCCACCTGCCCCCAGTGCCACCTGCCCCCAGTGCCACCTGTTAGTGCTATCTGTTCCCAGTGCCACCTGTTAGTGCTATCTGTCCCCAGTGCCACCTGTTGTCAGTGCCATTTGTCCCCAGTGCCATCTGTCATCAGTGCCACGTATAAGTGCCATCTGTCATCAGTGCCACATAGTGCCATCTGTCATCAGTGCCACATATTAGTGCCATCTGTCATCAGTGTAACGTATCAGTGCCATTTGTCATCAGTGCCACCTGTCAGTGTCACGTGCCATCTGTTGTCAGTGTCACGTGTCATCAATGCCACTTATCAGTGCCATCTGTCATCAGTGTCACGCGTCATCGGTGCCACGTATTAGTGCCAACTGTCATCGGTGCCACATATTAGTGCCACGTATTAGTGTCATCTGTCATCAGTGCCACGTATTAGTGCCATCTGTCATCAGTGCCATGTATTAGTGCCACGTGTCATCAGTGCCACATATTAGTGCCATCTGTCATCAGTGCCATGTATAAGTGCATCTGTCAGTAGTGCCACATATTAGTGCCATCTGTCATCAGTGCCATGTGTCATCAGTGCCACGTATAAGTGTCATCAGTGCCACGTATCAGTGCCATCTGCCATTGTCCTGGTGCTCCAGGGCCTTCACAAGTGTAATAGGTAGTCAACAAGTTAGATGTGTAATTTATGCTCCTAGAACATGTGACGGCGCTCCCTGCATGTTGGGCCTCTCTATGTGGCCAGACTGTGAAAAAGTCCCCACACATGTGGTATCGTAATACTCAGGAGGAGTAGCAGAATTTTTTTGGGGGTGTCATTTTGTGGAAAAAAATGTAAAAAAATTAAAAATCTTGATTTTGCAAAGAATTGTGGGAAAAAATTACAACATCAAAAAGCTCACCATGCCTCTTACTAAATACCTTGGAATGTCTACTTTCCAAAAAGGGGTCATTAGGGGGGTATTTGTACTTTCCTGACTTGTTCGGGTCGCAAGAAGTGAGATAGTCCACCAGTACAGATCAGATGTGATCAATTTTGTGCGATTCGCACCACAGCTTGTAGACTCTCTAACTTTCTCAAAGACCAAATAATATCCACTAATTTGGGTTATTTTTTACCAAAGATATGTAGCAGTATAAATAGTGGCCAAAATTTATGATGAAAAATTTATAATTTGCATAATTTTGTCACAGAAACAAAGAAATATGCTTTTTTTTCAAAATGTTCAGTCTTTTTTCATTTATAGCGCAAAAAATAAAAACCACAGAGGTGATCAAATACCACCAAAAGAAAGCTCTATTTGTGGGAAAAAAAGGACAAAAAATTCATTTGGGTACAGTGTTGCATGACTGAGTAATTGTCATTCAAAGTGTGAGAGCACCGAAAGCTGAAAATTGGTCTGGGCAGGAAGGGTGTTTAAGTGCCCAGTAAGAAAGTGGTCAAAGGAGGATGTTTTACCTCATTTGGTTTTTTAAATGCTGTTTCCACTATGGAATGTGTGCCATTTTAAATGTAACTTTCATTTTACTATATTTGGAAAACAGATTCAAAATAACTGATTACATTGTTTATCAGAATGAATTGGATACATATTGTTAGTAATATTATTCTAGGTGACCTTGCCAGTTATCACTGATGTCTCATCACAGCACATTCTTTCATAGGAAAGAGAAAAGGGAGGGGGTCACATCTGCACAGAGCTAACAGGACACACAAAAAATGTAGAACTAAGAGCACTAGCACAACCATTCTTAGACACATACACAATTATCTCTCTAAAATAGCTTACATTTTTCCTATTTTACACAACAAATGCATATCGTTCTCACTTTCTTTTAACTCTTGAAAATGTCTCTGCTGAAGTTAGTTTTACCCCCCTAAATTCTACTTCACTTATTTTGTTCTCTAAATATTCCTTGCATCCCATGAATTGTAATAGTTAACTTACTCTATGTTATTGATATACTCTAATTTCTCTGTTTTGGCTTTTTATCATTTTTAGTGCCTGGCCATAAATTCATCCCACAACTTAACTGCAAATTTTCCTTTTATGTCTAGTGTTGATTTGTTTGTCACTCTTGACCCATCCTGCTCATATAGCTAGCCGTTTCTCTAGCTATTTAATCTGCATGATTCTTAGTCTCTGTGGACTTGGTAACCCTGTTATCCATTGTGGATCCCTGTCCACTTTAACCATTTATCTAGGGGCTCAGTATAGGCAGAACTGCACCTTCGGTTCATATATTTTCTAGTGCTCCTCTTGCACTGGGAATTTTTGAGGTTCTCTTACTCTTCTTATCATTTACTTAACTCAATGCCCATAATGACTGGCCAGTCTTTTTTCTCTTCTCTACATGTGTCTATAAACTACTATTACAGCAGATGTGTACTTCATATAAGCTGTTAACAGCACTATTCTTCCCTTTCTTATCTATAACACTCCGATGGACAGTAGACAGTGACAACATAACATAACCACCAATCAATACAGTTCGATTGAAGGGAGTAAAATAGGTACCCTTTGTCCTGAAAATGCCCCACCGATCAAGGACGTCTGATAACTCAAATGTAAGCAAAGGGCTTACCTCAATCTGGCTGATTATCAGAAATGTCCAGCTCATCTCAAGCTCCTCTCAGATTCTCAGGGTCACCTGTAAATCCTCTCCTAGGCAAGACTTGCCAACTGTTCTGGAAATTTTATAGATAGGCAACTCCTATACTCATATTGTTAGTGGTTCCAAATCAATAACTACTGCAGTAGGGAACAGACACAAAAGATACACTCAGCATCTTTCCAAATAACTGTTCTGTTTGACACAATTGAAGTTTTTTATACACATGATTATGTAGGTATCACATTAATATTACAATTGTACTTTTCGGTAACAAGGGACCTAACATAGGCAGGCCAAATTCTAATCAGGACTCGAAAGAATGCAACATGTAATGAAAACATTATTAGTCCTGTGTGGGCGGGAAATAACCAAGGAATGAATAAATTGTTTTGTAGTGTCATTAGTCAGGAAGGGTTGAATTCTGGAAATGTTGTGAAGGTTAAGGTGGCAAGAGTTAGCCAATGATTGGGTGTGAGGGCTGAAGGAGAGGTCAGAGTCTAGAATTACACCCAGCACCCTGGCATGAACAGAAGGACCAGTGGTTGTGCCATTGATCTCAATGAAAAAGTCATGGTAGGTGGGGATAAATATTACAAGCTACTTTTTGAAAGGTGGAGTTTGAGAAAGTGGTGTGACATCCATACTGATTTGTCACTCAGTAAATATGTGATATGTGAGGAGTTTGAAGGGGTGAGTTGAGGAGTGGAGAGAGAGATCTGAGTGTTGTTGCCATAGAGGTGGTATTGAAAGCCACATCTATAGAGGTGGTATTGAAAGGTATTGAAAAGGTAATCAACTGTCTCACGGAAGAGATATAGAGAGAGAATTGGAGAAGCCCAAGGATGAAGCCTCGGGGTACCCCAACAGAAATAGGAGTAGAAGTGGAAGAGATGGTGTTGTATGTGACATTGTAAGTGTGCTGAGATAGATAAGAGGAGAACCAGTAAAGAGCAGAGTCACAGAGGCCAAGGTAGTGGAGTTTATTGAGGATGAGTGGGTGTTCAACTATGTCAAAGGCAGCAGAAAGGTCTAAGAGTATGAGTTTGGAGTACTGGCTATTGGTTTTAACTGTTAGTAGGTCATTAGTGAGTTTTAGTAGGGCAGTTTCCGGACATGGCAGGTTATATTGGGAGGGATAATTTCAGAGAGGAAAAAATGTATAAAAGAAGCAGGTACAGTATATACAGAAGTCATGCTAGAAAAGAAAAGAAGAATACAACCTACAATATAAAAAGGAAAAGTTGAGTCATAAATAAAACCCACAGTAGGCAGGAGTATATTTAAAATGTAACACCAAAAAAAGTGAACAAAAATTACCGGAAGGATTAGAAAGATCCATACTATTCACAGTCCAATTAGGTTGGGAATGTGATAGAGGCATAGGAATCCTGTTCTGATCAAGTAAAAAATATATTTTAACCCCTTCAGCCCCGGACCAATTGGCTGCCTAAAGACCAGAGCACTTTTTACAATTTGGCACTGCATCACTTTAACTGGTAATTGCGCGGTCATGCAATGTTGTACCCAAACAACATTTGCATCCTTTTTTCCCCACAAATAGAGCTTTCTTTTTATGGTATTTGATTGCCTCTGCGATTTTTATTTTTTGCGATATAAACACAAAAAGAACAAAAATTTAGAAAAAAATGATATTTTCTACTTTTTGTTATAAGAAAAATCCAATAAACTCAATTTTAGTCATATATTTAGGCCAAAATGTATTCAGCCACATGTCTTTGGTAAAATAAAAATGTCAATAAGCTTATATTTATTGGTTTGCCCAAAAGTTATAGAGTCTACAAACTAGGGTACATTTTCTGGAATTTACGCAGCTTTTACGTTAGTTTGACTGCCCATCTCACTTCTTAAGGTGCTATAATGGCAGGGCAGTACAATCTGCCCCCAAATGACCCCATTTTGGAAAGTAGACACCTTAAGGAAATTGCTGAGAGTCATGTTGAGCCCATTGAATGTTTAATTGTTTGTCCCAAGTGATTGAAAAATTACAAAAAAAAAAATGTTTTTACAAAAAGTTGTCACTAAATGATATATTGCTCACACATGCCATGGTTATATGTAGAGTTACACACTAAAAAAATATATTCTGCTGCTTCTCCTGAATATGGGGTGAGACTTTTTGTGAGCCTAGCCACGTATAAAAACCCCGAAAACCAAGCACCGCCTTCAGGATTTCTAAGGGCGTACATTTTTGATTTCACTCCTCACTACCTATCACAGTTTTGAAGGCCATAAAATGCCAAGATAGCACAAACCCTCCCCAAATGACCCCATTTTAGAAAGAACACACCCTAAGCTATTTGCTGAGAGGCATGTTGAGTCTATGGAATATTTTACATTTTGCTACAAGTTGCGGGAAAATTACAAACTTTTTTTTGCACAAAGTTGTCAGTAAATGATAAATTGCCCAAACATGCCATGGGCATATCTGGAATTACACCCCAAAATACATTCTGCTGCTTCTCCTGAGTATGGGGATACCATGTGTAAGACTTTGGGAGCCTAGCCGCGTACAGGACCCCAAAAAACTAAGCACTGCCTTCAGGCTTTCTAAGGGCATACATTTTTGATTTCACTCCTCACTACCTATCACAGTTTTGAAGGCCATAAAATGCCAAGATAGCACAAACCCTCCCCAAATTACCCCATTTTGGAAAGTAGACACCCCATGCTATTTGCTGAGAGGCATGGTGAGTATTTTGCAGCTCTGATTTGTCTTTGAAAATGAAGAAAGAAAACAAAACTTTTTAACTTTTTCCAAACTTTCAAAACTTTGTGACAAAAAGTGAGATCTGCAAAATACTCACCATACCTCTTAGCAAATAGCTTGGGGTGTCTATCCTCCAAAATTGGGTCTTTTGGGGGGTTTTGTACCATCCAGGCATTCCATGGCCTCAGAAACTGTAATAGGCAGTGAGGCGTGAAATCAAAAATTTACACCTTTAGAAAGCCTGAAGGCGGTGATTGGTTTTTGGGGTCCTGTACGTGGCTAGGCTCCCAAAAAGTATCACACATGTGGTATCTCCGTACTCAGGAGAAGCAGCAGAATGTATTTTGGCGTGCAATTTCACATATGCCCATGGCATGTTTGAGCAATGACAACTTGATATTGAGTGGGGGTATCTGAATGATGCCTACAGCTACAGACATTATTCTGATATAATTTTTTCAGGCTGACAATTCTGTGCACGATTAGAACAATCATAGCGGCAGTTCCACCACTTGATAATTCTTACAGGGACATCCCCCCTCCCGCCGCCATCATGTGCTTCTCCGGGCTCTCTTGTGCCATTGGGGGCCCGGAGAAAGAATCGGCCGGCGCCAGATGACGATGATAGAGATTTCCGGTGACCAGATGGTCAGAAGTAAACAAAGCCGCGATCGCAGCTATCAGTATGAGATTGGTGAATTTTTTTTTATCGATCTCATGCTTTCCAGCCTGGAGGAAAGATGTGAAGTATTATTGATCTCTCCAAAAAGAGGACCTGTCACACACCATTCCTATAACAAGGGATGTTTACATTCCTTGTAATAGGAATAAAAGTGATCAATAAATAAATAAATTTAAAAAAAGTGCAAATATAAAAAAGTTAAGTAAAATGATAAAAAAATAAAAATTTAAAATGCCCCTGTCCCCGGTAGCTCGCGTTCAGAAGCGAACTCACATGTAACTCCCACCCACATATGTAAACCTCATTCAAACCACACATGTGAGGTATTTCTGCGTGCGTTAGAGTGTGTGCAACAATTCTAGTACTAGACCTCCTCTGTAACTCTAAACTGGTAACCTGTAAAAAATGTCAAAGCATCGCCTATGGAGATTTTTAAGTACCAAAGTTTGGCGCCATTCCTTGAGTGTGCGCAATTTTAAAGCGTGACATGTTAGGTATCTATTTACTCGGCATAACATCATCTTTCACATTATACAAAAAAATTGGGCTAACTTTACTGTTTTGCTATTTTTAATTCATGAAACCGTTTTATTTTTCCAAAAAAAAGGCGTTTGAAAAATTATTGCGCAAATACCGTGCAAGATAGAAAAATTGCAATGACTGCCATTTTATTCCCTAATGTGTCTGCTAAAAAAACATATATATAATATTTGGTGGTTCTGAGTAATTTTCTAGCAAAAAAATTATGATTTTTTTATGTAGGAGAGAAGTGCCCAAATAGGCCCGGTATTGAAGTGGTTAAAATTGCGCTCAAACGTGCAGCGGCGACAAACTACATTCATTTTTTAAAAAGCTTTAAAAGCCTTTACAGGTTACTACTTTAGATGTACAAAGGAGGTCTACTGCCCTCGATCTGGCCTTCACGGTGATACCTCACATGCATGGTGCAATTGCTGTTTACATATGACACTAGACCGACGCTTACATTCGCCTTTGCACGAGAGCATGGGGGGGACAGAGGTGCTTTTCTTTAAATTATTTTGCTTTTTTATTTTATTTTTAAACGTTTCCTTTTATTTTTTTATTTAATAATTTTTACTGTTATCTTAGGGAATGTAAATATCCCCTATGATAGCAATAGGTAGTGACAGGTACTCTTTTATGAAAAAATTAGGGTCTATTAGACCCTAGATCTCTTCTTTGCCCCCAAAGCATCTGTCCACAACAAGATCGCTGTGATAAAATGCTTTCCCAATGGCTCTGTTTATACCTGGCGATCAAAGTCATGAAATGCTTGTAGCTTCCAGTTTCTTAGGCCATATAAATGATTGGAGCCATTCTAGTCTCTGACCAGCTCTATGGTTAGCTGGCGGAACCACTGGCTGCATTCTCAGGTTCCCTGTTGGGACAGGTGAGCCAGAGAAAACCATGAAAGATGGTGGGGGGGGGAGACATTCCCTCCCACTGCTTGGGAAACCTGTCTAGAAGCTAATTAGCCACTAGGATTGCTTTCATATGAAAGCCGACCTCTTGCTGAAAAGAATGATACCAAGATGATACCTAAACCTGCAGGCATCATTCTGGTATAACCACTCAAAGTCCAGCAACATGCCAGTACGTTGCTGGTCCTTGTTGGGCATATATTGTAATCTTTTTTTTCCATGCAGCCTGTGGGCTGAACAAAAAAAAGAGATTGATCGGTGGGTATGCCCACCATTAGAATACCTCCCTTCATCCATCCACTTCTAATGATGCGAATACATGTACCATTTTGTATTAAACTGTGGTGGTGAAATCACCTCCTACAGCGCTGGAGTCACGGCTTAATGTATTGTGGGAGAAAATGATGTTGCTGTCAATATAAATAAATTCGAGCTGCAACTGAATGGCGTACCTCAAAAAACAAAACAAAAAAAAAAAAAAAACACATCCTGCGAGCCTTAAAAAGCTCACTCCTAACTATATGCCACTATCAAGCTGCAAACAAACACGTCTCATACATACGTGCATAATAAAATAAAAATAAAAACAACATACGCTGCACTAGATAGGTCCTATACCTAATAATCCGTGCCTTGATCTATAATTATAGATGCACGGGTGAGTAATAAAGTACATAAATAATAAACACACAGCTGGTATAAAGTGCAGGTGCAATCTGTGGCAATCAAATAATGTGCACACAAATGTAAACACACAACTGGAAAAAAAATTGCACAAGTATATAAACCTAACCATTACGTGGTGCCACCATATACATATAACACACATTAAAATAAAAACAGAAAGTGCTTAATGCATACCAATGTGACAACAAAATTGCAAAAGTGTGTACATATATATATATATATAGCGATACCCTCAATTAAGAGGGCCGCAAGTTTGGTTTGGGTCCTGAGCACAGCTCCGCCAACCCCCCGGCAATCTGCACTACCCACTTTGGCACAGTTAGTATCTAGCAATACACATTAAATCACTTATACTCTAAATATGTGTGTGTGCGTGGGTGGATAACTCCAGCTCATAGACAATCTTTGAAAGTATATAACTGACGTTACTTGTTGTTTTTATAAAAGGAATAACATGAATCAAACATTTGGATTGCAACACATAAGCAGGTCCCTGCAGTAACCAGTAATAAAGATAAACAGAGTAATCAGCATAAGAAAGTATTGCTATGCAACTCTAACGCTGCCCTTTTTCAGCTACTTCCCCGCATGGGTAAACTAACAACCAGCACTATCTACCTATGCAGTCAGGCCTGACTGATCTACAGTAGATGGAAGTCCAGTGAAACAATATTCGCTAGCAATCTTTCGGTGGTGCACTTGAAGAACAACTTTGTAATCCAAACGAATAATAAAGATAAAGTGTCTGTCTTTAAACAGCTCTCACCACCCGGACAAGTCCAAGTCTGATTCGTCTAGGAACAGGAATTCACCGACCTCCGAGTCTTCAATCCTTCTGGTGTACTGCAGCAAGGATGAGAAGATGTCTCTCAGGTACAGCTAGGCTGGCAGAGGGCTCTTTGGAAAAGAGCACAAGGCCCAGGCTTCAGGCCTTGTGCCTCCAGCAGTCCAGCACAGACCTCCTCTTGCTAGGGGGGTGTCCAAAGAGGAAGAACTAGGCCTCTCCCCCTCCTTATATATCCTCCCCCATGAGTCTCTGAGGCATAACTCCAAACATCCTGGGAACCAGCGGGGTTCTGGGAACAGTAGTTTTATAGTCCTTAAAGAGACCCCGCTACATATATATATATATATATATATATATATATATATATATATATATATATATATATATATAAAGAAGTGCAAGTGCATACACCATATGATTGTCCCTATGTGATAAACATTAAGCAGTCTTTTGTAGCAATTCACAAAATGTAAGAAGCTGCGCTAAAATAAAAAAAATAATGTAAATAAATAAGATGGCTGTATTGTGCAGTAAAGCCAATTCTAATTAAAGAAAAAAAACATGTCATAAATAACAAATAACCAATACACCCATAAATGTGCAAATATATACATAGAAATTAAAAAAAACAAAAAAATCAAGTACCAAGATAGTGGTGAGAATTAAATTCAATTAGAAATGATTCATGATAAAAAAAATTATTTTGGTGATAAAAATTTTGTCCAACAAGTCCATATAATGTGTCCAATCAAGAACTGAAAAAATTCATGCAGAGGTGTCAGCAAAGCCTCAGTGATGAAATCAAAATCACACCCTTTAGAAAGTGCCGTGAAATAAAGCAAATGCCCCCACCGATAAGCTTACTGGCTGCTTACCAGAACTATAGGTCCCTGATTTATGGGACCCAAGAGCGCAAATGGTTAATCATCAAGACTGATGGTCAGGATGGCGAACAGACGACCCCTCACTGGAGCAACCCGGGGTGTCCCATTGAAGGAGGGCTGGGAAGGGCTGACACCAGGGGGGCCTGCAGCATACAGCCAGGGGGTGGAGGGGGGTAAGGGGTCTGTAGAATACAATGGCAGGCAGAGTGCTCCGGGTGGTCGGTCCTCCGATGGGAAGGGGAGTGCAGACAATTCCAGTAAAAGCTGCAAATGGCAGTAATGGTCAGACTTACAATGGAGAGGGGGCTGATAGACCTATAATGGCCGAACTCTCCGGGGAGCCTGTCGCTAGAAGACCCCGCTCACACAGAGGTCTCCCGCTCCGTTCAGTTGTCCGCTCCTCAGATGCGGCCCTGACACAGCAAATGGTGCTACAGCCCAGTAGGGTCATCTGTTCGGCATCCTGACCGTCAGTCTTGGTGATTTAGGGGAGGAAGATACGCCCAGGGTGATGAGTGGTTATTTAAAAGAAAAAATAGATATGTGAATAAGTGTCCAAGCAATGAAGTGATAAGAGGAATCCACCACCATAAGCAATGGCCGCTTACCAGAAAGCGTGGACGCACAAAGGTATATACCTGGTGAGTCAAACAGGCTTTATTAGATTGGTCCTAAGGATCCAGATTCACAGCAGTGATGGACACTCCAGACAATCAATCACAAGAGAAGTGGATGTAGCCAATATGGGGCAAATGGAGGAGTGCACCTCACCAGGAATTTATAAAAGAAAGAAGGAAAGAAAGGGGCCACATAGCATAATTCCGTTTGGAATGTTTGATAAAAGATGGAACATAAGAATTGCACTTACAGGCTCCCAATGTAAAACAAGCGCTGTATGGAACAATTTTAGCGGTAGTGAGAGGATCAGAATGCGTTCCCGGCGCGTTTCGCTTCAAAAAGCATCATCTGGGGTGCTGATCCCCCCCTCAATACCACCTGTAAATAGATGTGAGAACCCCCATCAGTAAGCACATCTGTGACACCCAGCTACAATACCTGTATGGTGACAATAATTTAGGGGTTGTGTGCCTGACCCGGCACTGGGGCTTCTCGCCTTGAACGAACACACTCCGATCAGTCAGTGTATCCCTTCCGCAATAGCTGGTATGCTGTGCGTTCCAGGCCGCCAGACCGACAACCAGAAAGCCGGAAATGGCGTCAGAAAGCGTGACCAGGTACCGCTCTGACGTACGTTTCGTTGTTAACGTCCTCAGGAAGCGTACCTGGTCACTAATGATGAATGCTTATATCGAATCTTTGCAAGGCTTGAGCCAATAGAGGGAGCAGGTGATGCGCAGCCTCAGTGCCGCTCAAACGGCACAACAAGGATATGCATTATTAACATTCATTACCATACTACAAAAGATTTAACGCATATAATTTTTCATCCAAATGATAAAGACATTAAAAATTTAAAAAAATATAAAATACAAGACAGAATTCTAGCAGACAACGTTTGATGACAATAAATTGATAGAGTGTAAACATCAATTCCAAATAAAGCATTGTTTATCCTTCATTGTGCAGGTTTTATGGCATTGACAAAGTCACAAGATACTGGAGAGGGACACATATGAGAAGAGAAATTTCAAAAAACGAAACGAAATGGATTTATAAATTTGATCTAAACTGTTTTCTGTCCAATGATTAATGGATTGGAGATGGTTTGGATTCTTTCCCTGGTTTCTCTTTTCTCTTGAGGTATATGGATGGAGGGTATTCTCCATTCTCCCCCGTCCTTCCCTCCCCTTGGTGAGAGCGGAACTAGATGTTTATTTATATATTTTTTTTATATATGCCTATGTTTTTTTTATGCTCTTTCCCTCCCTTTTTTATAATTTTTTTATATTTTTGGAAAAGGATTGATTTGGAGTAGTTCCTGGCGGAATATCCAGTTTTTCCCTTCTTTATATATATTTTATATAGTTCCTTTTTGGAGGGATATGTATATATATTGTTTTAGGTTTTTTTTTTCCTTCTGGGGGTGGAGTATCCTAAATTTTCCTCTCTAGGAAGTCTACCATTTTCATTTTGAGTTTTTTTAGTTCACTATTTATTTATGATGCTTTATTTGGAATTGATGTTTACACTCTATCAATTTATTGTCATCAAAAGTTGTCTTCTTGAATTCTGTTTTGTATTTTATATTTTTTTAAATTTCTAATGTCTTTATCATTTGGATGAAAAATTATATGCGTTAAATCTTTTGTAGTATGGTAATGAATGTTATTAACTGCATATCCTTGTCGTGCTGTTTTCTCGATGGAGGGAGTTGCAAGCCCTTTGGATCTGCTGCTATACCACAGTTTATAATACTTTCATTTGCACTTGGGTCATCTGAGAATTTTCATCAAGGAATTTATAAAGACACTTATATTGGGACTTTTCATATGATTGAATGTCAATTAGTCCTTGGTGTAATTTATATGTTTTCTCTATGGTGATGAGATCACGATTTGAAGATTTTGTATTAATGTTATTTTTTGTTGCTTTTGAGTATTGATATGTTCTGAACAATTTTACACGTTTAGAGTAATTCATTTAGAGCGGCCCTAAATTATTGTCACTATTCAGTAAGGTGTTTTTTCTCACTTCACTTGTATAGGGAGCAGCTCTTTTGTGTTTTTTCTTTATTATATTATTTTCACATGGCGTGGAGTTTTCGCAGTTGAGGTTCAATTGCTTTTTCACAATACCTGTATGCTTCACTTCCTGTTTCGGACAAGATGGCGCTGCCGCTTGCATTCCAAGCCTTGTTTTAAAACACAGGAAGTGAAACCAAGAAGACTAACAGGTGACTATCTGTCTATATCAGAATGTGTGAACCAAGCCTTCAGTCTGGCACATATAACCAGAAAGTATACTGTTTATAAGCCAAAACGGATCCGCAATTGTAAAGAATTGCAAACAGGGGACAAAGATGCAAAATATAAAACTATTATAATTTAGATTAGGACTAAACCAATGATGTAGCAGAATATTTATTAAATTAGATCTGAATTGGTAAAAAAATATATAGAGTATATAACATACAATATATTGCTATGCCAGACAGCAGGTTATAAACATAGCCTGCTATCAGTAGCAAGCAGATGTCTAAATAGGTACGTACAGCTGTGACTTAGAAAATGGGGGATCTCTCCCTCTACAAAACATGAAAAGCAAGCAGCAATAATTTTCCATAATAGAAAAAAATATATAAACAATACATTTCTATCCAGTACAAAATGTAACAAATATACATAATTAGAAATATATAAAAAAATAGAAGTTATATAAAATGTATAAAAAATATATACAATATATACTTTTTGTTTAAAAAGGGTGATGATCTAACACATTCCCCATTAAGGGTGAATGGACTATTATATTGATTAGATTGCAACCAGGAAGAAAAAAAAACTGAAAATTAAAAAGATATACGAAAATATAGTGTACATAAACTGGAAAAGAGAGAGGAGTCAACCCTGATTGATGAAGGCGTTGTTGTCCCATTCAATGTTTAAACCGAAAGGGGAGTAGGTCTGTAACTGATGTATCCAATTTGTTTCTAGATGTGAAACCCCTCTGGTAAGGGCTCCCCCTATTCAAGGGGGGGTGCATTTGTCACTAATGACAAATTTGGAACCAGTGGGATAGCGATTATGATACTTCCTATAGTGTCTAGGCACATTGTGTTTAACATCACCTCCCTTGATTTTAGTAATATGTTCACCTACCCTTACCGAAAAAGCACGAATAGTGCGCCCCACGTACTGTTTCCCGCAAGGGCAGGTGATCATATATACAATAAGGTAGCACATGTACAAAAAACTTTTATTGGGTAAGTCCTAATTGTAACCATAGACCTAAATTCCAGACTTTTGTGACGCCCGCATGCATTGTGTTTGCAGACATCACACCTCTTACAAGGGCAATAGCCCACTATATTATGGAAGAAATAGGGATGTGTAGGCGGGTTGATGGTATTTGGGGCAATTTTTCCTTGGAGGGATGGTGCAGCTCTAAAGATAATCTTAGGTCATTCAGGCAATAAAGTGTCAAGAATATGGTCGTTCTTGAGGATACTCCAATGACGTTTACTTGATCATGTTTTATTTACATTTGATATCTTAGCGCTGCACTTATTTTTACACATATCCTATATCCATTACACCTTCTGTGCTGGCTACTATGATTTAGATAGCACTGTATTTATTTATATTCATTTTGCTTTATTTCTGAGGAAGATACGCCACACCCTGAGTATCGGTACATGTAGGGGAGGGGCCAGGACGGCGTGAGAGATTGTATACCTGCCTAGAGGAAATACAAGCCATACCCATACTGTTTTCAATATCTATTTGGCTCTATTAAGTATGGTGCACTGATGCACCTTATACATGTGAGTACCCCGGCAGGGGATCGGTTTTTAACTTGTGTGTAATAAAATTTTAAAACGATATTGCACTATCAGCTTTTTTTCCTTTTTCATACACTTGTTGAATACATTGAGGAAACTTCTGATCTGATACTGGGAAACAGCTGAGAAACCCATAATGGTTCATATGCGTGATTTGACTTAGTGTAAAAGCTAGTCACACTCTCCAAGGTGAGTTCATTACCATAAGGGGTTTCTGGATTTCACCTATGCATGATTCAGAATCACGGCTGGATGTAGAAGCATATTGTTAATTCAAACACTGGAGATCACGTCGTTTTGCATCTATCTCACCACCATCAGTACTTTGTTTCTCATCACAACCTAACACAGGCTGCTACAAAAGACTGTTTAATGTTTATCATATAGGGACAATCATATGGTGTATGCACTTGCACTTCTTTATATATATATATATATATATATATATATATATATTTTATTTACTTTTGAAATTTTCTTGTCACATTGGTACGCATTAAGCACTTTCTGTTTTTATTTTAATTTGTGTTATATGTATATGGTGGCACCACGTAATGGTTAGGTTTATATATTTTAATCAAATTTATTGAGTGTGGTTCTGTCACTATTTGCACTTGTGCACTTTTTTTCCAGTTGTGTGTTTACATTTGTGTGCGCATTATTTGCTTGCCACAGATTGCCCCTGCACTTTATACCAGCTGTGTGTTTATTATTTATGCACTTTATTACTCACCTGTGCATCTATAATTATAGATCAAGGGACGGATTATTAGGTATAGAACCTATCTAGCGCAGCATATGTTATTTTTATTTGAATGGCGTACCTGCTAGGCAAATGATGGTTAACAATAAAACAAAGTAACATTACAGTATAACAGTAAGACATACCACATCTGCAAAGCAAATACAAAAAAAAGTAAAAAATAAAACATATTTTAACACAATCTGTGCCTAAAATATATATATACCAAAGTATGGGGGCATCCGCCCCAAAAGTTAGGAGCAAATCGCTCCACCACCCCTGCTGCCCTCATGCTTCGGCATATATGCTCTTTCTTTTAACTGTGGTGGTTAAATCACCTCCTACAGCACTGGAGTCACGACTTTATGTATCGTGGGAGCAAACGCTGTTGCTCTCAAGATAAATAAATCCCCACTGCAGCTGAATGGCGTACCTGAAAACAAAAAAATGGTTAACAATAAAACACAGTAAAGAGTAAAGTATAAAAAATTACATCCCTGAAAAGCAAACATGATAAAACATAATAACAATAAAAAATTGCACAATAGAATACAGTAAAAAAGACCAGAACAATAGAGAGAGAATAGAGAGAGAGAACAATAAAACGACAACAATTTCTTTTTTTCTTTTGTGTTTTTTTTTTTACACTTTTATTTGTAACTGTAACTGTAACAGTTCAGTTCCAGGTTCGGGTCTCTCAAAATGCGATGACATCTTGGGAGACCCTGTGAAAGTGTGTCCTAGTCTGTGCAGTGCTGTACCCTACACTAAAACTCCACTAGTGTATGGTAGCGTTCAAATCATTCACCAATGCAAAAACTAGGATTGTCAGGACAGGAGGGACAATAATAACGGGTGTCACACATATATGCACGCTTGCTACAGACACAACATGTTATTTGGGGGGCTCATTGGGTAGGGGAACTAAGGAGGGCATACGGAAAATGCCTTTCATGCAGCCGGGTTACTGTATTTGGATTGGGAAGGTGAGGTGAAGCACCGTCTGGAAACAGAAGGGCCCTGACTATCTCTTCCTGGAATTTAAGGAAGGATCCAGTCTGTCCTGAAGCTCTGTATAGCACATGAGCGTTCAGCAAAGCCAATTGAAATAAACAGACACTTTTTTGTACCAATGTCTGGCCTTATGGGCAACTAGGTACAATGCCAACAACTGGTCACTGAGGCCCACCCCTCCCATATTTTGGTTATATTCGTGAATACAGAGGGGTTTCTCCACAACACCAGTCGCCATAGGAATTTGGACTGTCATGTCTGCGTGAAGGGAGGACAGAACGAAAACATGCTTATTATACCTCCACTTCACAGCAAGCAAATTATTACACTTCAAGCAGGCTCTCTCCCCCAGCCTAAGATGGGAATCTGCAAGCCTCTGGGGTAAGCCCCGGCGGTTAGATCGCACGGTGCCACATGCGCCAATCTGATGATCAAACAAATAACTAAAAAAGTGGCACGCTCATGTAATAATTGTTCACATACAAATGGTACCCCTTTCCAAAAAAAGCGTGACACCAAGTCCCACACAATCTCATGGCTCTACATGACTATCTCTTAAAACCTTAAACCTTAAAACTATATGTATAGCTTGTGGCCCTGTCACAGAGCTTATACACCTTGACCCCGTATCTGGTACGCTTGCTGGGAAGATACAGTTTGAAAGACAAGTGGCCAGAAAATGTAATCAGGGACTCAACACAGACAACTTGATCGGGAGTAAACAAGGCTGCAAAACTTTGGTTGAAGTGGTTTACGAGGGGCCGAATTTTGTAGAGCCAATTGTATCCAGGGTCTCCACGAGGACAACAGAGTTCATTGTCGCTGAAGTGCATGGACCGCAAGATCTGCTTGTTTCGCGCCCTTGCCATGGAAGCAGAGAACACGGGCATATGGTAAATTGGGTCAGTGGACCAATATGACCGCAACTCACTCTTTTTAGTTACACTCATGAGGAGGGATAGGCCCAGAAAGGTCTTAAATTCGGAAACTGTAATTGGTTTCAAATCTTTGGCAAGGGAGGACAACTGGGGATTAGCAGCGATTAATTGACCAGCATACAAATTACTTTGGTCCACAATAGATTTATAGAGATCTTCGGTGAAAAACAGCGAATAAAAATCAAGTGACGTTTCCACCTGGGCTCCCAATTAGGATTGGCAAATTCTGCAGAAAGGACACTATGGGCACGACGGGCCTGTCTTTGTCTTCTTGGTGGCAGCGGGACACTGCTTGTGCTTGCCACCTCGCCAGCTTGAACTGCACTTATGGGACTCGCCACATCACCACATGACACTGAAGTGCTGGCTGTATGACCAGGGTGCACTAAGCCACTGGTGCTTGCCAGTTCACCAGAAGAATGAGCGGCACTAGTACTTCTCTGCTCCATACGAGAGCCCTGCGGTTCTTGCACCTCAACAACAGCAGAACAAGATCGGGGTCTGCTACGCCTGACCTTGGCAGGGACCACAACTCCATTGTCAGAGCTATCTGTCATGGAGCCGCTGTGGTCTACAGGATCGTATTCTGAGCCTGAATTTGACAGATGAGTGACTTCCTCTTCACTATCTGCCATGCTCAGAAACGTGTAGGCCTCTTCACTAGTGTACCTTCGATTTGCCATTTTGGGCTCTAAATTTACTGGTACTAGTACATTAGTAAAACTCAAAGGAAATAAAGCTCCTAGGCTGTCAGCAACTGTATCAAACACTACCAAAAAAACTGTTAGCAATTGCAGGAATCAGGCCTGACTTTGCGAACGCTGCAGTTATATGTTTAGAGTTTTGTAAGTGACAGTGATTGATTGATACTGGGCTGGGCTGGGTAGAGGGGCAAGATGTGGGTGCTAGCAGGTATCTGGGCTGATCCTGCTAACACTGCATTTTTGGGAACCCCAAACTGCTGGGGACGCTATTATAAATCTGATCAGATCAGATATTGATCTGTTCAGACACTATACCACTAAGGGAGATGTATGCTGCGTGCGTGGATGTTAGGGCTACTGGCACTAATCTGACACTGCCTGGGGCGACCCTAAAACCTAACTTTGATCACCCGCCGTGCGATCAGGGGGTTAAACCTTTATTGGGAAATAAACAGCGGGTGCCCTGACGCTATAAAAAACAAACTAACTAACCAGCGTCACTTGTAACACTTATACGCTGATCACTGGTGACAGGGGGTGAAAGGATTAACTAGGGGCTTTATTAGGTAGTATATAGGGGTACCTGACTCTATAAAAACCTGACGGTAACCTAAATAACTAACGGGCTATCTAGCATCACCCGCGACACTAATATGGCCATCAGAAAAAAGAATGCTTAGTGACACTGGCGACGGGGGGGGGGGGGGGTGAAAGCATTAACTAGGGGGCAATCAAGGGGTTAAACCTTTATTGGGGGGTTAAGGGCATACCCTAGACCTACCACTAACTGTCCTAACACTTATAACAGTTACAAAATGACACCAATGCAGTGATCAGTAAAAAATTGAAAACTGCTATTGGTGTTGGGGTGCGGGGGGGTGATCGCGACTGATTGGGGGGTGATTTGTGTGCCTATGTGTACTGGTGTTAGTGTGCTGTTGGTGTAACTCACATTGATCTCTTCTTTCCTCGGGAGCTGGAATGAAAAGGCTCCACGAGGAGAGATGACACCACTTCCTCTGCTTCTATTACAGTTTCAGAAGCAGAGGAAGCTTCTCATTCATCATGAGCGATCGTGAGGGAGAGGCCATGAATCAGTGGCCTCCCCCTCAGGACGGATCGCACCTGGAACGATGCCGACCACCTCAGGCACCAGGGGGGTGCGATTGCGGGAGGGGAGTAGTGTACCCATATATTACTCTACCTGACCATGCCATTCTGCCGATGTATATTGTCGTGAGGTGGTCGGCAAGTGGTTAATAATATGGTTCAGAGAAACAGCATATTTAGATATAATGACTGAACAGAATCCACTTCAGAATAGGAATTTGCTAGGAGAATAAGGAAAACGTATTTGACCCTACCAATGGAAAGACCTTGTTATTAAATGACCTTCAGGAAGGTACCAGAGCTATTATAAAGGATGTTTCCTTGTAAGAAGAACATGACCTAGCAGACGTGCTTTGCGGGAGCTCCGGCATCGGCGCGGATATTCTGATCTAATTTAACGTGATCCCCTCACTACTGCTCACCCCAAGCATGGGGAGGAAAACGGGCAAGTCCCTGCCCAAGAAGGGTTCGGCTACGGGCACCATCAAGCGCTTCTTATCCACGGAAGCCGAGGATGTTCCGGACCATGACGGACTAGGCCGCACGCCGCACAGCACGTTGCTGGTACACAGTCCCGCCTCTTCAGTTAGGCCGGAAGGCAGACCCCGCTCGCCTGACACCTCGGCCGAATCGGAGGAAGAGGGAGACCTGGCCGGACCTGCCGAGATAGCTACCAGGGTGAGTGATCTCCCGACTAAAGCTGACTTAGCCTCGATGCTGCTGAACCTCGAACGAGCGATTCGGAAAGACGTGTCGGCGGTCCGTTCGGACCTATCGCAGGTTCTGGTACGTGTAGAGGAGACGGAACAACGATTAGACAGACATGCGTCTGCTATACGATCGCTTCAGACGACTACCCGTCAGCTTACGATCGCCCACCGTATGGCTCTATATAAGATCGAGGACCAGGAGAACCGAAACAGACGCAATAACGTTCGGATCCGTGGCCTTCCGGAGGCGACCGGGGACGACGACCTTTTGCCTTCAGTTAGGGGCATTTTTAACAGCCTTCTCGGCAGAGCACCCGACGCGCCTTTGAAGATCGATCGGGTCCACAGGGCCCTCCGACCTCGCTCCATGACCACGGAGGTACCGCGCGACATCATCTGCAGAATCCACCACTATCCAGATAAAGAGCTGATCATGAAGAAGGCCAGAGATGCCACACCGTTTGACTTCCATGGCGCCTCTCTCACCCTGTTCCCGGATCTGGCCAAAGAGACTTTGGATAGGCGTAGAGCCTTGCGTCCCCTCACGGAACTTCTGCAGACGGCTTCTATCAGGTACCGGTGGGGCTTCCCTGCAGCTTTAATCGCCTCGGTCAATGGCAAGACCTCCGTCCTCAGGTTCCCTGAAGACTTACCACGTTTTTGTGCTGACCTGAATCTTGACGTGCCTGAGTTACCGGGTTGGACTGATGTCCTCCCACCGCCACCAAAGCTTCCCGATCGTCAATGGCACAGAGCGGGACGGAAACATCAAGCTGCGGACCTGGAATCCCAGGTGCACCCCTGAGAGACGCGCTGTGCGGATATTGCTGTATGTTCTGCTTTCTTTCTCCGGTCCTCGCGGACGTCTTGGATCCTGCAATTGTGCTGCTGTTTTCCTAGTACTTGCCATTGCCTTGGTTATTGGCCTCGGGGTTCCTTCCCTTGCTGTTCATGTTTTGCCACATCGGGACGGTGTTCTATTATGTTCTGTCCTGTTTTTGTTTTTGAAGCCCTGGACGCCTATCTGTGCCTGAGCTACGATGCCATACCCGGTTGCACCCCGCTGGATATCTGCGCTCTTGCCTCACCCTGGGGCGAACCCATGGGCCCCTGTGATATTTTGTTCTCGGGCCTGCTCACCCTCCTTTTGACTCCGTAGTCAGTAGTTGTTTGGACTCAAATGCAGTTTATTGCCCTACTTGGACCAATGTTTTTTTACAATTTACTGTTTTCTTTTTCAAAAGTTATTTTCTACTGGAAATGTTTATGTAGTGAGTCTATTTGCGGTGCCGGTGGCGGGCTGCCGTGGCGTGACCCTGGCCCTCGATGGCGCGGTTAGTGCCCGGTGGTCTGGTTTCCGCCGCCCCCTTTTTGGCGGGTGCCGCCTTGCCTGGGGTCCCGGTGCCCTTGCCCCGCTTTGCGGGGGGGGTATGGGGATCGCGGCCTGGGTGTGCGGCCCGCCTCTGCACTGCAGTTTTCTGCGTGCGGTTAGACCTGTTGCTATGCTGCTTTCTTTCTCGCTCTGATTTCTGCTGTTCTATTTCTCTACCTGTACTCCTCCCTCTTTTCTTTTCTCGCCTTTGGTTCTCCTCCTCTTCCCCGTCCCTTTCCTCCCCGATTCCGTCCCCTTGGTGGGGGGGGTCCTATTTGCCTTGGTTGTTTTGCTGTATGGGGGTGTGGGAGGCGGGTGCCCCCTTTTGAGACCCGATGGCTACGGTGAATTTTGTTTCGTTTAATGTTAGGGGCCTTCATGCCCCTGGGAAAAGACATCAATTGTTCCGAGAACTGAACCGTCTCCGAGGTGATGTGGTTTTTCTACAGGAGACCCACCTCACCCACACCACTTCAGTTAAATTATATTCCCGTAAATACCCTACTTGGTATTATGGCCTCTCGGATATTGCAAAGGCCAAGGGCGTAGCCATCGGGTTTCGGAGGGGTACCGCGTTTAAGTTAGATTCTATGTTGTGTGATCCGGCTGGCCGCTTTCTGTTTCTCCGGGGCACTCTGGGCAGCATGCCATGCACTCTGGCTACTCTTTACTCCCCCAATAGACACCAAGCTTCATTTGTCGCCTCGACACTCTCTAAACTGGGGGACTTCACGGGGGGATGTGTGGTCCTGGCGGGTGACTTCAATGCAGCTCTGGAACCCTCTCTGGACACTTCCAGGGGTAGCTCGCCCTTGTCCTATAAGCAGTTGAAATGTATCCGCACAAAACTCCATGAGCTGCAGTTGATGGACACCTGGAGGATCACGCACCCTCGCGACCGTGACTTTACCTATTTCTCCACGGTACACCGTACATATTCGAGAATAGATCTCTGTTTTCTTGATCACCAACATCTGCCACTCCTAGTTAGGTCGGCCATTGAAACCTCTCCCCTGTCGGATCATGCTCCGACTTTGTTTACCCTTAAGGTTGACTCTTTGCCTCCCAAGGCTACTAATTGGCGGCTAAACGAATCCCTCATATCCGAGGAAGCGGACAGGAAAGTCTTGGGTGAGGAGTTGGATTTCTACTTTCAGACTAATAAGAGTAGCGAGATCTACCCGGGCGTGTTGTGGGAAGCGCACAAGGCCTTTATTAGGGGTAAGCTTATTGAACTGGGCGCCAGGAAGAAGAGGGAGCGGGTGGCACAACAGCTTAAGTTGGTAGCGGAGATTAAGAGCCTGGAGAGGATTCATAAGCGGAGCCTCTCTATCCCCATATTACACACCCTTACAGAGAAACGCGAATCCCTGAAGACCCTCCTACACTTAGATCAGAAATCTAGATCAAGGCTGGTGGCCCAGCGCTTTTACGAGTGGGGGGATAGGCCCAGCAGGTTGTTAGCTGCTTCCATTAGACGACGGAAAGCCGCTGCGTTTATACCTAAAATTCGAACCTCAGGGGGGTCCATGGCCTACGCAACTCCTCAGATAGCTAAAGAATTCAAGGATTTCTACCAGCACCTTTATCATGTCCGACAAACTGATTCCGACTTGGAACGATAGGCGGAGGCTTATCCAGGAGTACCTGGCCCGAGCTGCCCTTCCTCAGCTTCCCTCTGTGGCCCTGTCCGCTCTGGAAGGGGAATTTACCTCGATGGAATTATTGAGAGCTCTACGAGATATGGCGAAGGGCAAAGCACCCGGCCCAGATGGCCTCCCAGTGGCATATTATCGCTCCTATGCAGATAAGTTGCTCCCCCACCTCTCTAATTATGCTAATGTGACCTTGTCCGGCGGTGTTCTCCGCCCGGAGACTATTCATGCCCATGTTACGGTTATACCTAAGGACGGGAAGGATCCGGCCGACTGTGCAAGCTATCGCCCTATCTCGTTGCTTAACATTGATGCCAAAATTTACGCTAAGGCAATTGCAAACAGATTATTGCCTCTGGTCCCGCAATGGATTACACGGGACCAAACAGGTTTTATACCGGGGAGAGAGGCTCGCGACAATTCCCTACGCACCATCACCCTGATGTCGCTTGTACGGCGTCGGTCCCAGCCCACCCTGTTGCTTTCCACGGATGCTGAGAAGGCATTTGACAGGGTGGACTGGGAGTTTCTCATGGCGACGTTGTCTCACCTCGGGGTCGGCCCTGCCCTTAGATCGCAAATTTTAGCTCTTTATAGTCATCCCACGGCCCAATTGCGGGTTAACGGCATTCTTAGTGACCCTTTTACCCTACATAATGGTACGCGCCAGGGCTGCCACTGCTATTCGCAATATCGTTGGAGCCCTTCCTGTCTATTGTCCGACGTAACCCGAACATACATGGTGTTACGGTGGGCAGGACGGAACACAAATACGCTGCATATGCCGATGATATTTTGTTTTACGTGCAACAGCCCCTGATTTCTCTCCCTAACCTCATATCCGAATTTACCGCTTATGGCAGGGTTTCTAATTTCAAAATAAATATGTCCAAATCCGAAATTTTAAATGTAACGATCCCCCCCTTGGAGCAACGAATCTTAAACAGTCTTTCCCCTTTACTTGGCAGACACGGCGCCTGAAATATTTAGGTATCTATTTAACGCCCAATCCACTTGCTCTTTTCCGGGCCAATTTTCTCCCGCTCCTTAACACGCTTAGATCAGACCTCCAGAAATGGTGCCAGTTAGGTCATTCCTGGCTGGGTAGAATTGGGGTGGTGAAGATGAACCTGCTGCCCAGGGTGCTCTTCTTGCTGCAAATGATCCCATTCGGGGTGCCGGTGGGTTTCTTTACTATATTACACTCAATGGTATATAGGTATATATGGAATAGGAGGAAACCCCGACTCCCACGGTCCCTACTCATGCGTCCACGGAGCGCTGGGGGCCTGGCAGTGCCGGATTTCCGACTCTATTTCCGTGCCATTGTGCCGGCCCGGCTATCAGATTGGAAATATAGTACAAATACTAAGCTGTGGGTCGAACTGGAAACGATGCTGGGTGAGACTGACCTTTCTAATCTTATGTGGCTTCCAAGGCAATATAGGGCTTTGTCTACCAATTCCTCACCGCTAACGACTTCCTCTCTTGCAGTATGGGACTCCCTGTGTAAAAAATGTTCCGGGCCCTATAACTCACCTTTGCTGTCTTTGTCGGGCCATAACTATTTTCCGCCTGGTAATGCAGGCCCTCGCTCACGTGTTCCTTGGAGCCTCGGGGACAAAACTCTCCTTCATCAGTTCACTGGCCCCTCCGGGGTTCTCCCACTCTCCGCCATCATGGGGGAGTCACCTATCTCATTCATGGATCGATGGAAATACTGTCAACTGTCGGCCTTTGTTCGATCCCTTCCTAAACCTCTACGCTCCATGAACGATCTTACACCTCTGGAATCTGCTTTTTCAGGTACCCTACCTGTGGAGAGGCCCGTCTCTTATTTTTACCACCTGCTGTTATCCCTGGAGTCTCACAGGACCCCTACTTTTATCCGAAACTGGGAGCGGGATTTGGATAAGGAACTCACTCCTGCCCAAGTGTCTACCATTCTTACCAGGGCGCACACTGCCTCAGGCTCCGCCAAAACATCTGAGATGTCTTACAAGCTATTGACCAGGTGGCACTATACGCCTGTGACACTGCATCAGTTTTTCCCCCAAACCTCCCCGCTCTGCTGGAGAGAGTGCGGTGAGCGAGCCTCTCACGCTCACATCTGGTGGTTCTGTCCACGAATACGCCCGTTTTGGCTCGCAGTTCTATATTGGATTCAGCAAATTCAAGGTCGGGAGGTTCCTAATGATCCGTGGCATGTTTTGTTTCACTGTTCGGGTCAGCCAGCAGGCTCATATAAACGCTCTATTACGCCCCATCTCCTCAATGCTGCAAAGACCCTTATCCCGAGATATTGGAAGCAGAGGAGGATCCCCACGCTCTGTTGCTGGCTGCTCAAAGTTGACCACCTATACTACATGGAAGACATGACACTCTCTCTGAGAGCCAAGTCTGACCTTGCAAAAAAGATATGGGCCTGCTGGGTCGCCATTAAGTATACTCCTGCATATGCGGATATGGTATCCCAACCTGTGTAATGTGCTGTAACCATGTCTTGATATGATATGAGTAACCTGTTTTATTCTCTAATTTTCAGTCTGGTGGCTGGGACCCCCCCCCCCCCCCCCGCTTTCTTTCTACTATCTGGACTCTTCTTCTGAGCTTGTTCTCCTGTCAGAGCTCCCTGGACTCTTATAGTTAAAACTGGAAGGAGTTATATGCACTTTTTGAGATACTCATGTTGGAGTCTAAGTACCTTTTTGGGTTGTTGCTGCTTACGGTTTATACCACTCCTCTGATATTTTGTCTGTGATGAGCTGTATGTGCTCCTTTTCTTTAATAAAAACTAATTAAAAAAAAAAAAAAAAAGCAGAACATGACCTCAATTCCTGATAAATTCTGTTAAGAATATTTTAAGGTCTTAAGTCCCTTTAAGAAGGCAATTGAATGGGATTGTAATATACCCAAGAATGTAAAATTTTAACACACTGGTGCAGGCAACTAAAAGGGGGGAAGTAGACTGATTGTTTCAGCAAAAAAAAAAAAAAAAAAACATATTTACTATATGTAATTCCACAAAGGGGAAGAAAGAATAGAAGGTACTAGAGATGACCTTGTTTTCTATGACAAGGTAAGAAATGGGAAATACTGTATTGTTAATTGATTTCTATTGAAGTACAGACATGCCACGAACAGGTTATATACTTCATAAAGATGTTAAAGAGGAAGTAAACCCTAATGGGTTTACTTCCTCTTTCATTCCCTGCAAAGGCAAAGCATAATGGACTACTATGCATCGCATAGTAGTCCATTATGTGTCACTTACTTGACACAGGAGCCAGCGAAGTCACCGCTGTCCCCTGTAGTCCGGCGCGTCCATCTTCTCGGTGGGGTCTCGCAGCTCCGCCGCTGATATGGTATATAAATCTGCACCACAAATACGGTATACAGATCAGCACCACAGATACGGTATACCGATCAGCACCACAGATTCGGTATACAGATCAGCATCACAGATACGGTATATAGATCAGCACCACAGATATGTTAAATAGATCTGCACAACAGATATGGTATATAGATCAGCACCACAGATATGGTATATAGATCAGCACCACATATGCGGTATATAGATCAGGTATATAGATCAGCACCACAGATATGGTATACAGATCAGCACCACAACTACGGTATATTGATCATCACCACAGATCCTGTATACAGATCAGCACCACAGATACGGTATACAGATCAGCACCACAGATACAGTATACAGATCAGCACCACAGATATGGTATATAGATCAGGTATATAGATCAGCACCACAGATTTGGTATACAGATCAGCACCACAGATACTGTATACAGATCAGCACCACAGATACAGTATACAGATCAATACCACAGATACGGTATACAGATCAGCACCACAGATACGGTATACAGCTCAGCACCACAGATATGGTATATAGATCAGAACTACAGATATGGTATATAGATCAGCACCACAGATATGGTATATAGATCAGGTATATAGATCAGCACCGCAGACACGGTATATAGATCAGCATCACATATACGGGTATACAGATCAGCACCACAGATATGGTATACAGATCAGCACCACAAATATGGTATACAGATCAGGACCACAGATATGGTATACAGATTAGCACCACAGATACGGTATATAGATCAGCACCACAGATATGGTATTTGGATCGGGTATATAGATCATCACCACAGATACGGTATACAGATCAGCACCACAGATACGGTATATAGATCAGCATCACAGATATGGCATATAAATCAGCACCACAGATACGGGATATACAGATCAGCACCACAGATACGGTATACAGATCAGCACCACAGATACGGTATATAGATCAGCACCACAGATACGGTATATAGATCAGCACCACAGATATGGTATATAGATCAGCACCACAGATATGGTATATAAATAAGCACCAAAGATACGGTACATAGATCAGCACCACAGATACGTTATACAGATCAGCATCACAGATACGGTATATCGATCAGCACCACAGATATGGTATATAGATCCGCACTACAGATATGGTATATAGATCTGCACCACAGATACGGTATATAGATCAAGTATATAGATCAGCACCACAGATACGGTATATAGATCAGCACCACAAATACGGTATATAGATCATCACCAGATATACTGTATACAGATCAGCACCACAGATACGGTAACGGTATACAGATCAGCACCACAGATACGGTATACAGATCAGCACCAGAGATACGGTATACAGCTCAGCACCACAGATGCGGTATACAGATCAGCACCACAGATATGGTATATATATCAGGTATATAGATCAGCACCACAGATATGGTATATAGATCAGCACCACAGATACGATATACAGATCAGCACCACAGATACAGTATACAGATCAGTACCACAGATACGGTATAGAGATCAGCACCACAGATACGGTATACAGCTCAACACCACAGATATGGTATATGGATCAGGTATATAGATCAGCACAACAGATATGGTATATATATCAGCACCACAGAGACGGTATATAGATCATTTATATAGATCAGCACCACAAATACGGTATACAGATCAGCACCACAGATATGGTATATAGATCAGGTATATAGATCAGCACCACAGATACGGTATACAGATCAGCACCACAGATACGGTATGCAGATCAGCACCACAGACACAGTATACAGATCAGCACCACAGATATGGTATACAGATCAGCACCACAGATAGGGTATACAGATCAGCACCACAGATACGGTATACAGATTAGCACCACAGAAATGGTATATAGATCAGCACCACAGATACGGTATACAGATCAGCACCACAGATACGGTATATATATCAGCACCACAGATACGGTATATACATCAGCACCACAGATACGGTATATAGATCAGCACCACAGATACGGTATATAGATCAGCACCACAGATATGGTATACAGATCAGCACCACAGATACGGTATATACATCAGCACCACAGATACGGTATATAGATCAGCACCACAGATATGGTATACAGATCAGCACCACAGATACGGTATATAGATCAGCACCACCTATATGGTATATAGATCAGGTATATAGATCAGCACCACAGATATGGTATATAGATCAGCACCACAGATACGGTATATAGATCCACACTACAGATATGGTATATAGATCAGCACCACAGATATGGTATATAGATCAGGTATATAGATCAGCACCACAGATATAGTATACAGATCAGCACCACAGATACGGTATACAGATTAGCACCACAGAAACGGTATATAGATCAGCACCACAGATACGGTATACAGATCAGCACCACAGATATGGTATACAGATCAGCACCACAGATACGGTATACAGATCAGCACCACAGATACGGTATACAGATCAGCACCACAGATACGGTATACAGATCAGCACCACAGATACGGTATATACATCAGCACCACAGATACGGTATATAGATCAGCACCACAGATACGGTATATAGATCAGCACCACAGATACGGTATACAGATCAGCACCACAGATACGGTATATAGATCAGCACCACAGATACGGTATATACATCAGCACCACAGATACGGTATAGAGATTAAGCACCACAGATACGGTATATAGATCAGCACCACAGATATGGTATACAGCTCAGCACCACAGATACGGTATACAGATCAGCACCACAGATATGGTATATAGATCAGGTAGATAGATCAGCACCAAAGATATGGTATATAGATCATCACCACAGATATGGTATATAGATTAGGTATATAGATCAGCACCACAGATACGGTATACAGATCAGCACCACAGATACGGTATACAAATCAGCCCCACAGATACGGTATACAGCTCAGCACCACAGATACGGTATACAGATCAGCACCACAGATACGGTATACAGATCAGCACCACAGATATGGTATATAGATCAGGTATATAGATCAGCACCACAGATACGGTATACAGATCAGCACCACAGATATGGTATATAGATCAGGTATATAAATCAGCACCACAGATACGGTATACAGATCAGCACCACAGATATGGTATATAGATCAGCACCACAGATATGGTATATAGATCAGGTATAAAGATCAGCACCACAGATATGGTATATAGATCATCACCACAGATACGGTATATAGATCAGGTATATATATCAGCACCACAGATACGGTATATAGATCATCACCACAGATACTGTATACAGATCAGCACCACAGATACGGTATACAGCTCAGCACCACAGATATGGTATATAGATCAGCACCACAGATACGGTATATAGATCAGGTATATAGATCAGCACCACATATACAGTATATAGATCATCACCACAGATACTGTATACAGATCAGCACCACAGATACGGTATACAGATCAGCACCACAGATACGGTATACAGATCAGCACCACAGACACAGTATACAGCTCAGCACCACAGATACGGTATACAGATCAGCACCACACAGGGGTGTAACTATATATATATCAGCACCACAGAGACGGTATATAGATCATTTATATAGATCAGCACCACAGATACGGTATACAGATCAGCACCACAGATATGGTATATAGATCAGGTATATAGATCAGCACCACAGATACGGTATACAGATCAGCACCACAGATACGGTATGCAGATCAGCACCACAGACACAGTATACAGATCAGCACCACAGATATGGTATACAGATCAGCACCACAGATAGGGTATACAGATCAGCACCACAGATACGGTATACAGATTAGCACCACAGAAATGGTATATAGATCAGCACCACAGATACGGTATACAGATCAGCACCACAGATACGGTATATATATCAGCACCACAGATACGGTATATACATCAGCACCACAGATACGGTATATAGATCAGCACCACAGATACGGTATATAGATCAGCACCACAGATATGGTATACAGATCAGCACCACAGATACGGTATATACATCAGCACCACAGATACGGTATATAGATCAGCACCACAGATATGGTATATAGATCAGGTATATAGATCAGCACCACAGATATGGTATATAGATCAGCACCACAGATACGGTATATAGATCCACACTACAGATATGGTATATAGATCAGCACCACAGATATGGTATATAGATCAGGTATATAGATCAGCACCACAGATATAGTATACAGATCAGCACCACAGATACGGTATACAGATTAGCACCACAGAAACGGTATATAGATCAGCACCACAGATACGGTATACAGATCAGCACCACAGATATGGTATACAGATCAGCACCACAGATACGGTATACAGATCAGCACCACAGATACGGTATACAGATCAGCACCACAGATACGGTATACAGATCAGCACCACAGATACGGTATATACATCAGCACCACAGATACGGTATATAGATCAGCACCACAGATACGGTATATAGATCAGCACCACAGATACGGTATACAGATCAGCACCACAGATACGGTATATAGATCAGCACCACAGATACGGTATATACATCAGCACCACAGATACGGTATAGAGATTAAGCACCACAGATACGGTATATAGATCAGCACCACAGATATGGTATACAGCTCAGCACCACAGATACGGTATACAGATCAGCACCACAGATATGGTATATAGATCAGGTAGATAGATCAGCACCAAAGATATGGTATATAGATCATCACCACAGATATGGTATATAGATTAGGTATATAGATCAGCACCACAGATACGGTATACAGATCAGCACCACAGATACGGTATACAAATCAGCCCCACAGATACGGTATACAGCTCAGCACCACAGATACGGTATACAGATCAGCACCACAGATACGGTATACAGATCAGCACCACAGATATGGTATATAGATCAGGTATATAGATCAGCACCACAGATACGGTATACAGATCAGCACCACAGATATGGTATATAGATCAGGTATATAAATCAGCACCACAGATACGGTATACAGATCAGCACCACAGATATGGTATATAGATCAGCACCACAGATATGGTATATAGATCAGGTATAAAGATCAGCACCACAGATATGGTATATAGATCATCACCACAGATACGGTATATAGATCAGGTATATATATCAGCACCACAGATACGGTATATAGATCATCACCACAGATACTGTATACAGATCAGCACCACAGATACGGTATACAGCTCAGCACCACAGATATGGTATATAGATCAGCACCACAGATACGGTATATAGATCAGGTATATAGATCAGCACCACATATACAGTATATAGATCATCACCACAGATACTGTATACAGATCAGCACCACAGATACGGTATACAGATCAGCACCACAGATACGGTATACAGATCAGCACCACAGACACAGTATACAGCTCAGCACCACAGATACGGTATACAGATCAGCACCACACAGGGGTGTAACTATAGGGGGTGCAGCAGTTGCGACCGCAACCGGGCCCTGTGATGCAGGGGGCCCATGCAGCCCCCTCTACATATGGCTGCTCTTTAGTTGTGCATTCCCCGCATGACCTGTGTCCTCAGCCGGCTCCTCAGAGTACCCCTCTCCTGCTCCATGCATTGCCACTCAGTCCGATGTCTGTTCTCCCCAGCCAGAGTCCCGCCCACCCCGAGTCCGGCCCACTCTGCACTGCAAACTTTTCCCGGGTAAACAAACTTTAAGCACACAGATGCAGTGCAGCCCTATGAGAGCCGGCTCCCCGGAGGACACTACAGGCTTGTCTGCCAGCCCCCCCTCCTCCCCGTCATACACAGATGATGAAAGGTCTTTCTGGGAGATATGCTGATCGCCCGTGCAGCACACTGGATGGAGCCCAGGCCAACATGGATGAGTGCATGGCCTACAGCTTGGTCATGGTGAGTGAGAGGACCCCATCCCCCACACACCATTACATACCCCCTCCATCTCCCCCTGGGGACAGGGACCCCTTCTCACGTGGGGACAGGGACCCCCACTTCCCCTGGGGACAGGGACCCCTTCTCACCTGGGGGCAGTAACTTCATCTGCCCTGGAGAAAAGGGCCTCATCTCTTCTGGGGACGGGGACCCCATCCTGCCTAGGGACAGTCCCCCAATGGGGCACCTAAAAATAAATAAAAATACTGATACCAGTGGTGGAACTACAGGGCTCACAAAGGTCATACCTGTGACCACGCCCTGGAGTTCCACCGCCGGACTCGGAGGGAAGGGCCCTGGCTGGGGTTCAGGGGGGCCCTTCATGGTTTCTTGCATTGGGGCCCTGAAGGTTCTAGTTACGCCACTGGCACCACAGATATGTTTTATAGATCAGGTACATATAGATCAGCACCACAGATATGGTATATAAATCAGCACAACAGATACTGTATACAGATCAGCACCACAGATACGGTATACAGATCAGCACCACAGATACCGTATACAGATAAGCACCACAGATACAGTATACAGCTCAGCACCACAGATATGGCATATAGATCAGGTATATAGATCAGCACCACAGATATGGTATATAGATCAGCACCACAGATACGATATATAGATCAGGTATGCAGATCAGCACCACAGATATGCTATATAGATCAGCACCACAGATATGGTATACAGATCAGCACCACAGATACGGTATACAGATCAGGACCACAGATATGGTATACAGATCAGCACCACAGATAAGGTATATAGATTAGCACCACAGATATGGTATATAGATCAGCACCACAGATACGGTATATAGATCAGCTTTATAGATCAGCACCACAGATACGGTATATAGATCAGCACCACAGATACGGTTTATAGATCAGCACCACAGATACGGTATACAGACCAGCACCACAGATACGGTATATTGATCAGCACCACAGATATGGTATACAGATCAGCACCACAGATACGGTATATAGATCAGCACCACAGATACGGTATATAGATCAGCACCACATATATGGTATATAAATCAGCACCACAGATACGGTATATAGATCAGCACCACAGATACGGTATACAGATCAGCGCCACAGATACAGTATATATATCAGCACCACAGATATGGTATATAGATCAGGTATATATATCAGCACCACAGATATGGTATATAGATCAGCACCACAGATACGGTATGTAGATCCGCACTACAGATATGGTATATAGATCAGCACCACAAATATTGTATTTAAATTCAGCACCACAGATGTGGTATATAGATCAGGTATATAGATCAGCACCACAGATATGGTATACAGATCAGCACCACAGATACGGTATATAGATTAGCACCACAGATATGGTATACAGATCAGCACCACAGATACGGTATACAAATCAGCACCACAGATACGGTATAGTGATCAGCACCACAGATATGGTACATAGATCAGGTATATAGATCAGCACCACAGATATGGTATATAGATCATCACCACAGATACGGTATATAGATCAGGTATATAGATCAGCACCACAGATACGGTATATAGATCATCACCACAGATACTGTATACAGATCAGCACCACAGATACGGTATACAGATCAGCACCACAGATACGGTATACAGATCAGCACCACAGATACGGTATACAGCTCAGCACCACAGATACGGTATACAGATCAGCACCACAGATATGGTATATAGATCTGGTATATAGATCAGCACCACAGATATGGTATATAGATCAGCACCACAAATACGGTATGTAGATCCGCACTACAGATATGGTATATAGATCAGCACCACAGGTATTGTATATAAATTCAGCACCACAGATGTGGTATATAGATCAGGTATATAGATCAGCACCACAGATATGGTATATAGATCAGCACCACAGATACGGTTTATAGATCAGCACCACAGATACGGTATACAGACCAGCACCACAGATACGGTATATTGATCAGCACCACAGATATGGTATACAGATCAGCACCACAGATACGGTATATAGATCAGCACCACAGATACGGTATATAGATCAGCACCACATATATGGTATATAAATCAGCACCACAGATACGGTATATAGATCAGCACCACAGATACGGTATACAGATCAGCGCCACAGATACAGTATATATATCAGCACCACAGATATGGTATATAGATCAGGTATATATATCAGCACCACAGATATGGTATATAGATCAGCACCACAGATACGGTATGTAGATCCGCACTACAGATATGGTATATAGATCAGCACCACAAATATTGTATTTAAATTCAGCACCACAGATGTGGTATATAGATCAGGTATATAGATCAGCACCACAGATATGGTATACAGATCAGCACCACAGATACGGTATATAGATTAGCACCACAGATATGGTATACAGATCAGCACCACAGATACGGTATACAAATCAGCACCACAGATACGGTATAGTGATCAGCACCACAGATATGGTACATAGATCAGGTATATAGATCAGCACCACAGATATGGTATATAGATCATCACCACAGATACGGTATATAGATCAGGTATATAGATCAGCACCACAGATACGGTATATAGATCATCACCACAGATACTGTATACAGATCAGCACCACAGATACGGTATACAGATCAGCACCACAGATACGGTATACAGATCAGCACCACAGATACGGTATACAGCTCAGCACCACAGATACGGTATACAGATCAGCACCACAGATATGGTATATAGATCTGGTATATAGATCAGCACCACAGATATGGTATATAGATCAGCACCACAAATACGGTATGTAGATCCGCACTACAGATATGGTATATAGATCAGCACCACAGGTATTGTATATAAATTCAGCACCACAGATGTGGTATATAGATCAGGTATATAGATCAGCACCACAGATATGGTATACAGATCAGCACCACAGATACGGTATATAGATCAGGAATATAGATCAACACCACAGATACGGTATATAGATCATCACCACAGATACTGTATACAGATTAGCACCAAAGATACGGTATAAAGATCAGCACCACAGATACGGTATACAGATCAGCACCACAGATATGGTATACAGCTCAGCACCACAGATACGGTATACAGATCAGCACCACAGATATGGTATATAGATCAGGTAGATAGATCAGCACCAAAGATATGGTATATAGATCATCACCACAGATATGGTATATAGATTAGGTATATAGATCAGCACCACAGATACGGTATACAGATCAGCACCACAGATACGGTATACAAATCAGCCCCACAGATACGGTATACAGCTCAGCACCACAGATACGGTATACAGATCAGCACCACAGATACGGTATACAGATCAGCACCACAGATATGGTATATAGATCAGGTATATAGATCAGCACCACAGATACGGTATACAGATCAGCACCACAGATACGGTATACAGATCAGCACCACAGATACGGTATACAGATCAGCACCACAGATATGGTATACAGATCAGCACCACAGATAGGGTATACAGATCAGCACCACAGATACGGTATACAGATTAGCACCACAGAAATGGTATATAGATCAGCACCACAGATACGGTATAGAGATCAGCACCACAGATACGGTATATAGATCAGCACCACAGATATGGTACATAGATCAGGTATATAGATCAGCACCACAGATATGGTATATAGATCATCACCACAGATACGGTATATAGATCAGGTATACAGATCAGCACCACAGATACGGTATATAGATCATCACCACAGATACTGTATACAGATCAGCACCACAGATACGGTATACAGATCAGCACCACAGATACGGTATACAGATCAGCACCACAGATACGGTATACAGCTCAGCACCACAGATACGGTATACAGATCAGCACCACAGATATGGTATATTGATCTGGTATATAGATCAGCACCACAGATATGGTATATAGATCAGCACCACAAATACGGTATGTAGATCCGCACTACAGATATGGTATATAGATCAGCACCACAGGTATTGTATATAAATTCAGCACCACAGATGTGGTATATAGATCAGGTATATAGATCAGCACCACAGATATGGTATACAGATCAGCACCACAGATACGGTATATAGATCAGGTATATAGATCAACACCACAGATACGGTATATAGATCATCACCACAGATACTGTATACAGATTAGCACCAAAGATACGGTATAAAGATCAGCACCACAGATACGGTATACAGATCAGCACCACAGATATGGTATACAGCTCAGCACCACAGATACGGTATACAGATCAGCACCACAGATATGGTATATAGATCAGGTAGATAGATCAGCACCAAAGATATGGTATATAGATCATCACCACAGATATGGTATATAGATTAGGTATATAGATCAGCACCACAGATACGGTATACAGATCAGCACCACAGATACGGTATACAAATCAGCCCCACAGATACGGTATACAGCTCAGCACCACAGATACGGTATACAGATCAGCACCACAGATACAGTATACAGATCAGCACCACAGATATGGTATATAGATCAGGTATATAGATCAGCACCACAGATACGGTATACAGATCAGCACCACAGATACGGTATACAGATCAGCACCACAGATACGGTATACAGATCAGCACCACAGATACGGTATATAGATCAGCACCACAGATACGGTATATACATCAGCACCACAGATACGGTATAGAGATTAAGCACCACAGATACGGTATATAGATCAGCACCACAGATATGGTATACAGCTCAGCACCACAGATACGGTATACAGATCAGCACCACAGATATGGTATATAGATCAGGTAGATAGATCAGCACCAAAGATATGGTATATAGATCATCACCACAGATATGGTATATAGATTAGGTATATAGATCAGCACCACAGATACGGTATACAGATCAGCACCACAGATACGGTATACAAATCAGCCCCACAGATACGGTATACAGCTCAGCACCACAGATACGGTATACAGATCAGCACCACAGATACGGTATACAGATCAGCACCACAGATATGGTATATAGATCAGGTATATAGATCAGCACCACAGATACGGTATACAGATCAGCACCACAGATATGGTATATAGATCAGGTATATAAATCAGCACCACAGATACGGTATACAGATCAGCACCACAGATATGGTATATAGATCAGCACCACAGATATGGTATATAGATCAGGTATAAAGATCAGCACCACAGATATGGTATATAGATCATCACCACAGATACGGTATATAGATCAGGTATATATATCAGCACCACAGATACGGTATATAGATCATCACCACAGATACTGTATACAGATCAGCACCACAGATACGGTATACAGCTCAGCACCACAGATATGGTATATAGATCAGCACCACAGATACGGTATATAGATCAGGTATATAGATCAGCACCACATATACAGTATATAGATCATCACCACAGATACTGTATACAGATCAGCACCACAGATACGGTATACAGATCAGCACCACAGATACGGTATACAGATCAGCACCACAGACACAGTATACAGCTCAGCACCACAGATACGGTATACAGATCAGCACCACACAGGGGCGTAACTATAGGGGGTGCAGCAGTTGCGACCGCAACCGGGCCCTGTGATGCAGGGGGCCCATGCAGCCCCCTCTACATATGGCTGCTCTTTAGTTGTGCATTCCCCGCATGACCTGTGTCCTCAGCCGGCTCCTCAGAGTACCCCTCTCCTGCTCCATGCATTGCCACTCAGTCCGATGTCTGTTCTCCCCAGCCAGAGTCCCGCCCACCCCGAGTCCGGCCCACTCTGCACTGCAAACTTTTCCCGGGTAAACAAACTTTAAGCACACAGATGCAGTGCAGCCCTATGAGAGCCGGCTCCCCGGAGGACACTACAGGCTTGTCTGCCAGCCCCCCCTCCTCCCCGTCATACACAGATGATGAAAGGTCTTTCTGGGAGATATGCTGATCGCCCGTGCAGCACACTGGATGGAGCCCAGGCCAACATGGATGAGTGCATGGCCTACAGCTTGGTCATGGTGAGTGAGAGGACCCCATCCCCCACACACCATTACATACCCCCTCCATCTCCCCCTGGGGACAGGGACCCCTTCTCACGTGGGGACAGGGACCCCCACTTCCCCTGGGGACAGGGACCCCTTCTCACCTGGGGGCAGTAACTTCATCTGCCCTGGAGAAAAGGGCCTCATCTCTTCTGGGGACGGGGACCCCATCCTGCCTAGGGACAGTCCCCCAATGGGGCACCTAAAAATAAATAAAAATACTGATACCAGTGGTGGAACTACAGGGCTCACAAAGGTCATACCTGTGACCACGCCCTGGAGTTCCACCGCCGGACTCGGAGGGAAGGGCCCTGGCTGGGGTTCAGGGGGGCCCTTCATGGTTTCTTGCATTGGGGCCCTGAAGGTTCTAGTTACGCCACTGGCACCACAGATATGTTTTATAGATCAGGTACATATAGATCAGCACCACAGATATGGTATATAAATCAGCACAACAGATACTGTATACAGATCAGCACCACAGATACGGTATACAGATCAGCACCACAGATACCGTATACAGATAAGCACCACAGATACAGTATACAGCTCAGCACCACAGATATGGCATATAGATCAGGTATATAGATCAGCACCACAGATATGGTATATAGATCAGCACCACAGATACGATATATAGATCAGGTATGCAGATCAGCACCACAGATATGCTATATAGATCAGCACCACAGATATGGTATACAGATCAGCACCACAGATACGGTATACAGATCAGGACCACAGATATGGTATACAGATCAGCACCACAGATAAGGTATATAGATTAGCACCACAGATATGGTATATAGATCAGCACCACAGATACGGTATATAGATCAGCTTTATAGATCAGCACCACAGATACGGTATATAGATCAGCACCACAGATACGGTTTATAGATCAGCACCACAGATACGGTATACAGACCAGCACCACAGATACGGTATATTGATCAGCACCACAGATATGGTATACAGATCAGCACCACAGATACGGTATATAGATCAGCACCACAGATACGGTATATAGATCAGCACCACATATATGGTATATAAATCAGCACCACAGATACGGTATATAGATCAGCACCACAGATACGGTATACAGATCAGCGCCACAGATACAGTATATATATCAGCACCACAGATATGGTATATAGATCAGGTATATATATCAGCACCACAGATATGGTATATAGATCAGCACCACAGATACGGTATGTAGATCCGCACTACAGATATGGTATATAGATCAGCACCACAGATATTGTATTTAAATTCAGCACCACAGATGTGGTATATAGATCAGGTATATAGATCAGCACCACAGATATGGTATACAGATCAGCACCACAGATACGGTATATAGATTAGCACCACAGATATGGTATACAGATCAGCACCACAGATACGGTATACAAATCAGCACCACAGATACGGTATAGTGATCAGCACCACAGATATGGTACATAGATCAGGTATATAGATCAGCACCACAGATATGGTATATAGATCATCACCACAGATACGGTATATAGATCAGGTATATAGATCAGCACCACAGATACGGTATATAGATCATCACCACAGATACTGTATACAGATCAGCACCACAGATACGGTATACAGATCAGCACCACAGATACGGTATACAGATCAGCACCACAGATACGGTATACAGCTCAGCACCACAGATACGGTATACAGATCAGCACCACAGATATGGTATATAGATCTGGTATATAGATCAGCACCACAGATATGGTATATAGATCAGCACCACAAATACGGTATGTAGATCCGCACTACAGATATGGTATATAGATCAGCACCACAGGTATTGTATATAAATTCAGCACCACAGATGTGGTATATAGATCAGGTATATAGATCAGCACCACAGATATGGTATACAGATCAGCACCACAGATACGGTATATAGATCAGGAATATAGATCAACACCACAGATACGGTATATAGATCATCACCACAGATACTGTATACAGATTAGCACCAAAGATACGGTATAAAGATCAGCACCACAGATACGGTATACAGATCAGCACCACAGATATGGTATACAGCTCAGCACCACAGATACGGTATACAGATCAGCACCACAGATATGGTATATAGATCAGGTAGATAGATCAGCACCAAAGATATGGTATATAGATCATCACCACAGATATGGTATATAGATTAGGTATATAGATCAGCACCACAGATACGGTATACAGATCAGCACCACAGATACGGTATACAGATCAGCACCACAGATATGGTATATAGATCAGGTATATAGATCAGCACCACAGATACGGTATACAGATCAGCACCACAGATACGGTATACAGATCAGCACCACAGATACGGTATACAGATCAGCACCACAGATATGGTATACAGATCAGCACCACAGATAGGGTATACAGATCAGCACCACAGATACGGTATACAGATTAGCACCACAGAAATGGTATATAGATCAGCACCACAGATACGGTATAGAGATCAGCACCACAGATACGGTATATAGATCAGCACCACAGATATGGTACATAGATCAGGTATATAGATCAGCACCACAGATATGGTATATAGATCATCACCACAGATACGGTATATAGATCATCACCACAGATACGGTATATAGATCAGGTATACAGATCAGCACCACAGATACGGTATATAGATCATCACCACAGATACTGTATACAGATCAGCACCACAGATACGGTATACAGATCAGCACCACAGATACGGTATACAGATCAGCACCACAGATACGGTATACAGCTCAGCACCACAGATACGGTATACAGATCAGCACCACAGATATGGTATATAGATCTGGTATATAGATCAGCACCACAGATATGGTATATAGATCAGCACCACAAATACGGTATGTAGATCCGCACTACAGATATGGTATATAGATCAGCACCACAGGTATTGTATACAAATTCAGCACCACAGATGTGGTATATAGATCAGGTATATAGATCAGCACCACAGATATGGTATACAGATCAGCACCACAGATACGGTATATAGATCAGGTATATAGATCAACACCACAGATACGGTATATAGATCATCACCACAGATACTGTATACAGATTAGCACCAAAGATACGGTATAAAGATCAGCACCACAGATACGGTATACAGATCAGCACCACAGATATGGTATACAGCTCAGCACCACAGATACGGTATACAGATCAGCACCACAGATATGGTATATAGATCAGGTAGATAGATCAGCACCAAAGATATGGTATATAGATCATCACCACAGATATGGTATATAGATTAGGTATATAGATCAGCACCACAGATACGGTATACAGATCAGCACCACAGATACGGTATACAAATCAGCCCCACAGATACGGTATACAGCTCAGCACCACAGATACGGTATACAGATCAGCACCACAGATACAGTATACAGATCAGCACCACAGATATGGTATATAGATCAGGTATATAGATCAGCACCACAGATACGGTATACAGATCAGCACCACAGATACGGTATACAGATCAGCACCACAGATACGGTATACAGATCAGCACCACAGATACGGTATACAGATCAGCACCACAGATAGGGTATACAGATCAGCAACACAGATACGGTATACAGATTAGCACCACAGAAATGGTATATAGATCAGCACCACAGATACGGTATAGAGATCAGCACCACAGATACGGTATATAGATCAGCACCACAGATACGGTATATACATCAGCACCACAGATACGGTATATAGATTAGCACCACAGATACGGTATATAGATCAGCACCACAGATATGGTATACAGATCAGCACCACAGATATGGTATACAGATCAGCACCACAGATACGGTATACAGCTCAGCACCACAGATACGGTATACAGATCAGCACCACAGATATGGTATATAGATCAGGTATATAGATTAGCATCACAGATATGGTATATAGATCAGCACCACAGATACTGTATACAGATCAGCACAACAGATACGGTATACAGATCAGCACCACAGATACGGTATATAGATCAGCACCACCTATATGGTATATAGATCAGGTATATAGATCAGCACCACAGATATGGTATATAGATCAGCACCACAGATACGGTATATAGATCCACACTACAGATATGGTATATAGATCAGCACCACAGATATGGTATATAGATCAGGTATATAGATCAGCACCACAGATATGGTATACAGATCAGCACCACAGATACGGTATACAGATTAGCACCACAGAAACGGTATATAGATCAGCACCACAGATACGGTATACAGATCAGCACCACAGATATGGTATACAGATCAGCACCACAGATACGGTATACAGATCAGCACCACAGATACGGTATACAGATCAGCACCACAGATACGGTATACAGATCAGCACCACAGATACGGTATATACATCAACACCACAGATACGGTATATAGATCAGCACCACAGATACGGTATATAGATCAGCACCACAGATACGGTATACAGATCAGCACCACAGATACGGTATATAGATCAGCACCACAGATACGGTATATACATCAGCACCACAGATACGGTATATAGATAAGCACCACAGATACGGTATATAGATCAGCACCACAGATATGGTATACAGCTCAGCACCACAGATACGGTATACAGATCAGCACCACAGATATGGTATACAGATCAGGTAGATAGATCAGCACCAAAGATATGGTATATAGATCATCACCACAGATATGGTATATAGATTAGGTATATAGATCAGCACCACAGATACGGTATACAGATCAGCACCACAGATACGGTATACAAATCAGCCCCACAGATACGGTATACAGCTCAGCACCACAGATACGGTATACAGATCAGCACCACAGATACGGTATACAGATCAGCACCACAGATATGGTATATAGATCAGGTATATAGATCAGCACCACAGATACGGTATACAGATCAGCACCACAGATATGGTATATAGATCAGGTATATAAATCAGCACCACAGATACTGTATACAGATCAGCACCACAGATATGGTATATAGATCAGCACCACAGATATAGTATATAGATCAGGTATAAAGATCAGCACCACAGATATGGTATATAGATCATCACCACAGATACGGTATATAGATCAGGTATATATATCAGCACCACAGATACGGTATATAGATCATCACCACAGATACTGTATACAGATCAGCACCACAGATACGGTATACAGCTCAGCACCACAGATATGGTATATAGATCAGCACCACAGATACGGTATATAGATCAGGTATATAGATCAGCACCACATATACAGTATATAGATCATCACCACAGATACTGTATACAGATCAGCACCACAGATACGGTATACAGATCAGCACCACAGATACGGTATACAGATCAGCACCACAGACACAGTATACAGCTCAGCACCACAGATACGGTATACAGATCAGCACCACAGATATGTTTTATAGATCAGGTACATATAGATCAGCACCACAGATATGGTATATAAATCAGCACAACAGATACTGTATACAGATCAGCACCACAGATACGGTATACAGATCAGCACCACAGATACCGTATACAGATAAGCACCACAGATACAGTATACAGCTCAGCACCACAGATATGGCATATAGATCAGGTATATAGATCAGCACCACAGATATGGTATATAGATCAGCACCACAGATACGATATATAGATCAGGTATGCAGATCAGCACCACAGATATGCTATATAGATCAGCACCACAGATATGGTATACAGATCAGCACCACAGATACGGTATACAGATCAGGACCACAGATATGGTATACATATCAGCACCACAGATAAGGTATATAGATTAGCACCACAGATATGGTATATAGATCAGCACCACAGATACGGTATATAGATCAGCTTTATAGATCAGCACCACAGATACGGTATATAGATCAGCACCACAGATACGGTTTATAGATCAGCACCACAGATACGGTATACAGACCAGCACCACAGATACGGTATATAGATCAGCACCACAGATATGGTATACAGATCAGCACCACAGATACGGTATATAGATCAGCACCACAGATACGGTATATAGATCAGCACCACATATATGGTATATAAATCAGCACCACAGATACGGTATATAGATCAGCACCACAGATACGGTATACAGATCAGCACCACAGATACAGTATATATATCAGCACCACAGATATGGTATATAGATCAGGTATATATATATCAGCACCACAGATATGGTATATAGATCAGCACCACAGATACGGTATGTAGATCCGCACTACAGATATGGTATATAGATCAGCACCACAGATATTGTATTTAAATTCAGCACCACAGATGTGGTATATAGATCAGGTATATAGATCAGCACCACAGATATGGTATACAGATCAGCACCACAGATACGGTATATAGATTAGCACCACAGATATGGTATACAGATCAGCACCACAGATACGGTATACAAATCAGCACCACAGATACGGTATAGTGATCAGCACCACAGATATGGCATATAGATCAGGTATATAGATCAGCACCACAGATATGGTACATAGATCATCACCACAGATACGGTATATAGATCAGGTATATAGATCAGCACCACAGATACGGTATATAGATCATCACCACAGATACTGTATACAGATCAGCACCACAGATACGGTATACAGATCAGCACCACAGATACGGTATACAGATCAGCACCACAGATACGGTATACAGCTCAGCACCACAGATACGGTATACAGATCAGCACCACAGATATGGTATATAGATCTGGTATATAGATCAGCACCACAGATATGGTATATAGATCAGCACCACAAATACGGTATGTAGATCCGCACTACAGATATGGTATATAGATCAGCACCACAGGTATTGTATATAAATTCAGCACCACAGATGTGGTATATAGATCAACACCACAGATACGGTATATAGATCATCACCACAGATACTGTATACAGATTAGCACCAAAGACACGGTATAAAGATCAGCACCACAGATACGGTATACAGATCAGCACCACAGATATGGTATACAGCTCAGCACCACAGATACGGTATACAGATCAGCACCACAGATATGGTATATAGATCAGGTAGATAGATCAGCACCAAAGATATGGTATATAGATCATCACCACAGATATGGTATATAGATTAGGTATATAGATCAGCACCACAGATACGGTATACAGATCAGCACCACAGATACGGTATACAAATCAGCCCCACAGATACGGTATACAGCTCAGCACCACAGATACGGTATACAGATCAGCACCACAGATACGGTATACAGATCAGCACCACAGATATGGTATATAGATCAGGTATATAGATCAGCACCACAGATACGGTATACAGATCAGCACCACAGATACGGTATACAGATCAGCACCACAGATACGGTATACAGATCAGCACCACAGATATGGTATACAGATCAGCACCACAGATAGGGTATACAGATCAGCACCACAGATACGGTATACAGATTAGCACCACAGAAATGGTATATAGATCAGCACCACAGATACGGTATAGAGATCAGCACCACAGATACGGTATATAGATCAGCACCACAGATACGGTATATACATCAGCACCACAGATACGGTATATAGATTAGCACCACAGATACGGTATATAGATCAGCACCACAGATATGGTATACAGATCAGCACCACAGATATGGTATACAGATCAGCACCACAGATATGGTATACAGATCAGCACCACAGATACGGTATACAGCTCAGCACCACAGATACGGTATACAGATCAGCACCACAGATATGGTATATAGATCAGGTATATAGATTAGCATCACAGATATGGTATATAGATCAGCACCACAGATACTGTATACAGATCAGCACAACAGATACGGTATACAGATCAGCACCACAGATACGGTATACAGATCAGCACCACAGATAATGTATACAGCTCAGCACCACAGATATGGTATATAGATCACGTATATAGATCAGCACCACAGATATGGTATATAGATCAGCACCACAGATACGGTATATAGATCAGGTATACAGATTAGCACCACAGATACGGTATATAGATCAGCACCACAGATATGGTATACAGATCAGCACCACAGACACGGTATACAGATCAGGACCACGGATATGGTATACAGATCAGCACCACAGATACGTTATATAGATCAGCACCACAGATATGGTACATAGATCAGGTATATAGATCAGCACCACAGATACGGTATATAGATCAGCTTTATAGATCAGCACCACAGATACGATTTATAGATCAGCACCACCGTTATGTTATACAGATCAGCACCACAGATACGGTATATAGATCAGCACCACAGATATGGTATACAGATCAGCACCACAGATACGGTATATAGATCAGCACCACAGATACGGTATATATATCAGCACCACAGATACGGTATATAGATCAGCATCACAGATACGGTATATAGATCAGCACCACAGATACGGTATAGTGATCAGCACCACAGATATGGCATATAGATCAGGTATATAGATCAGCACCACAGATATGGTACATAGATCATCACCACAGATACGGTATATAGATCAGGTATATAGATCAGCACCACAGATACGGTATATAGATCATCACCACAGATACTGTATACAGATCAGCACCACAGATACGGTATACAGATCAGCACCACAGATACGGTATACAGATCAGCACCACAGATACGGTATACAGCTCAGCACCACAGATACGGTATACAGATCAGCACCACAGATATGGTATATAGATCTGGTATATAGATCAGCACCACAGATATGGTATATAGATCAGCACCACAAATACGGTATGTAGATCCGCACTACAGATATGGTATATAGATCAGCACCACAGGTATTGTATATAAATTCAGCACCACAGATGTGGTATATAGATCAACACCACAGATACGGTATATAGATCATCACCACAGATACTGTATACAGATTAGCACCAAAGACACGGTATAAAGATCAGCACCACAGATACGGTATACAGATCAGCACCACAGATATGGTATACAGCTCAGCACCACAGATACGGTATACAGATCAGCACCACAGATATGGTATATAGATCAGGTAGATAGATCAGCACCAAAGATATGGTATATAGATCATCACCACAGATATGGTATATAGATTAGGTATATAGATCAGCACCACAGATACGGTATACAGATCAGCACCACAGATACGGTATACAAATCAGCCCCACAGATACGGTATACAGCTCAGCACCACAGATACGGTATACAGATCAGCACCACAGATACGGTATACAGATCAGCACCACAGATATGGTATATAGATCAGGTATATAGATCAGCACCACAGATACGGTATACAGATCAGCACCACAGATACGGTATACAGATCAGCACCACAGATACGGTATACAGATCAGCACCACAGATATGGTATACAGATCAGCACCACAGATAGGGTATACAGATCAGCACCACAGATACGGTATACAGATTAGCACCACAGAAATGGTATATAGATCAGCACCACAGATACGGTATAGAGATCAGCACCACAGATACGGTATATAGATCAGCACCACAGATACGGTATATACATCAGCACCACAGATACGGTATATAGATTAGCACCACAGATACGGTATATAGATCAGCACCACAGATATGGTATACAGATCAGCACCACAGATATGGTATACAGATCAGCACCACAGATATGGTATACAGATCAGCACCACAGATACGGTATACAGCTCAGCACCACAGATACGGTATACAGATCAGCACCACAGATATGGTATATAGATCAGGTATATAGATTAGCATCACAGATATGGTATATAGATCAGCACCACAGATACTGTATACAGATCAGCACAACAGATACGGTATACAGATCAGCACCACAGATACGGTATACAGATCAGCACCACAGATAATGTATACAGCTCAGCACCACAGATATGGTATATAGATCACGTATATAGATCAGCACCACAGATATGGTATATAGATCAGCACCACAGATACGGTATATAGATCAGGTATACAGATTAGCACCACAGATACGGTATATAGATCAGCACCACAGATATGGTATACAGATCAGCACCACAGACACGGTATACAGATCAGGACCACGGATATGGTATACAGATCAGCACCACAGATACGTTATATAGATCAGCACCACAGATATGGTACATAGATCAGGTATATAGATCAGCACCACAGATACGGTATATAGATCAGCTTTATAGATCAGCACCACAGATACGATTTATAGATCAGCACCACCGTTATGTTATACAGATCAGCACCACAGATACGGTATATAGATCAGCACCACAGATATGGTATACAGATCAGCACCACAGATACGGTATATAGATCAGCACCACAGATACGGTATATATATCAGCACCACAGATACGGTATATAGATCAGCATCACAGATACGGTATATAGATCAGCACCACAGATACGGTATATAGATCAGCACCACAGATACAGTATATAGATCAGCACCACATATATGGTATATAAATTAGCACCACAGATACGGTATATAGATCATCACCACAGATACGGTACACAGATCAGCACCTCAAATACGGTATAAAAATCAGCACCACAGATATGGTATATAGATCAGGTATAAAGATCAGCACCACAGATGTGGTATATAGATCAGCACCGCAGATACGGTATATAGATCCGCATTACAGATATGGTATATAGATCAGCACCACAGATATGGTATATAAATACAGCACCACAGATGCGGTATGTAGATCAGGTATAAAGGTCAGCAGAACAGATATGGTATGCAGATTAGCACCACAGATATGGTATATAGATTAGCACCAAAGATATGGTATACAGATCAACACCACAGATACGGTATACAGCTCAGCACCACAGATACTGTTTACAGATCAGCACCACAGATATGGAATATAGATCAGGTATATAGATCAACACCACAGATATGGTATATAGATAATCACCACAGATACGGTATATAGATCAGGTATATAGATCAGCACCACAGATACGGTATATAGATCATCACCACAGATACTGTATACAGATCAGCACCACAGATACGGTATACAGCTCAGCAGCACAGATATGGTATATAGATCAGCACCACAGATACATTATATAGATCAGGTATACAGATCAGCACCACAGATACGGTATACAGATCAGCACCACAGACACGGTATACAGCTCAGAACCACAGATGCGGTATACAGATCAGCACCACAGATATGGTATATAGATCAGGTATATAGAACCGCACTACAGATATGGTATACAGATCAGGACCACAGATATGGTATACAGATCAGCATCACAGATACGGTATACAGATCAGCACCACAGATATGGTATACAGATCAGCACCACAGATACGGTATACAGATCAGCACCACAGATACGGTATATAGATCAGCACCACATATATAGTATATAAATCAGCACCACAGATACGGTATATAGATCAGCACCACAGATAAGGTATACAGATCAGCACCTCAGATACGGTATACAGATCAGGACCACAGATATGGTATACAGATCAGCACCACAGATACAGTATATAGATCAGCACCACAGATATGGTATATAGATCAGGTATATAGATCAGCACCACAGATACGGTATATAGATCAGCTTTATAGATCAGAACCACAGATACGGTATATAGATCAGCACCACAGATACGGTTTATAGATCAGCACCACAGATATGGTATACAGATCAGCACCACAGATACGGTATATAGATCAGCACCACAGATACGGTATACAGATCAGCACCACAGATACGGTATACAGATCAGCACCACAGATACGGTATATAGATAAGCACCACAGATATGGTATATATATCAGCACCACAGATACGGTATACAGATCAGCACCAGAGATACGGTATATAGATCAGCACCACAGATACGGTATATAGATCAGCACCACAGATACGGTATATAGAGCAGCACCACATATATGGTATATAAATGAGCACCACAGATACGGTATATAGATCAGCACCACAGATACGGTATACACATCAGCACCACAGATACCGTATATAGATCAGCACCACAGATATGGTATATAGATCAGGTATATAGATCAGCACCACAGATATAGTATATAGATCAGCACCACAGATATGGTATATAGATCAGGTATATAGATCAGCACCACAGATACGGTAAATAGATCAGCTTTATAGATCAGAACCACAGATACGGTATATAGATCAGCACCACAGATACGGTTTATAGATCAGCACCACAGATATGGTATACAGATCAGCACCACAGATACGGTATATAGATCAGCACCACAGATACGGTATACAGATCAGCACCACAGATACGGTATACAGATCAGCACCACAGATACGGTATACAGATCAGCACCACAGATACGGTATATAGATAAGCACCACAGATATGGTATATATATCAGCACCACAGATACGGTATACAGATCAGCACCAGAGATACGGTATATAGATCAGCACCACAGATACGGTATATAGATCAGCACCACAGATACGGTATATAGAGCAGCACCACATATATGGTATATAAATGAGCACCACAGATACGGTATATAGATCAGCACCACAGATACGGTATACACATCAGCACCACAGATACCGTATATAGATCAGCACCACAGATATGGTATATAGATCAGGTATATAGATCAGCACCACAGATATGGTATACAGATCAGCACCACAGATACGGTATATAGATTAGCACCACAGATATGGTATATAGATCAGCACCACACCTATGGTATACAGATCAACACCACAGATACGGTATACAGCTCAGCACCACAGATACGGGATACAGATCAGCACCACAGATATGGTATATAGATCAGGTATAAAGATCAGCACCACAGATATGGTATATAGATCATCACCACAGATACGGTATATAGATCAGGTATATACATCAGCACCACAGATACCGTATATAGATCATCACCACAGATACTGTATACAGATCAGCACCACAGATACGGTATACAGATCAGCACCACAGATACGGTATACAGATCAGCACCACAGACACAGTATAAAGCTCAGCACCAAAGATACGGTATACAGATCAGCACCACAGATATGGTATATAGATCAGGTATATAGATCAGCACCACAGATATGGTATATAGATCAGCACCATAGATACGATATATAGATCAGGTATGCAGATCAGCACCACAGATACGCTATATAGATCAGCACCACAGATATGGTATATAGATCAGCACCACCGATACGGTATACAGATCAGCACCACAGATACGGTATATAGATCAGCTTTATAGATCAGCACCACAGATACGGTATATAGATCAGCACCACAGATACGGTTTATAGATCAGCACCACAGATACGGTATACAGACCAGCACCACAGATACGGTATATAGATCAGCACCACAGATATGGTATATATATTAGCACCAAAGATACGGTATACAGATCAGCACCACAGATACGGTATATAGATCAGCACCACAGATACGGTTTATAGATCAGCACCACAGATATGGTATACAGATCAGCACCACAGATACGGTATATAGATCAGCACCACAGATACGGTATACAGATCAGCACCACAGATACGGTATATAGATAAGCACCACAGATATGGTATATATATCAGCACCACAGATACGGTATACAGATCAGCACCACAGATACGGTATATAGATCAGCACCACAGATACGGTATATAGATCAGCACCACAGATATGGTATATAGAGCAGCACCACATATATGGTATATAAATGAGCACCACAGATACGGTATATAGATCAGCACCACAGATACGGTATACACATCAGCACCACAGATACCGTATATAGATCAGCACCACAGATATGGTATATAGATCAGGTATATAGATCAGCACCACAGATATGGTATACAGATCAGCACCACAGATACGGTATATAGATTAGCACCACAGATATGGTATATAGATCAGCACCACACCTATGGTATACAGATCAACACCACAGATACGGTATACAGCTCAGCACCACAGATACGGGATAAAGATCAGCACCACAGATATGGTATATAGATCAGGTATAAAGATCAGCACCACAGATATGGTATATAGATCATCACCACAGATACGGTATATAGATCAGGTATATACATCAGCACCACAGATACGGTATATAGATCATCACCACAGATACTGTATACAGATCAGCACCACAGATACGGTATACAGCTCAGCACCACAGATATGGTATATAGATCAGCACCACAGATACGGTATATAGATCAGGTATATAGATCAGCACCACATATACGGTATATAGATCATCACCACAGATACTGTATACAGATCAGCACCACAGATACGGTATACAGATCAGCACCACAGATACGGTATACAGATCAGCACCACAGACACAGTATACAGCTCAGCACCAAAGATACGGTATACAGATCAGCACCACAGATATGGTATATAGATCAGGTATATAGATCAGCACCACAGATATGGTATATAAATCAGCACAACAGATACTGTATACAGATCAGCACCACAGATACGGTATACAGATCAGCACCACAGATACCGTATACAGATCAGCACCACAGATACAGTATACAGCTCAGCACCACAGATATGGTATATAGATCAGGTATATAGATCAGCACCACAGATATGGTATATAGATCAGCACCATAGATACGATATATAGATCAGGTATGCAGATCAGCACCACAGAAACGCTATATAGATCAGCACCACAGATATGGTATACAGATCAGCACCACAGATATGGTATACAGATCAGGACCACAGATATGGTATACAGATCAGCGTCACAGATAAGGTATATAGATCAGCACCACAGATATGGTATATAGATCAGCACCACAGATACGGTATACAGATTAGCACCACAGATACGGTATATAGATCAGCTTTATAGATCAGCACCACAGATACGGGATATAGATCAGCACCACAGATACGGTATACAGACCAGCACCACAGATACGGTATACAGACCAGCACCACAGATACGGTATATATATCAGCACCACAGATACGGTATACAGATCAGCACCACAGATACGGTATATAGATCAGCACCACAGATACGGTATATAGATCAGCACCACAGATACGGTATATATAGATCAGCACCACATATACGGTATATAAATCAGCACCACAGATATGGTATATAGATCAGCACCACAGATACGGTATACAGATCAGCACCACAGATACAGTATATATATCAGCACCACAGATATGGTATATAGATCAGGTATATAGATCAGCACCACAGATATGGTATATAGATCAGCACCACAGATACGGTATGTAGATCCGCACTACAGATATGGTATATAGATCAGCACCACAGATATTGTATTTAAATTCAGCACCACAGATGTGGTATATAGATCAGGTATATAGATCAGCACCACAGATATGGTATACAGATCAGCACCACAGATACGGTATATAGATTAGCACCACAGATATGGTATACAGATCAGCACCACAAATACGGTATACAGATCAGCACCACAGATACGGTATAGTGATCAGCACCACAGATATGGTATGTAGATCAGGTATATAGATCAGCACCACAGATATGGTATATAGATCAGGTATATAGATCAGCACCACAGATACGGTATATAGATCAGGTATATAGATCAGCACCACAGATACGGTATATAGATCATCACCACAGATACTGTATACAGATCAGCACCACAGATATGGTATACAGATCAGCACCACAGATACGGTATACAAATCAGCACCACAGATACGGTATACAGCTCAGCAGCACAGATACGGTATACAGATCAGCACCACAGATATGGTATATAGATCAGGTATATAGATCAGCACCACAGATATGGTATATAGATCAGCACCACAAATACGGTATGTAGATCCGCACTACAGATATGGTATATAGATCAGCACCACAGGTATTGTATATAAATTCAGCACCACAGATGTGGTATATAGATCAGGTATATAGATCAGCACCACAGATACGGTATACAGATCAGCACCACAGATACAGTATACAGCTCAGCACCACAGATACGGTATACAGATCAGCACCACAGATATGGTATATAGATCAGGTAGATAGATCAGCACCACAGATATGGTATATAGATCATCACCACAGATACGGTATATAGATTAGGTATATAGATCAGCACCACAGATACGGTATACAGATCAGCACCACAGATACGGTATACAAATCAGCCCCACAGATACGGTATACAGCTCAGCACCACAGATACGGTATACAGATCAGCACCACAGATATGGTATATAGATCAGGTATATAGATCAGCACCACAGATATGGTATATAGATCAGCACCACAGATACTGTATACAGATCAGCACCACAGATATGGTATACAGATCAGCACCACAGATATGGTATACAGCTCAGCACCACAGATATGGTATATAGATGAGGTATATAGATCAGCACCACAGATATGGTATATAGATCAGCACCACAGATACGGTATATAGATCAGGTATACAGATCAGCACCACAGATACGGTATATAAATCAGCACCACAAATATGGTATAGAGATCAGCACCACAGATACGGTATACAGATCAGGACCACCGATATGGTATACAGGTTAGCACCACAGATACGGTATATAGATCAGCAACACAGATATGGTATATAGATCAGGTATATAGATCAGCACCACAGATATGGTATATAGTTCAGCACCACAGATTCGGTATATAGATCAGCACCACAGATACGGTATATAGATCAGCACCACAGATACGGTATACAGATCAGCACCACAGATACGGTATACAGATCAGCACCACAGATACGGTATACAGCTCAGCACCACAGATATGGTATATGGATCAGGTATATAGATCAGCACCACAGATACGGTATACAGATCAGCACCACAGATACGGTATATAGATCAGCACCATAGATACGGTATATAGATCAGCACCACAGATACGGTATATAGATCAGCACCACATATATGGTATATAAATCAGCACCACAGATACGGCATATAGATCAGCACCACAGAAACGGTATACAGATCAGCACCACAGATACTGTATATATTTCAGCACCACAGATATGGTATATAGATCAGGTATATAGATCGCACCACAGATATGGTATATAGATCAGCACCACAGATACGGTATATAGATCCGCACTACAGATATGGTATATAGATCAGCACCACAGATATTTTATATAAATACAGCACCACAGATGTGGTATATAGATCAGGTATATAGATCAGCACCACAGATATGGTATACAGCTCAGCACCACAGATACGGTATACAGATCAGCACCACAGATATGGTATATAGATCAGGTATATAGATCAGCACCATAGATATGGTATATAGATCATCACCACAGATACGGTATATAGATCATGTATATAGATCAGCACCTCAGATATGGTATATAGATCAGCACCACAGATACTGTATACAGATCAGCACCACAGATACGGTATACAGATCAGCACCACAGATACGGTATACAGCCCAGCACCACAGATATGGTATATAGATCAGGTATATAGATCAGCACCACAGATATGGTATATAGTTCAGCACCACAGATTCGGTATATAGATCAGCACCACAGATACGGTATATAGATCAGCACCACAGATACGGTATACAGATCAGCACCACAGATACGGTATACAGATCAGCACCGCAGATACGGTATACAGCTCAGCACCACAGATATGGTATATGGATCAGGTATATAGATCAGCACCACAGATACGGTATACAGATCAGCACCACAGATACAGTATATAGATCAGCACCACAGATACGGTATATAGATCAGCACCACATATATGGTATATAAATCAGCACCACAGATAAGATATATAGATCAGGTATATAGATCCGCACTACAGATATGGTATATAGATCAGCACCACAGATATTGTATATAAATACAGCACCACAGATGTGGTATATAGATCAGGTATATAGATCAGCACCACAGATATGGTATACAGCTCAGCACCACAGATACGGTATACAGATCAGCACCACAGATATGGTATATAGATCAGGTATATAGCTCAGCACCATAGATATGGTATATAGATCATCACCACAGATACGGTATATAGATGAGGTATATAGATCAGCACCATAGATACGGTATATAGATCATCACCACAGATACTGTATACAGATCAGCACCACAGATACGGTATACAGATCAGCACCACAGATACGGTATACAGCTCAGCACCACAGATACGGTATACAGATCAGCATCACAGAGATATGGCATATAGATCAGGTATATAGATCAGCACCTCAGATATGGTATATAGATCCGCACCACAGATACTGTATACAGTTTAGCACCACAGATACGGTATACAGATCAGCACCACAGATACGGTATACAGCTCAGCACCACAGATATGGTATATAGATCAGCACCACAGATACGGTATATAGATTAGGTATGCAGTTCAGCACCACAGATACGGTATATAGATCAGCACCACAGATACAGTATACAGATCAGGACCACAGATATGGTATACAGATTAGCACCACAGATACGGTATATAGATCAGCACCACAGATATGGTATATAGATCAGGTATATAGATCAGCACCACAGATATGGTATATTGATCAGCACCACAAATACGGTATATAGATCCGCACTACAGATATGGTATATAGATCAGCACCACAGATATTGTATATAAATACAGCACCACAGATGTGGTATATAGATCAGGTATATAGATCAGCACCACAGATATGGTATACAGCTCAGCACCACAGATACAGTATATAGATCAGCACCACAGATATGGTATATAGATCAGGTATATAGATCAGCACCATAGATATGGTATATAGATCATCACCACAGATACGGTATATAGATCAGGTATATAGATCAGCACCATAGATACGGTATATAGATCATCACCACAAATACTGTATACAGATCAGCACCACAGATACGGTATACAGATCAGCACCACAGATACGGTATACAGCTCAGCACCACAGATACGGTATACAGATCAGCATCACAGATATGGCATATAGATCAGGTATATAGATCAGCACCTCAGATATGGTATATAGATCAGCACCACAGATACTGTATACAGATCAGCACCACAGATACGGTATACAGATCAGCACCACAGATACGGTATACAGCTCAGCACCACAGATATGGTATATAGATCAGGTATATAGATCAGCACCACAGATATGGTATATAGATCAGCACCACAGATACGGTATATAGATCAGGTATGCAGTTCAGCACCACAGATACGGTATATAGATCAGCACCACAGGTACAGTATACAGATCAGGACCACAGATATGGTATACAGATTAGCACCACAGATACGGTATATAGATCAGCACCACAGATATGGTATATAGATCAGGTATATAGATCAGCACCACAGATATGGTATATAGATCAGCACCACAGATACGGTATATAGATCAGGTATATAGATCAGCACCACAGATATGGTATATAGATCAGCACCACAGATACGGTATACAGATCAGCACCACAGATACGGTATACAGATCAGCACCACAGATACGGTATATCAATTATAAATACACATTAATGAATACCAGTCACAAGAAAAATATGAATGCTCCCAGGGGTCAAGTCCTGTGGAAAAAAGTGTGGGAACTCCCACCCAAGATCCAGTCCCTTCACCAAAAAAAATAATAATAATTATATGCACAAACGCTTCAAAAGTGGTATTTTTCATCCAATTTTCGTATTGTGTGTATGAAGCTTAAAGAGGAAGTAAACCCTGATGAGTTTACTTCCTCTTTCATTCCCTGCAAAGGCAGAGCATAATGGACTACTATGCATCTGGCATATCAATTGTCCCCCTATCCACAAAGTACTCCACATATCTTGATTTGACCTCGCTGGCACATTGGGGGGGGGGGGGGGCAAGCCAGGAAGACCAGCTTCAAGGGCCGTCAGGTTGACATTTTCTGGTAAGTCTGCATCAGGCCCAACTGAGGCCACATTGTTTGCTAAGTGTTTTTTCAAAAAAGTGTGCAGAATGCAGCACAAAAGCACAATATGATTGAGTTTATATTCCGCCATGTCGATTGGAGTCAAAAATAGGCGGAACCGGCTTGCCATTATCCCAAAAGTGTTCTCCACTACTCTTCTGGCTCTGGCCAGCTGCAAATTAAAGATCCTCTGGTCCGGGATGAGGGTCTTCATCAGGAAAGGCTGCATCAGATGGTTTGCCAGAGCAAACGCCTCATCCGTAACGAAAACAAAGGGGAGTCTTTTTACATTCTCCTCTGGAGGTGGCAAGCCCAGACTGCCACTCTGCAGATGCCAGTAGAACTCTGTCCGCACGAACACTCCACCATCCGACATACGGCCATTTTTCCCCACGTCCACATACAGGAAGTCATATGTCACTGACACCACCACCAACATCATGATACTATTATACCCCTTGTAATTATAATAGTAGGACCCTGAGTTAGGGGGTGGGACAATACGGACGTGTTTCCCATCAATTGAACCTCCACAATTGGGAAAGTCCCAACGGCTGTAAAAGTGGGAGGCCACAGTCTGCCATTCCTGTAACGTTGAAGGAAACTGTGGAGTCAAACAAGAAAAAAAATAGTCATTTTGCACATCAACATTTTTGGCCAAGATCAGTATAACATTTTTGTAAATGAGAATTTAAAACCAAAAGTATAAGGTCCCCTTATCACATACCTCACCCCCCACCCCATCTGATGGCCCATTGCAAAAAATGAGGGGGGGGGGGTGTTTTGGACAGGTAACCCTCTCCACTTCATTGAGAGCTGAATGCCTAAATAATGTGTGATACTTTGGCCAGCCCCTCCTTACTTACACTATTGGCAGCCCAACGGACAGGTAAGAAGTGTCATAATACAAAAAAAAAGGAACAAATGGAAGCACATTTTGACATTCTGCTATTACCTATCAAGATAATAATACGAGAAAAAAAACTTTAAACTGTAGCATTTGAAAGTATTTAGGCAGGCCCTTGCACTACATGCTTTGGTGAATTTATCCATAAATCTGACTAGAAAAGAGGTAGGTATAGAGTGTATTGGGTTTGGCAAAGTCAGCAGATAGAGGATTGCTATCAGCTGACCTAGCAGTTGGGGGGGAGGGGGGTTCCTAATGAGTTTGGCCCACCAAAAAAAAACCTCTGGCACTCTGCATGAATTTAAGCACACACATAACATTTTTACACATTTTAGGGGGTGTTTAGGGGAAAGCAATACTATGGAGCTGACAAAATATATTGCTAAGTGACTAGGCTATAGGTTTATGGGCCCAGAAGAGCATGCTGGGGAAGATAGTGAAGGCAAATATGCATGAAGGACAAAAAAGGAACTTGAAAAGCTTCCAGCATGCATGAGGACAAAGGAGCACAGCATATCAATTACAGCATATTGCAATCATGGTAATTAGGGAATGAGGAAAGAAATACAATACATTAGCAAACATTAAATACATAAAATGTGATGTTAAAGGAGAAAACTTACCTTAACCACTTGACCACTGGGCACTTAAACACCCTTAATAACCAGACCAATTTTCAGCTTTCGGTGCTCTCGCATTTTGAATGACAATTACTCAGTCATGCAACACTGGACCTATATGAAATTTTTGTCCTTTTTTTCACACAAATAGAGCTTTCTTTTGGTGGTATTTAATCACCGCTGGGTTTTTTATTTTTTGTGCTATAAAAGAAAAAATACCGAAAATTCTGTAAAAAAATGAATTTTTCTTTGTTTCTGTTAGAAAATTTAGCAGATTAGTAATTTTTTCTTCATAAATTTTGGCCAAAATTTATACTACTACATATCTTTGGTAAAAATAAGTACAAATTGGTGGATATTATTTGGTCTTTGTGAAAGTTATAGAGTCCACAAGCTATGGTGCCAATATCTGAAAATTGATCACACCTGAAGTACTGACGGCCTATTTCAATTCTTGAGACCCTAACATGCCAGAAAAGTACAAATACCCCCCAAATGACCCCTTTTTGGAAAGAAGACATTCCAAGGTATTTAGTAAGAGGCATGATGAGTTTTTTGAAGTTGTCATTTTTTCCCACAATTCTTTGCAAAATCAAGATTTTTTTTACTTTTTTTTTTTTTTCACAAAATTGTCATATTATCAGGTTATTTCTCACACACAGCATATGCATACCACAAATGACACCCCAAAACACATTCTGCTATTACTCCCGAATATGGCGATACCACATGTGTGAGACTTTTACACAGTGTGGCCACATACAGAGGCCTAACATGCAGGGAGCGCCATCAGGTGTTCTGGAGCACCCAGGACAATTCTGACATTTCTCTCCTACATGTAAAAATCATCATTTATTTGCTAGAAAATTACATAGAACTCCAAAACATTATATATTTTTTTTTAGCAAACACCCTGGAGAATACAATGGTGGTCTTTGCAACTTTTTATCTCGCACGGTATTTGCGCAGTAATTTTTCGAATGCTTTTTTTTGGAAAAAAAAAAGTTTTGTGCTTAAAAAAAAAAAAACACAGTAAAATTAGCCCAATTTTTGCATAATGTGAAAGATGAAGTTACGCTGAGTAAACAGATACCTAATATGTCACTCTTCAAAATTGCACACGCTCGTGGAATGGCGCCAAACGTCGCTACTTAAAAATCCCCATAGGCGACGAATAAATTTTTTTTTTTACTGGTTATATGTTTTGAGTTACAGAGGAGGTCTAGGGCTAGAATTATTGCTCTCGCTCTAACGTTCGCAGTGATACCTCACATGTGTGGTTTGAACACCGTTTTCATATGTGGGCGGGACTTACGTATGCGTTCGCTTCTGCATGCGAGCACATGGGGACAGGGGCGCTTTAAAAAAAACATTTTTTTTTATTGTTCATTTTACTTTATTTATTTTAGTTTGACATTTTTTTCCCCAAAAATAATTTTTTTGATCACTTTTATTCCTATTACAAGGAATGTAAACATCCCTTGTAATAGGAATATGGCATGACAGGTCCTCTTTACAGTGAGATTTGGGGTCAATAAGACCCCGCATCTCATCTCTAAGCTGGGAAGCCTGAAAAAAAAAAAAAAGATTCTGGCTTTGATCGTATTAGCGATTCGGTAGAAGCACCGGAGGGCGGCGGGAGGGGGGGGCGGATGTCTATGGCTGGGTATTGCAGGGTATCACCGACTATGGCTGGGTATCTCAGAGTATGGCTGGGTATCTCAGAGTATGGCGTTGCAGAGTATTGCGTTGCAGAGCATTGCAGGGTATTGGCGGGTGTTGCAGAGCATTGCAGAGTGTTGCAGGGTATTGGCGGGTGTTGCAGAGCATTGCAGAGTGTTGCAGGGTATTGGCGGGTGTTGCAGAGCATTGCAGAGTGTTGCAGGGTATTGGCGGGTGTTGCAGGGTATTGAAGAGCGTTGCAGAGTATTGCAGAGTGTTGCAGGGTATTGCAGAGTGTTGCGGAGTGTTGTGGAGTGTTGCGGAGTGTTGCAGAGTGTTGCAGAGTGTTGCAGAGTATTACGGAGTGTTGCAGGGTATTGCAGAGTGTTGCAGAGTGTTGCAGGGTATTGCAGAGTGTTGCAGAGTGTTGCAGGGTATTGCAGAGTGTTGAAGGGTGTTGCAGAGTGTTGCAGAGTATTGCAGAGTGTTGCAGAGTTTTGCAGGGTGTTGCAGAGTGATGCAAGGTGTTGCGGAGTGTTGCAGGGTATTGCGGAGTGTTGCGGAGTGTTGCAGAGTGTTGCGGAGTGTTGCGGAGTGTTGCAGAGTGTTGCAGAGTGTTGCGGAGTGTTGCAGAGTGTTGCAGGGTATTGCAGAGTGTTGCAAAGTATTGCGGAGTGTTGAAGAGTATTGCAGAGTGTTGCAGAGTATTGTAGAGTTTTGCGGAGTGTTGCAGGGTATTGCAGAGTGTTGCAGAGTGTTGCAGGGTATTGCGGAGTGTTGCGGAGTGTTGCAGAGTGTTGCGGAGTGTTGCGGAGTGTTGCAGAGTGTTGCAGAGTGTTGCAGAGTGTTGCGGAGTGTTGCGGAGTGTTGCAGGGTATTGCAGAGTGTTGCAGAGTGTTGCAGGGTATTGCAGAGTGTTGCAGAGTGTTGCAGAGTGTTGCAGGGTATTGCAGAGTGTTGCAGGGTATTGCAGAGTGTTGCAGGGTGTTGCAGAGTGTTGCAGAGTATTGCAGAGTGTTGCAGAGTATTGCAGAGTGTTGCAGGGTATTGCAGAGTGTTGCAGAGTATTGCAGAGTATTGCAGAGTGTTGCAGGGTATTGCAGAGTGTTGCAGGGTATTGCAGAGTGTTGCAGAGTATTGCAGAGTATTGCAGAGTGTTGCAGGGTATTGCAGAGTGTTGCAGCGTATTGCAGAGTGTTGCAGGGTATTGCAGAGTGTTGCGGAGTGTTGCGGAGTGTTGCAGAGTATTGCGGAGTGTTGCAGGGTATTGCAGAGTGTTGCAGAGTGTTGCAGGGTATTGCAGAGTGTTGCAGGGTATTGCAGAGTGTTGCAGAGTATTGCAGAGTGTTGCAGGGTATTGCAGAGTGTTGCGGAGTGTTGCAGAGTGTTGCAGAGTATTGAGGAGTGTTGCAGGGTATTGCAGAGTGTTGCAGAGTGTTGCAGGGTATTGCAGGGTATTGCAGAGTGTTGCAGGGTATTGCAGGGTATTGCAGAGTGTTGCAGAGTGTTGCAGAGTATTGCAGAGTGTTGCAGAGTATTGCAGAGTGTTGCAGAGTGTTGCACAGTGTTGCAGGGTATTGCAGAGTGTTGCAAGGTGTTGCGGAGTGTTGCAGGGTATTGCGGAGTGTTGCAGGGTATTGCAGAGTGTTGCAGGGCATTGCAGAGTGTTGCAGGGTATTGCAGAGTGTTGCAGAGTATTGCAGAGTATTGCAGAGTGTTGCAGGGTATTGCAGAGTGTTGCAGGGTATTGCAGAGTGTTGCAGGGTATTGCAGAGTGTTGCAGGGTATTGCAGAGTGTTGCGGAGTGTTGCGGAGTGTTGCAGAGTATTGCGGAGTGTTGCAGGGTATTGCAGAGTGTTGCAGAGTGTTGCAGGGTATTGCAGAGTGTTGCAGAGTATTGCAGAGTATTGCAGAGTGTTGCAGGGTATTGCAGAGTGTTGCGGAGTGTTGCGGAGTGTTGCAGAGTATTGCGGAGTGTTGCAGGGTATTGCAGAGTGTTGCAGAGTGTTGCAGGGTATTGCAGGGTATTGCAGAGTGTTGCAGGGTATTGCAGGGTATTGCAGAGTGTTGCAGAGTGTTGCAGAGTATTGCAGAGTGTTGCAGAGTGTTGCACAGTGTTGCAGGGTATTGCAGAGTGTTGCAAGGTGTTGCGGAGTGTTGCAGGGTATTGCGGAGTGTTGCAGGGTATTGCAGAGTGTTGCAGGGTATTGCAGAGTGTTGCAGGGCATTGCAGAGTGTTGCAGGGCATTGCGGAGTGTTGCAGGGTATTGCAGAGTATTGCAGGGTATTGCAGAGTATTGCAGAGTGTTGCAGGGTATTGCAGAGTGTTTGCAGGGAATTGAGGGGTTAATTTTCGGTGAACAGCGATGTGGGCACTGCAGATGCAGCCCACATCACTGCTGACACCGATCTCTTCCCCCTCCGCTGTACCGATCGGTACAGAGAGGGGGAGGGAGGAACCAGCGTCATAACATGACGCCGGTTTGTTTACAAGTCATCACGCCGTCATTTGATTCGTGATGAGCCGGGTCCACTGGACCAAGCGGTCACGGATGCTCTCGTGTGCGCGCCCCAGGGGGCGCGCGAGAGCAGAATTCTGGGAGGCTGTTAATTAACGGCCTCTCAGAGTTAAACAACCGCCCTGAAGCCGTTAATCGGCAATGGAAGGTTGTTAAGTGGTTAATATAGTCCTTCTGCAGGACCTGTATGATGACAGAACAGGTCTCTGGAATAATGATTCCCAGAGGCGAGGGGAGATGCCTGTTGAGAACTTCAGGTCCTGAAGACTTCTCCCTGTCGCCAAGTATCGCAACGTGGCGATGAGCCTCTGCTCCTGGATCTCACGAAGCAAAGGCATGTGTGAGAACTGGTCATGCTGGAGCAACCAATTCTTGGTCCACGAACTCCTCCTCGCCCTGTTCATGGACTGGGCTTGTGTCAAAGCTAAAAGCCCAACACCAAGCCCCTGCACAGCACGAACTCTATGACGAGTACGTACACGAAACATGGCTTAAAAGGGTCGGCTGGTCAGACGGACAACAGAAAGCACCAATAAACAGCAAGACCTGAAAGAATGAAATGGAAATCAGAAACGAGCGGACAATAAGCACTGTAAATCAAAGCGTACTCTATACCAAGATACAGTCCGCAATGACCAACAAATGCAAAATGACTACACGCACTGATAATCAGATATGCACCGACAAGCACAAACAGAAGAGCAGTAACGATCTGAAGCACAAATCTGAAAAGCACAAATCGTCTCTTACCAAACTTCTACTAACACGATAAACACGAGATCAGCAGAAAGAGCCCAAAGGGTGCCGCACGTGGTGCTGAACTTCCCTTTTCTAGTCCCGTCGTACGCGGTTTACGTCACCGCGTTCTTGTTGACCGGAAATTCAGACAAATTTGTCCGACCTTGTGTATGCAACACCACTTCCGGACTAAATCCGTCTGAATTTATCTGACGGATTTTGTGGTCGGACTGTCCGACCGTGTGTACAAGGAACTGTTGTAGAAGCAGAGGATATATGAGGTCAAATGCATAGATCTTCTGTGGTGAGAAGTATGCATGATCCGAGCACTAGAAGAATCACAATTCAATTGGTCAATGAGAGAGCAAAAAAAAGGCATTCACCCTTAAAGTAACTTGAATGCTCCAAGGAATGGAGTGCTCTATGCATATGAATGGACATAAGACCTATGCAAGAAGTAAGCTTGGTGGCTTGTAAAAGATCAGTGCAGCTGAAATGTTAAGCTTTGAACATTCTTTCCAAAAACTCCAGGGTAAGTGGATCTATTCTGGAGAATGAATGTTCTTATTTACTGTGTAAGACGCATAAATCTGAGTCATTGCTAAAATGTGAATAACAGTATTACCAGGCAACTCAAACAGATACCTTAGAACAGAGTGCAAATCAGTAAATTCTTTTCAGGTTAAAATTTCATCAATTTATTTGATGGTATGTTTGTTAAGGTGGATGACTGGTTCAATCAAATCAGGGAGAGCCACCTTGTCAATAAATTCAATGGGGGAAAGGGAAAGCATACCTCTGCATTAGCAGAGAAATTGCATGGCTCCACAGATACATTTAGTGCCTTGAAAAAGTATTTTCCACATTTTGTCATGTTACAACCAAAAATGTAAATGTATTTTATTGAGATTTTATGTGATGAACCAACACAAAGTGGCACATCATTATGAAGTGGAAGGAAAATGATAAATGGTTATCAAATTTTTTTACAAATAAATATCTGAATAGTGTGGCATGCATTTGTATTCAGTCCCTTTTACTCTGAAACCCCTAACTAAAATCTAGTGAACCCAATTGCCTTCAGATGTCACCTAATTAGTAAATAGTCCAGCTGTGTGTAATTTAATCCCAGTATAAATACAGCTGTTCTGTGAAGCCCTCAGAGGTTTGTTAAAGAACCTCAGTAAACAAACAGCATCATGAAGGCCAAGGAACACACCAGACAGGTCAGGGATAAAGTTGGGGAGAAGTTTAAAGCATGGTCAGGTTATAAAAAATATCCCAAGCTGTGAACATCTCATAGAGCACTGTTGAGTCCATCATCCGAATATGAAAAGAGTATAACACAACTACAAACTTACCAAAACATGGCCGTCCACCGAAATTGATAGGCCAGGCAAGGAAAGCTTTAATCAGAGAAGCAGGCAAGAGGTCCCTTGTAACTCTGGAGGAGTTGCAGAGATCCAGCTCATGTGGGAGAATCTGTCCACAGCACAATTATTAGTCGAGGACTCCACAAATCTGGCCTTTATTGAAGAGTGGCAAGAAGAAAGCCATTGTTTAAAGGAAGCCATAAGAAGTCCCGTTTGCAGTTTGCGAGAAGCCGTGTGGGGGACACATCAAACATGGGAAAGAAGATGTTCTGGTCAGATGAGACCAAAATATTAGTTTTAGGCCTAAAAACAAAATGCTACGTGTGGCAGAAAACTAACTCTGCACATCACCCTGAACACACCATGCATGGTGGTGGCAACATCATGATGTGGGGATGATTTTCTTCAGCAGGGACAGGGAAGCTGGTCAGAGTTGATGGGAAGATGGATGGAGCCAAATACATGGCAATCTCAGAAAACCTGTTGGAGTCTGCAAAAGACTTGAGCGTTTCAGAGGTTCACCTTCCAGCAAGACAACGACCCTAAACATACAGCCAGAGCTACAATGGAATGATATAGATTAATGCATATTCATGTTTTAGAATGGCCCATTAAAACTCCAGGCCTAAATGCAATTCTGGATCTGTGGCAAGACTTGAAAATTGCTGTTCACAGAAGCTTACTATCCAATCTGACAGAGCATGAGCTATTGCAAAGAATGGGCAAAAATGTCACTCTCTAGATGTGCAAAGCTTGTAGAGACATACCCAAAAAGACTTGAAGCTGTAATTGCAGTGAAAGGTGGTTCTACAAAGTATTGACTCAGGGTGGCTGCACACCACACTTTTCAGATATTTATTTGTAAAAAATACCATTTATCATTTTCCTTACACTTAACAATTATGTGCCACTTTGTGTTGGTCTATCACATAAAATCCCAATAAAATACATTTATGTTTTTGGTTGTAACATGACAAAATGTGGAAAATGTCAAGAAGTATGAATACTTTTTCAAGGCACTGTACATTCCAGTACTCATAAAGGTAGGTAGTAGATTAGGCAATTTCCAGGTACTTTCAAAGCAGAAGCCAAAACAGAATATACTAATTTAGGCGCTGCCTAGTCTGTTGAATATTATGCATATAGCAATACCAATGTGCAAAAATGAACAGTGAAAATCACTAGATTACATTAGAAACAAAAAATGATAATCAAAAACATAAAATATATAAATATATATAGTTGTGGTCAAAATAATAGCAGTCCAACATCACTTACCAGATCCATCACTGTTTTTGGTATAAATTATATTTCTACATAGCAAATAATTTACTTGTAGGTGTAGTAAAGTAATAGAAAACCAACAGACTCAACAGGCATGACATGTATGCTGCTGATTCTGTGTAATTGAATTATTAATTGAAAGGGGCATGTTCAAAATAATAGCAGTGTGGAGTTAAATTAGTGAGGTCATTCAGTCTGTGAAAAAACAGGTGTCAAACAGGTGGCCCCCCTTATTTAAGGACAAAGGCAGCAAATGTTGTACATGCTGGATATAGTGCAGTTCTCTCTGAAAATCTGAGTAAAATGGGTTGTTCCAGACATTGCTCAGAAGAACAGCATAAAAAGTGATGAAAGTTTGAGTAAAAAGTTGATTGGAGAGGGGAAAACATATAAAGAAGCATAGAAACAGCTATATATGCACAGCTAAAATCAGGGCCTGCAGGAACGCATGGGAGCGGACTTCCTGTACTTTTTCCACAACAGGAACTCAGTTCCCGTTAGCAGCCGTGTCCTGCAAGACTCTGAAGTATGCAAGCTGTGTGTCAGGTTCTTCACCAGCAGCCGCAATAGTAAGTGCCGCACACCTGACCATTCAGGCATTGCCAGTAGGGCGTCCCATGACAGCTTCTGCTTCGATCTACCTGTCAATCACAGCTAGCTGATGGGTAGATCAGGTCCCTGCTGCTAAGAGATTGTATTTAGTCAGACCTCTCGTGATGGGCTCCTCCCTGCCGGTCCCTCCTGATTTTCTGTCTCCTCATCCCCCCCCACCCCCAGTCTCCTACATACTTGCTCTGTGTGTCCTGCTAAATCCCCCCCTCCTCTATCTTCAGTGCCATATGATGAGAGAACCCAGAGGAGGAGCACAGTTATTCTGCTCACAGGACATGCAGAGAGAGAGGTGAGCTGAGGGAGGACCATCAGTTTGGGGTGGTAAGCTGAGCACAATACCTGGCAAAGTTTAATGCCAGTAGGGATGTTTATGTGGAAATATGTGAAGGGTTGGAATAGCAGAGAGTGTGTGTTGGATTCCTGCAGAGTTTGCAGCCCCCCAAGCTAACATACATCTCCTAAGCAGGAACACATCACTATCTCCCCAAGCATTCTGTCGAGATAATGTGCAGTTCATTTATGACCTTTCCGTTTAACCCTGTGTTATCCAAACTCTGTTCAATGAAAAGTGTAAACTCACCACATAAACACTCTATATACAAAATAAAATTCCCCAATAAAGATCAGAACACAATGTTCACATTTGCATGGAAGCACAATTGAATGAATGCTGATTATTCAGAGAATTACCGTATTTATGTTTATTGAGGATTGTTTTTTTTTTATGTACTAACAGTTAAGCTTCATACACACAATACGAAAATTGGATGAAAAATACCACTTTTGAGGTGTTCGTGCATATGAGCGTATCATTTTTTAATTTTTTTTGGTGGGCGAGTGGATCTTTGGTGGGAGTTCCCACACTTTTTTCCCCAGGACTTGACCCCTGACTAGGGATGAGCCAAACACCCCCCGGTTCGGTTCGCACCAGAACTTTTGAACGGACCCCAAATTCGTACGAACTTTAGAACCCCATTGAAGTCAATGGGACTCGAACGTTCGAAATTAAAAGTGCTAATTTTAACAGCTAATATGCAAGATACTGTCCTAAAAAGGGTTTGGGGACCTGGCTCCTGCCCCAGGGGACATGGGTCAATACCTAAAATGTTTTTAAAAATGGCTGTTTTGGCGGGAGCACTGATTTTAATGACGATTAAAGTGAAAAAAAGTGAAATATGTGTCTGTAGTATGCCTGTGAAGTGCCACGTGTTTCCCGTGTTTAGAACAGTCCCTGCACAAAATGACATTAAACGGAAATAACATCATTTAAAACTGCTTGCGGTTTTAATGTTATATCTGGTTCCTGCAATATGGTTGAAAATCATTGAGAAAAATGGCATGGGTAGCCCTCCCTGCCCATTACCAGCCCCTTTGGGTCTTGAACGCATATTAACCACTTGCCGACCGCCGCACGACGATGTACGTCGACAGAATGGCACAGGCAGGCATATGGGCGTAAATGTACGTCCCTGCCTTCCCGCGGGTGGGGGGCCCGATCGGGCCCCCCCCCCCGGTGCCAGCGGCGGTCGGTATCCTTTCAGGAGCGATCCGGGATGAGGGGGCGGCCATTCATTCATGACCACCCCCTCGCGATCGCTCCTGACGAATGGAAGTGAAGCATGACATCACTTCCTCTCCTGTAATGTAAACACAGGCAGAGGAAGTGATGTAATCTCTCCTCCGTGTCGGTATTTTTCGTTCCGGCACCGAGGAGAGAGGATCGGTGCCGGAACACTACACTACACAGTTGCACCAACACTACACTACACAGTAGAATATGCCAGGCACACTCTCACCCCCCCTTCACCCCCCGATCACCCCCCCAATCACCCCTGCCCCCCCAGTCACAGTGACACCAATTGCATTTTTATTTTTTTGCATTGGTGTCATTTGTGACTGTAATAACTGTTAGGGCAGTTAGGGTTAGCCCCCTTTAGTTCTAAGGTACCCCCCTAACCCCCCCAATAAAGGTTTAACCCCGTGATCACCCCCGTCGCCAGTGTCACTAAGGCTGGGTTCACATTGCAGCGGTTTATGAGAACAGGTGTGATTCGCACCGCACTGCAGTGCAAATCACATCCGATCTCTGTGCGATTCGAGTTCAGCCATACAGATAGTATGGCTGAATTCGCGTCGCACCCGCCGCACCCGCCGCACCCGCCGCAAACTCGCACAGGACCCTTTTTTTGGTCTGCAGCAGAATCGGATTGCATGGGTGTTCACACCATGCGATCCGAGTTTGCAGATCGCACTGCGATATGCGAACTGATCTGGGGGTGTCATTAACATTTCACTGACACTCCCAGCAGTTCGCATAGGGCAGTGTGAACTGCCGCCGGGAGGCATGCGATGCAGGAACCCGCCGCGGATTCGTGGCGTTCCCGCATCGCTCCAGTGTGAACCCAGCCTAATAAGCAATCGTTTTTCTGATCGCTGTATTAGTGTCACAGGTGACGCTAGTTAGGCAGGTAGGTATTTAGGTTCGCCGCAGCTTTTTATAGCGCCAGGGACCCCCATATACTACCGCATAAAGCCCCCTGATTGCCCCCTAGTTAACCCTTTCACCAGTGATCACCATATAACTGTTACAGGTGACGCTGGTTGGTTAGTTATTTTTTTATAGTTTCAGGGCACCCGCCATTTATTACCTAATAAAGGTTTAACCCCCTGATCACCCGGCGGGTGATATAAGTTTGAGGGTCAGATAAGGTCTGCGTCGCCCCAGGCAGCGTCAGGTTAGTGCCAGTACCGCTAACACCCATGCGCAAAGCATACACCTCCCTTAGTAATATCATATCTGATCAGATCTATATTAGCGTCGCCAGCAGTTTAGGTTTCTCAAAACGCATTGTTAGCAGGATCAGCCCAGATACCTGCTAGCACCTGCGTTTAGCCCCTCCGCCAAGCCCAGACCAGCCCACCCAAGTGCAGTATCGATCGATCACTGTCACTTACAAAACACAACACACATAACTGCAGCGTTCGCAGAGTCAGGCCTGATCCCTGCGATCGCTAACAGTTTTTTTTGTAGCGTTTTGATACAGTCGCTGACAGCCTAGGTGCTTTTTTACCTGTGAGTCACACTAGTGTACCCCTAAATTTAGGGGTGTCTACTTTCCAAAATGGGGTCATTTGGGGGGGGTTTGTGCCATCTTGGCATTTTATGGCCTTCAAAACTGCGATAGGTAGTGAGGAGTAAAATCAAAAATTTACACCCTTAGAAATCCTGAAGGCAGTGCTTGGTTTTCGGGGCCCCGTACGCGGCTAGGCTCCCAAAAAATCCCACACATGTGGTATCCCCGTACTCAGGAGAAGCAGCAGAATTTATTTTGGGGTGTCATTTCACATATGCCCATGGCATGTGTGAGCAATATATCATTTAGTGACAACTTTGTGAAAAAAATTAAATAAAAGTTTGTAATATTCCCGCAACTTGTGGCAAAATATAAAATATTCCATGGACTCAACATGCCTCTCAGCAAATAGCTTGGGGTGTCTACTTTCTAAAATGGGGTCATTTGTGGGGGTTTTGTGCCATCTTGGCATTTTATGGCCTTCAAAACTGTGATAGGTAGTGAGGAGTGAAAGTACAAATGTATGCCCTTAGAAATCCTGAAGGCGGTGCTTGGCTTTCGGGGCCCCGTACGCGGCTAGGCTTCCAAAAAGTCGACCACATGTGGTATCCCCGTACTCAGGAGAAGCAGCAGAATGTATTTTGGGGTACAATTCCACATATAACCATGGCATGTGTGAGCAATATATCATTTAGTGACAACTTTGTAAAAAAAAAAAAAAAAAAAAAAATTTTTTTGTCATTATTCAATCGCTTGAGGCAAAAAAATAAAATATTCAATGGGCTCAACATGCCTCTTATCAATTTCCTTAGGGTATCTACTTTCCAAAATGGGGTCATTTGGGGGGGTTTTGTACTGCCCTGCCATTTTAGCACCTCAAGAAATGAGATAGGCAGTCATAAACTAAAAGCTGCGTAAATCCCAGAAAACGTACCTTAGTTTGTAGATGTGACAACTTTTGCGCAAACCAATAAATATACAGTTATTGACTTTTTTTTACCAAAGACATGTGGCTGAATACATTTTGGCCTAAATGTATGACTAAAATTGAGTTTATTGGATTTTTCTAATAACAAAAAGTAGAAAATATCATTTTTTTAAAAAAATTTTACGTTTATATCGCAAAAAATAAAAATCGCAGAGTCAGTCAAATACCTTTAAAAGAAAGCTCTATTTGTGGGAAAAAAAGGACGCAAATTTTGTTTGGGTACAACATTGCATGACCGCGCAATTACCAGTTAAAGCAGCGCAGTGCCAAATTGTAAAAAGACCTCTGGTCATTGACCAGCAAAATGGTCCGGTCTGAAAGTGGTTAAGGGGAACCCAGTACCCATATTAAAAAAAGGAAATGCGTGTGGCCCCCAGGCCCTATATACTCAGAACAGCAGTATACAGGCAGTGCAAACAAGACAGGGACTGTGTAAGTTTGTTGTGTTAAGTTGAATCTGTAGTTGTAATTTTCAACTGGTACATTTTTAAAGTGTAGCTCCAGTCAAAAAAACTATTTTTAAGCTTTTTGGAAAACATAGGGAAGGGTTATCACCCCTGTATAATTTGTTTTGTCGTACATCTTTTTTCATCTCACTTGCTGTTTGCAAGTAGGAGATGTTTGTAAGTTGGATGTTTGAAAGTAGGGGCCTGCCCTATATGCTCTGCAGAAATGGCGGAACAAGGTGTTGGTTTTGCCACAACATTGTAAGCCCTCAAAGTGACTCTTGGTGGGTGCTGGAGCGCCCTGCTGTGAACGATTATATCAAGAATTGTAATTACATGCCATTGTTGAACAGTGGTAGAAAAATTGACCTTTGGTGGTTGTGGTGCTGGTGCTGGTGTCACAACACTATAAGTCCTCACAGTTACTCTGGGTGGGCACAGGAATGGGCCCTCCTGTGAAATATTATATCAAGAATTGTAATTACATGTCCCTGTTAAACAGGGGCAGAAAAATTGGGCCTTAGGCACTGGTGCTGGTGCCACGACACTGCAACCTCTCCCATATACTCTTGTTTTATTGCAGGAATTAGCCCTGCTGCAAAGCATTGCATCAAAAATTGTAATGAAATGCCCCTGTTAAACAGGGGCAGAAAAATTGGGCCTTAGGCACTGGTGCTGGTGCCACCACACTGCAACCTCTCCCAAATACTCTTGTTTTATTGCAGGAATTAGCCCTGCTGCAAAGCATTGCATCAAAAATTGTAATTAAACGCCCCTGTTAAACAGGGGCAGAAAAACTGGGCTGATGGCATCACCCAGAACCAGAAATGTTCTTCCAACATATCAGCGGAGGAGGAAGAGGATAGACAATCAACATAAGAGGACAGTCACTCAGCATCAGCATAGGCAGTCTTGAAGGGATGTGATATTTCAAAAAAAAATTATTCGGTTACATCAGCTTCAGGTGCTTGGTAGCTGTGGGTGATCTAAAACTGATTCATCTTGATGAAGGTCAGTCGATCAACTGATTCGGTGGACAGGCGCACCCTGTGATCGGTAACAAAGCCACCAGCAGCACTGAAGGTGCGTTCCGAAAGAACGCTGGATGCAGGACAGGCCAGTAGCTCAATTGCATACTGTGCAAGCTCTGGCCAGTGATCCATCCTCAAGACCCAGTAAGCCAGAGGATTTTCGGTGGGAAAGGTGTCCAAGTCTGACCTTGCCCCTAGGTATTCCTGCACCATGTAAATCAGACGCTGGCGATGGTTGCTGGAACCGATCATACCTTGGGGCTGTGGACTAAAAAATTGTCTGAAAGCATCAGTCAGACGGCCACCTTCTCCACCGCTCCTTCTGACCGATGCCTCAGCAACACGTTGTCCAGGACCAGGAGTTTGTAACCTCCCAGTCTCTGGGAACGCGTTGCACAGACCTTTCTGCAAGGCCTCCCGGAGATGTCTCATCCTCTGCTCCCTCTGCGATGGCAAGATAAGGTCGGCAACCTTACCCTTGTACCGTGGATCAAGGAGAGTGGCCAGCCAGTAATGGTCCCTCTCCTTGATCCGAAGAATATGAGGATCCTTCCGCAGGCTTTGCAGGATCAAGGAGGCCATGCCGCGTAGGTTAGCTGAGGCATTCGGTCCGGAGTCCTCTGGGTCACTAAGGACAACATGATCCGCAGCTACCTCCTCCCAGACACGTACAAGTCCACGGGTTTCTTGGGACTGTAAATCATCCCTACAAGACTGCTGCTGCTGCTGATGCTGAGTGCCAGCCTCCACCTCCATGCTGACACAATCATCCTCCTCCTCCTCTTCCTCCTCCTCATCCTCTTCCTGTGTAGTGGGTGGCACAGCAGGAACACTGTCTGGATAAAGGGGGCCTTGAGAGGCAAGGAAGTCCTCCTCTTCCTGCCTCTGTTCTGCCTCAAGTGCCCTGTCCATTATTCCACGCAGCGTATGCTCCAAGAGGTGGACAAGAGGTACAGTGTCACTGATGCATGCACTGTCACTGCTCACCATCCTTGTGGCCTCCTCAAATGGTGACAGGACAGTGCATGCATCCCTGATCATGCCCCACTGGCGTGGTGAGAAAAAAACGAGCTCCCCTGACCCTGTCCTGGTGCCGTAGTCGCACAGGTACTCATTGATGGCCCTCTGCTGCGTGTGCAGCCGCTGCAGCATGGCCAACGTTGAGTTCCACCTGGTGGGCATGTCACATATAAGGCGGTTCTTGGGCAGGTTCAACTCCTTTTGGAGCTCAGCCAGCCGAGCACAGGCATTAAATGATCGGCGGAAATTTAGAGACCAAACCTGCAAAGAAAAAGGAAGTGAAACGATTAGAGGGTAAAAACATGGTTTTTGAAGGAGAAGACCTGAGCCATTTCGTTACTACTAAAACAAAGGCGTTCTTTGAATTGTTTGGGATCCACAACGTGACAGAATACAAGGGATTGCATCATTCAAAGTTGATTAATATAACATGTTTTGCCTATCATATTACCTATTAATCTTATGCCTTGTACACACGGTGGGACATTCCGACAACAAAATCCTCAACTGGTGTTGCATATACATGGTCGGACAAAGCTGATGGAAAATCCGATTGTTCGGAATGTGATGACATTCGTTCGTTATGATCGGACTACGTTGAAGCTAGTAACCAATAGCTTTGGTCTTGTAATTTGATCTGTGCATGCGTGACACTTTGTCTGATCGCAATTCTCTACAAACGATCAGAAAAAGTACGATCAGATTATTTTGTCGAAAAATTTGAGATCCTGCTTTTTTCTTCCGTCTGAATTTCCGATGGAAGAAGTCCGATAGAGCCAACACACGATCGGATTTTCCGACAATATAATCCGATCTGACCTTTTCCGTGGGAATTTCCAACCGTGTGTACAAGGCATAAGTGTATAGTTTTAATAGTATTTTAAGTTTGTGATTTCTATTTTTCCCAATAAAAGTAATTAACATTAAAAAAATCAAATTTTTTGCCTACTTTTACAAAACAGATCAAAGTGTGCAACCTCTAAATATTATCCAATCTTCTTGAAATTCAGCATATATATCTTTTACATCACGGGGCGTAAGCAAAATCTGCCAAAAATTTACAGTTTATTTTTTTCCATTAGAAAATTTATACACCCTACTGTAGACTTTATCTTACAGATTAGTCAGTGTGGGGAACTGTGTCAAACGCTTTTTCAAAATCCAAGTACACTACGTCCACAGCCACCTCTCTGTCCAAGGTTTTACTTTCCTCTTCATAAAACGAAATCAACTTCTGTCCTTCATGAATCCATGCTGTCTGTTGCTGATAATATTTTTTTACAACAAGAACTCATCTATGTGGTCTTTTATTAAACTCTCCAGTATCTTCCCAACTATAGAAGTTAAACTAACAGGTCTATAGTTACTTGGTAAAGACTTTGATCTCTTTTTAAATATAGGTACCACATTGGTCCTATGCCAATCCAGTGGTACTATGCCAGTCATTGACAAGTCCCTAAAAATGAAAAACAATGGCTCAGTTCTTTTAGGATTATTGAAAATACTCAACTGGTAGTGGCCCCAAAACCAAACGTGGACATGTGGTCTATCTTAAACCTCAAGGCACTAGACACATTTCTAAACATCCTTCTGTTCCTGATGGGGATCAGTCCAATCAGTGTTGGCCTCTCTGAATAAGGTAGATTTTGTGTGTCCATAGTCATCAATAATGCATATCTTTGAAGAATATTGAAGATATCTAACATTTTAGATATCTTTTAGGCATTTCTGGATGAATAGCATTGATAGTTAGACTGACTTATAAACAAAGTGTGAGTTTATTGTCATACAGTTGGCATCATAAATACAATATAAAAAGTATAATGCCCTGTACACACGGTCAGATTTTCTGACGGAAAATGTGGGATTGGATCATGTTGTTGGAAAATCCGACCTTATGTGGGCCTCATTGGACTTTTTCCATCGGATTTTCCGACACACAAAGTTTGAGAGCAGGATCAAAATTTTCCGACAACAACTGTCTGACCACATGTACAGGGCATTACAGTTCAGTTCAGTGTAGGTAAAAATCTATGCAACAGAAGAAATACTTATGAAAAATGTATCAAGCTTGAAATCATGGCTGCTCTGGCATATGTCTTCCCATGTGCTTCTCCTCAATGCTCTTTAGTGTGTGTAAGAAAAAGCAGGAAATTACGTTGTTTTTGGCTGCTGAGAGAAGTCAGCTATTCCAATTCATCAAAGGGTACATGAATAGACTCCGAATGTGCAATTGACTGAAAATTGGTCAGCCTTCACCGTGTGTGTGTGTCTCCAAATATCGAAGTCTTGGCTTTATATGTTACATGTGGACGTCATAATTTCACAAAACTCAGAACCTTGTATGACACGCAAAATACGCCATACAAGAGGAGGTACTAACTCAGAGTCATATATGGACTTTGATTGACAGTCCCACATGTAACACTCCATGTTTGTTTTCTAATGTGCTGATCATGTTATATAACCAAAAATCTACTAACGTAACACATATTACCAACGTAAACAACATTTAAGTAAATACATACAAATACTAATGGTTACAACTGAGATTACACTAATCTCAACAGTATTTAAACAAATATATGTATTATTCCTCTAATTACATAGATCCTGACAATTCTTGTCTTCCCATGACATTCTATACCAAGATACCAGATACCTTATATATGTTCTCTTCCAGCTAGTTACATACACCAGAAATCTCTAGCATCTTCTGCTGAAGGTCTATTTGATCAAACATCTGATCAAGGTCGTTCACTCATACTGTATTTATATTATGATTAATCATAAAACCAAATATATATTTTACAAGCTTGCAATGAATATAATATAACACATATAAGTGCCTAATTATGAATTTGAGAATCATATTCTAACAATTCACCCTAAATTATGATTAATCATAATAAATGTAACTATTAATACATTCAAATATCATTTGTATCACATACACACATCCTTGTATCAAATGATCAGACATAATATTCCTTAGAACTGAAGCAGCTAGAAATAACTCTCCTTCTAAACTCTTTTCTCTTTACGTTAACTCCTCTTAGATCTATCTGTCACGGTACTACTTACAGCGAACCCTCAGGCGAGCAGGTGACACGGGATCCCCCAGAGCGTGGAATCTAAGAGTCAGCCGGTGTTCCGCCAGTGACCCTCTCACGAAGGTTTGGACTTAGCTGCGTGCTGACCCCAGGTCACGACCCCCGGGTTCACCCTGCTCGCTAGGGAAGTACCAGAAGACACCGTAGACAAGAATGGATGGATGAAGCAAGGAAAGCCAGGTAGTGAGCCAAGGTCAGGGCGGGCTGCAGACAACGCAATCAGAACAAGCCGGGTCGGTACACAGAAGATCAGATCACGAGAAGTCAGGTAAAACAGGTTACACAGGGGAGCTTCAGGAAAAAACGTTGCTCAAGCAACCAGTAGCAGGTTTGAAAGGGATTTAAATAGAGAAGCACATGAGGGGCTGGACAGGAAGTAGCAAGAAGGAATCATATATTAGGCAACAGGTGAAGGAGCGTCAACACCTATAGCTGGAGAGTGCACAGAGCTGAACACCGGACAGTGGACAACAGATGCCAGCCGACCCACTGCAGTAAAGGTGAGACACAGATCAGCTCCGCAGCTGATCTGTGACAGTACCCCACCTCTTACGAGGCCTCCCTACACGTCTGGGGGCTGGCTTGGAGGGAAATTTCTGATGGAAACTGGTCACCAGACGTGGGGCACAGACATCAGTGGCAGGGACCCAAGACCTCTCCTCTGGACCATAGCCCTTCCAATCAATGAGATAGAATAACTTCCCCGGGGAGTACTTGGAGTCCAATATTACTTTAATCTCATACTGATCCGAGGTATCAGCCACAGGAGCAGGGTGAGAAGAAGGGCGAGAGAAGCGATTGAGGACCAGTGGCCTGAGCAGGGAGACATGGAAGGTGTTGGGTATCCTGAGATGAGAGGGTAGACGGAGCTTGAAAGCCACTGGATTGATCTGGCGGAGAATAGGAAATGGACCAATGAAGCGAGGGGCAAATTTCATTGAGGGTATCCTGAGTCGGATGTGCTTGGTAGAGAGCCAAACTCTATCGCCAGGCAGGAACTTAGGAGCTGGATGGCGATGACGATCTGCTGCCATTTTATGCCTGGAAGCAGCTAGATGAAGATTCCCAGAGACTTCTTTCCAGATAGAGTTGAAGGACCTTTGGGTCTCGGCTGCTGCTGGTACCACAGGAGAAATGGGAACAGGAAAGGGAACAGATGGATGCTGCCCATAAACTGTGAAGAAAGGAGATTTCCCAGAACTGGCATTGGCGTGATGGTTTAAGGCATACTCTGCCCAGGGCAAAAGGTCCACCCAGTCATCTTGGTGAGCAGAAATGAAGGCACAGAGAAAACGTTCTACATTTTGATTGACACGTTCTGTTTGCCCATTGGACTGGGGATGAAAGGCAGATGAAAAATCGTATTTAATCCCAAAAGAGCTGGCCAAGACTCTCCAAAACCGAGCAGTAAATTGAACTCCTCTGTCAGAGACAATATGGGAAGGCATCCCATGAAGACGAAAGATCTCCTTTATGAAAGTTGTGGCATGACTGGGAGCAGAAGGTAGACCTGGGAGAGGAATCAAGTGACACATTTTGGAGAACCGATCCACCACTACCCAGATGACTGTAGAACCTGTTGAGGGAGGCAGATCTGAGATAAAGTCCATGGCAATACAACGCCAAGGTACATCGGGCACTGGTAAGGGCAAAGGCAACCCAGCAGGGGCGGACGTGGAAGATTTGGAAAGTACACAAACCGAACAAGCTTGAATGTATTCCTTGACATCCTTACGAAGAGAAGGCCACCAATAATGACGCTGAAGAAGGTCACAAGTACGAGGAATGTCAGAATGTCCAGAGAACTTGGGGTCATGTGCCCAAGCAAGGAGTTTGGGACGAAGTGCAGGGGCTACAAAAGTTTTACCAGGAGGAGGCTGCGTAGACTGGAGCTGAGTGGTGGCTAGAATACGATGAGGAGGAATGATGGGACCAGGATCTAGGTGATTCTCAGAATCATTGACATCAAACGACCTGGACAAGGCATCGGCTCAAAGGTTCTTGGCACCTGGACGGAAAGTAATGTTAAAATTGAAGCGGGCGAAAAAGAGGGCCCAGCGAGCTTGACATGGGTTCAAGCGTTTAGCGGATTGTAAATACTGCAGATTTTTATGGTCAGTATAGATGGTAATACAATGGGGAGAACCCTCTAGAAGATGTCGCCATTCTTGAAGAGCTAGTTTAATGGCGAGTAGCTCACGGTCCCCAATGGTATAGTTTTTCTCAGCATCAGATAACTTCTTGGAAAAGATTCCGCAAGGTTGAGACTTGCGCTGCTGAGCTTGGAGTAGGACGGCCCCGACTCCTACAGAAGAGGCATCTACCTCCAAAGAAAAGGGTTTAGTAATGTCCGGGCGTAGAAGAATAGGGGCAGAGAGGAAGGCTGCCTTGAGTTTGCGGAAAGCTTCAATGGCTTCAGGGGACCAGAGCCGAGCATTTGCACCTTTGCGGGTGAGCGAAGTAATAGGAGCCACCAAGGTGGAGTAGTTGCGAATGAATTGGCGGTAGTAATTGGTGAAGCCCGAAGTTTGGCTGGGTCCATGAAGAGACCTTGTGACGAGATTATATAGCCCAGGAATGGAACTTGTGTTTGTTAAAATAGACTAGTTGACTTCTCCAATTTTGCATATAGACAATTGTCCAGTAGCACAGTTTTTACGTGAAGACGATGGGTAGGTAAGTCTGGCGAGAAAATTTGAATGTCATCCAGATATACAATAACACAGACATACAGAAGGTTGCGAAAGATCTCGTTAACAAAATTTTGGAAGACCGCTGGGGCATTGCATAAGCCGAAGGGCATCACAAGATACTCATAATGCCCATCCCTGTTGTTAATGGCGGTCATCCATTCGTCTCCTTCCCGGATTCTTATTAAATTGTAGGCCCCTCTAAGATCCAATTTAGTAAAGATATGAGAACCTCGCAGTCTGTCAAAGAGTTCGGAAATTAAAGGAAGAGGGTATCGGTTCTTCACGGTGATGCCGTTAAGACCCCTGTAGTCGATGCATGGACGGAGTGAACCATCTTTTTTCGCTACAAAGAAGAACCCGGCTCCGGCAGGTGAGTTAGATTTCCTGATGAAACCCTTTTGCAGGTTTTCCCGAATGTATTCAGACATGGCTTGTGTCTCGGGGATAGATAGAGGGTAGACTCGGTCACGGGGAGGAGCGGTCCCAGGTAAAAGCTCAATGGAGCAGTCAAAGTCTCTATGAGGAGGAAGGCGATCGGCGGCCTTTTTGCAGAAAACATCTTGGAAGGATTGATATTGGGCAGGCAACATGGGAGTTGTGGAGGTCTCAGCAAGAGGAGTGGAAGAAGGAGGTAGCACCCTGGAAATACACCGATGTTGGCATGGAGGGCTCCAAGCCAATATTTGTCCAGAATTCCAGTCCAGATGTGGGGAGTGTTTCTGCAACCATGGGAGGCCCAGGATGACGGGACTGGAAGATTAAGGCAATATTAGGAAAGAGATCTCCCCTCTATACAAAGCCCCAATGCGTAACTCTATAGGAGAGGTTTTAAAACGGATTGGACTCATAGGCAAGAAGGAGCCGTCTACTGCGGTCACGGAGAGAGGCATAGCCAAGGCAACAAAGGCGATGCCCAACTCGGTAGCTAGAAAACTGTTCAATGAAATTCCCAGCAGCACCAGAATCCACGTATGCAGAGAGTTGATAAGCATTCTGAGCCCAGCGGATAGCTACAGGAAGGGTGAAACGAGGGAAACGAGGAAAATTAACGGATCGGTCTAGATCACCTCCCTCTGAGTGAGCTAGACCCTGGAGTTTCCCGGACGGAGTGGACAGGAGTTCAAAAGATGTCTTTTATCGCCACAATAAAGGCACAAACCCAGTCCCATGCGTCAGCCACACTCCTCTGGAGTGAGGCAGGTTCGCCCAAGCTGCATAGGTTCTTCCAACACATGAGAGGTCGAAGACGGAGAGGATTGCACTGATCTTTGGACTACCTGTGCTGGGCGGCCAGCAGGGGGGTGACTGGATCTGGATTTCTCCAGAGCCCGCTCCTGGAAGCGAATGACAATTTGAATGCTCAATGCGATTAAGTCATCCAATGTGGTGGGAATGGCGCGTCCAGCGAGTTCATCCTTGACACGGTCAGATAGGCCTTGCCAGAAGGTAGCAGTAAGAGCCTCATTATTCAATTTGAGTTCACCGGCCAGCGTACGGAATCGAACTGCGTATTGGCCGACTGTCATTTCTTGCTGACGAAGACGAAGGAGGGCCCCGGCAGACAAAGACGCTCTGCCAGGCTCATCAAAAGTTTTCCGAAATGCATCCAAAAAGAGCTGGAGGTCAGAGGTGATAGGAGCGTGTGATTCCCAGAGTGGAGAGGCCCAAGCTAAAGCATCATCGGAGAGGAGAGAGATGATGTATGCGACTTTGGTGCGATCAGGAGGAAAATGGTGGCTGGAAAGTTCGAAGTGGATGGAACACTGATTAATGAAACCCCGACAAGCCTTAGGATCACCGGAGAACCGAGGTGGTGACGGCAGATGCAGGCAGGGATTGCCAGGTGCAGCAGGTAAGACCGGAGCAACTGAAGCGGGAGCAGGAACGGGAGGAGCTGAAGTTGCAGCGAGTTGCAGACAATCCAGACAAGCTGCCAGATCCTGGAGAACCAGCATTATTTGCTCTTGATTAGCTTGCTGGGAGTTAAGTCTCTGAAGTAGATCTTGCATGGGATCCTCGGTCAATGGCCGATTCTCAGAGATGCTCATGGCTTGAGCAAACTGTCACGGTACGGCCGCTTACACACGGGCGGACTGTCTGCCCAACTTAGTCCGCCGAAACACATTTGAGCGGACAGTCCGCTCATGTGTGGGCTTCAGCGGACTTTTTCAGCGGACTGTCTGGCGAACAAAGTCTTACGGAATTTCCGTAAAACTGTCCGTCCAAACTTGGTTTGAGCGGACAGTCCGCCCGTGTGTGTGCCAGTCCGCTGTACTTTCGAAATGAGCGGACTTTTCCCGCCCGGAGAAAAGTCTGCTCATTTCGAGCGCGTCTCCAGGTAGGCGGGGCCCACGAAGGAGACGTCGCTGGCCCCGCCACCTGGTATGGACTTAAAGGGGAACCCCAACGCCGAAAAAAATCGGCGTGGGGGTCCCCCCCAAGTCCACAACAGACCCTTGTCCGAGCACGCTACCCGGCCGGCCAGGAAAGGGGGGCGAGCGAGCGCGCCCCCCCTCCTGAGCCGTACCAGGCCGCGTGCCCTCAACATGGGGGGTGCCTTGGGGAAGGGGGGGCCGCGCGGCCCCCCCACCCCAAAGCACCTTGTCCCCATGTTGATGAGGACAAGGGCCTCTTCCCGACAACCCTGGCCGTTGGTTGTCGGGGTCTGCGGGCGGGGGGCTTATCGGAATCCGGGAGCCCCCTTTAATAAGGGGGCCCCCGGATACCGGCCCCCCACCCTATGTGAATGAGTATGGGGTACAATGTACCCCTACCCATTCACCTGTGAAAAAAGTACAAAAAAAAACACAACACAGGGTTAAAATATTTTATTGCACAGCTCCGGGGGTCTTCCGTCTTCGGGGGTCTTCTCGCCGGACTCCTCCGCTATCTTCTTGTAGCTCTTTTGCTAGCGGAGGAGTCCGGCTTTCTTCCTCCCCGCCGCCGGCCTCTTCTCCCGACTTCGGGGGTCTTGTCCCCCTCTTCGGTTCTTCTGCCGGGCCACCGCGCCTTCTTATAGCTCTTTTACAGGCGGTGGCCCGGTCTTCTGTCGCCGCTGTCGCTGTCGCCGCTGTCGCTGTCGCCACCTTCCGTTCTTCTTCTTCTTCTTCTTCTTCTCCAGGAGATGTTGACACGACGCTCTCTCCGGCCGGAATGCCAGAGCCGCGCTGCGCGGCCACTTATATAGTGACAATGGGGCGGTGTCACATGGTATATGTCACATGGGTTGGTCACATGGTTTGATGTCACATGGGGACTATGACAGCGTAAGGGGGGCCATGTGACCATGTCACCATGTGACCAACCCATGTGACATATACCATGTGACACCGCCCCATTGTCACTATATAAGTGGCCGCGCAGCGCGGCTCTGGCATTCCGGCCGGAGAGAGCGTTGTGTCAACATCTCCTGGAGAAGAAGAAGAAGAAGAAGAAGAAGAAGAAGAAGAACGGAAGGTGGCGACAGCGACAGCGGCGAAAGAAGACCGGGCCACCGCCTGTAAAAGAGCTATAAGAAGGCGCGGTGGCCCGGCAGAAGAACCGAAGAGGGGGACAAGACCCCCGAAGTCGGGAGAAGAGGCCGGCGGCGGGGAGGAAGAAAGCCGGACTCCTCCGCTAGCAAAAGAGCTACAAGAAGATAGCGGAGGAGTCCGGCGAGAAGACCCCCGGAGCTGTGCAATAAAATATTTTAACCCTGTGTTGTGTTTTTTTTTTGTACTTTTTTTCACAGGTGAATGGGTAGGGGTACATTGTACCCCATACTCATTCACATAGGGTGGGGGGCCGGTATCCGGGGGCCCCCTTATTAAAGGGGGCTCCCGGATTCCGATAAGCCCCCCGCCTGCAGACCCCGACAACCAACGGCCAGGGTTGTCGGGAAGAGGCCCTTGTCCTCATCAACATGGGGACAAGGTGCTTTGGGGTGGGGGGGCCGCGCGCCCCCCCCTTCCCCAAGGCACCCCCCATGTTGAGGGCACGCGGCCTGGTACGGCTCAGGAGGGGGGGCGCGCTCGCTCGCCCCCCTTTCCTGGCCGGCCGGGTAGCGTGCTCGGACAAGGGTCTGTTGTGGACTTGGGGGGGACCCCCACGCCGATTTTTTTCGGCGTTGGGGTTCCCCTTTAAGTCCATACCAGGCGGCGGGGCAAGCGACGTCTCCTTCGCGGGCCCCGCCTACCTGGAGACGCGCTCGAAATGAGCGGACTTTCCTCCGCGTGTGTGGGCGAGTCCGTTCATTTCAAAAGTTGAGCGGATTGTTTGGCGGACTTAGTCCGCTGTAATTAGTCCGCTCAAAAAGTGCCGTGTGTGGGCAAGTCCGTTCATTCAAAAGTTTGGACGGACTGTCTGTCGGATTGTCTGACGAACTTAGTTGGGCAGACAGTCCGCCCGTGTGTACGCGGCCTACTACTTACAGTGAACCCTCAGGCGAGCAGGTGACACGGGCTCCCCCAGGGCGTGGAATCTAAGAGTCAGCCGGTGTTCCGCCAGTGACCCTCTCACGAAGGTTTGGACTTAGCTGCGTGCTGACCCCAGGTCACGACCTCCGGGTTCACCCTGCTCGCTAGGGAAGTACCAGAAGACACTGTAGACAAGAATGGATGGATGAAGCAAGGAAAGCCAGGTAGTGAGCCAAGGTCAGGGCGGGCTGCAGACAACGTAATCAGAACAAGCGGGTCGGTACACAGAAGATCAGATCACGAGAAGTCAGGTAAAACAGGTTACACAGGGGAGCTTCAGGAACAAACGTTGCTCAAGCAACCAGTAGCAGGTTTGAAAGGTATTTAAATAGAGAAGCACATGAGGGGCTGGACAGGAAGTAGCAAGAAGGAATCATATATTAGGCAACAGGTGAAGGGCATCGACACCCATAGCTGGAGAGTGCACAGAGCTGAACACCAGACAGTGGACAACAGATGCCAGCCGACCCACTGCAGTAAAGGTGAGACACAGATCAGCACTATCTATTCAAATTCTTAAAATAATGATATAGATTTTAAATATGTATAAAATAATGATGACTGATATCAATAATTAATTATTATTATTAAAATAAGTAAAGGATGCAATAATATATTTCCATATTTGTGCTTAAATAATATTTTAGCTCTTTGGAAAAAAATACTTTAAACTCTAAAACTTGTCATAAATTTCCATTGTTCTTTAACCACTTGCCGACCGCCGCACGCCGATGTACGTCGGCAGAATGGCACGGGCAGGCATAAGCACGTACATGTACGTGATTTGCCTCCCGCGGGTCGGGGGCCCGATCGGGCCCCCGCCCGGTGCCTGCGGCGGTCGGTTTTCGTTCGGGAGCGATCCCGGACGAGGGGACGGCCATTCATTCATGGCCACCCCCTCGCGATCGCTCCCGACGAATGGAAATCCCCGGTGACATCACTTCCTCTCCTGTAATGTAAACACAGGAGAGGAAGTGATGTATTCTCTCCTCCGTGTCGGTATTTTTCGTTCCGACACGGAGGAGAGCGGATCAGTGAGTTGCACCAACACATCCCACACACAGTAGAACATGCCAGGCACACTCACACCCCCCCTTTACCCCCCGATCACCCCCCCAATTACCCCTGCCCCCCCAGTCACAGTGACACCAATGTCATTTTTTTTTTTTTTTTTTTTTTTTTTTGCATTGGTGTCATTTGTGACTGTAATAACTGTTAGGGCAGTTAGGGTTAGCCCCCTTTAGTTCTAATGTACCCCCCTAACCCCCCCAATAAAGGTTTAACCCCGTGATCACCCCCCGTCGCCAGTGTCACTAAGGCTGGGTTCACATTGCAGCGGTTTATGAGAACGAATGTGATTCGCACCGCACTGCAGTGCAAATCACATCCGATCTCTGTGCGATTCGAGTTCAGCCATTCGCCGCACCCGCCGCACCCGCCACACCCGCCGCACCCGCCGCAAATTCGCACGGGACCCTTTTTTTGGCCCGCAGCAGAATCGGATCGCATGGGTGTTCACACCATGCGATCCGAGTTTGCAGATCGCACTGCGATATGCGAACTGATCTGGGGGTGTCAGTAACATTTCACTGACACTCCCAGCAGTTCGCATAGGGCAGTGTGAACTGCCGCCGGGAGGCATGCGATGCGGGAACCCGCCGCGGATTCGCGGCGTTTCCGCATCGCTCCAGTGTGAACCCAGCCTAATAAGCGATCATTTTTCTGATCGCCGTATTAGTGTCACAGGTGACGCTAGTTAGGCAGGTAGGTATTTAGGTTCGCCGCAGCTTTTTATAGCGCTAGGGACCCCCATATACTACCGCATAAAGCCCCCTGATTGCCCCCTAGTTAACCCTTTCACCAGTGATCACCATATAACTGTTACAGGTGACGCTGGTTGGTTAGTTATTTTTTTATAGTTTCAGGGCACCCGCCATTTATTACCTAATAAAGGTTTAACCCCCTGATCACCCGGCAGGTGTCATTTGTGACTAATAACTGTTAGGGCAGTTAGGGTTAGCCCCCTTTAGTTCTAAGGTACCCCCCTAACCCCCCCAATAAAGGTTTAACCCCGTGATCACCCCCCGTCGCCAGTGTCACTAAGGCTGGGTTCACATTGCAGCGGTTTATGAGAACGGATGTGATTCGCACCGCACTGCAGTGCAAATCACATCCGATCTCTGTGCGATTCGAGTTCAGCTATACAGATAGTATGGCTGAATTCGTGTCGCACCCGCCGCACCCGCCGCAAACTCGCACGGGACCCTTTTTTTGGTCCGCAGCAGAATCGGATCGCATGGGTGTTCACACCATGCGATCCAAGTTTGCAGATCGCACTGCGATATGCGAACTGATCTGGGGGTGTCATTAACATTTCACTGACACTCCCAGCAGTTCGCATAGGGCAGTGTGAACTGCCGCCGGGAGGCATGCGATGCGGGAACCCGCCGCGCATTCGTGGCGTTCCCGCATCGCTCCAGTGTGAACCCAGCCTAATAAGCGATCGTTTTTCTGATCGCTGTATTAGTGTCACAGGTGACGCTAGTTAGGCAGGTAGGTATTTAGGTTCGCCGCAGCTTTTTATAGCGCCAGGGACCCCCATATACTACCGCATAAAGCCCCCTGATTGCCCCCTAGTTAACCCTTTCACCAGTGATCACCATATAACTGTTACAGGTGACGCTGGTTGGTTAGTTATTTTTTTATAGTTTCAGGGCACCCGCCATTTATTACCTAGTCTCACTAGTGTACCCCTAAATTTAGGGGTGTCTACTTTCTAAAATGGGGTCATTTGGGGGGGGGGGGTTTGTGCCATCTTGGCATTTTATGGCCTTCAAAACTGTAACGCCCTTAGAAAGCCTGAAGGCGGTGCTTGGTTTTTGGGGCCCCGTACGCGGCTAGGCTCCCAAAAAGTCCCACATATGTGGTATCCCCGTACTCAGGAGAAGCAGCAGAATTTATTTTGGGGTGTCATTTCACATATGCCCATGGCATGCGTGAGCAATATATCATTTAGTGACAACTTTGTGAAAAAAAAAAAAGTTTGTAATTTTCCCGCAACTTGTGGCAAAATATAAAATATTCCATGGACTCAACATGCCTCTCAGCAAATAGCTTGGGGTGTCTACTTTCTAAAATGGGGTCATTTGTGGGGGTTTTGTGCCATCTTGGCATTTTATGGCCTTCAAAACTGTAATAGGTAGTGAGAAGTGAACTCAAAAAATTACGCCCTTAGAAAGCCTGAAGGCGGTGCTTGGTTTTCGGGGCCCCGTACGCGGCTAGACTCCCAAAAAGTCCCACATATGTGGTATCCCCGTACTCAGGAGAAGCAGCAGAATTTATTTTGGGGTGTCATTTCACATATGCCCATGGCATGCATGAGCAATATATCATTTAGTGACAACTTTGTGAAAAAAAAAAAAAAAAAAAAAAAGTTTGTAATTTTCCCGCAACTTGTGGCAAAATATAAAATATTCCATGGACTCAACATGCCTCTCAGCAAATAGCTTGGGGTGTCTACTTTCTAAAATGGGGTCATTTGTGGGGGTTTTGTGCCATCTTGGCATTTTATGGCCTTCAAAACTGTAATAGGTAGTGAGGCGTGAAATCAAAAATTTACGCCCTTAGAAAGCCTGAAGGCGGTGCTTGGTTTTCGGGGCCCTGTACGCGGCTAGGCTCCCAAAAAGTCCCACATATGTGGTATCCCCGTACTCAGGAGAAGCAGCAGAATTTATTTTGGGGTGTCATTTCACATACGCCCATAGCATGTGTGAGCAATATATCATTTAGTGACAACTTTGTGTAAAAAAAAAAAAAAAATTTTTTTTTTGTCATTATTCAATCGCTTGAGGCAAAAAAATAAAATATTCAATGGGCTCAACATGCCTCTTATCAATTTCCTTAGGGGGTCTACTTTCCAAAATGGGGTCATTTGGGGGGGTTTTGTACTGCCCTGTCATTTTAGCACCTCAAGAAATGAGATAGGCAGTCGTAAACTAAAAGCTGCGTAAATTCCAGAAAACGTACCTTAGTTTGTAGATGTGACAACTTTTGCGCAAACCAATAAATATACAATTATTGACTTTTTTTTTACCAAAGACATGTGGCTGAATACATTTTGGCCTAAATGTATGACTAAAATTGAGTTTATTGGATTTTTCTAATAACAAAAAGTAGAAAATATCATTTTTTTTCAAAATTTGCGGTCTTTTTACGTTTATATCGCAAAAAATAAAAATCGCAGAGGCAATCAAATACCATCAAAAGAAAGCTCTATTTGTGGGAAGAAAAGGACGCAAATTTTGTTTGGGTACAACATTGCATGACCGCGCAATTACCAGTTAAAGCAGCGCAGTGCCAAAGTGTAAAAAGACCTCTGGTCATTTACCAGCAAAATGGTCCGGTCTGAAAGTGGTTAAAGAGTGATATGTTTCTTAAGTTATGAACAAAAGATGTGAAATATATGAATAGGAAAAATAGATAAAAATAATAATGATAATCCTAACTTAATATGAGCATTAATATAAGAAAACATGGATAATAAAAAATGTACATGTGAACAAATGTTTCAGTCCTAAGTTATTTATCGGTAATAGAGTTTCTTCTAATGAATTCTTTCTTCATGAAATGAAATTTCTTCTTATCTAAGTTCTGTTAGGTTAGAAAAACCTTGTTAAAGAAGATAATAGTTATAAATATGAAGTATAAATCATTTTTCCGATATTCTTACCGAGAGGATCTCTCCTTTAACTTTGAATTTCTTGATATTCTCTTTGATCTTCATATGAGCTTGTTATCCTCCATATTTATTTGGTTTTAGATGCCATTTCTGTAAAGAAATGCAGTATCATTACTTAGGCATAAACAATTCACATTATTTCTTGTAACTTTTTTTTTCTTTTCAATAATAGTTAAAACATTATGGAACAATAGCTTTGTGAATTTGTAAAACTAAATGGGAAATAATACTACCTTATATTTTCCTTCAAAGAGAACTTATGTATAACAATGTACTGTCCTCATCCTGTCTAAGATGGCCTAAACTATAATACACATGTACTGTGAAGTTTAGGTTTGACAGGACGCAACACCTTCTTTTGGTCATGACACAAATCCTTGTTTTCACAAAAAAAGAAAGGTTTTGTATCACCCCAGAAATGACAATGGACTATGCCTTTGTTCTCATCTCTATAAAATTATAAATATGCGTAACTGTATTCTGTGTTGAAGCTCTTATTCTAGTGTTAGACGTTTGTGCAGTAACAAGTACTGGTTCAATATCTTTCTCGGTTCTTATGCTGGAAACCTGAGGTAAAGAATTCTCAGATACAGCTGTATAAACATGTGCTGGTGTGATTTCCTGAGGATGTCTTCCTTTTAAATCTATCTGAATGTGTTTGAATAATAACACTCTGAACCGTAGAGGATATTTTTCCCGAAAATCTCTAAAATTATCTTTCTCAACAATACCTTTTAGTGAGCAGTCAGGTGTCTGCTCAATGATTTTTGTGATTTCACTAGGCTCTCTGGAGCTTTCATTGCATAGTAAACACTTGGCAGTTGCTTTACACCTGACTCAAAAGTTTTTTCCAAAAATATTAAAACTCTGGAGGAATAGGCAATTATTTTCTTTTTACCTTCTTGTTATTGAGACAAAGTTATTGAGGTGGCAATCTCAGATACATGAGTTTTCAAAACAAAAGATGCTTCAGAACAAACCTCTATTGTACTTAACACTGAAGCATTTTGCTAATCTTTTTTCAACATTTCAAAGGCATTTTTCTCATTTGGACCCCATTGGTCAACTATACTGTATACCTTTATTGTATAGTGGATTAATTGTATCTGCAAAACTGTTTACGAACTCTCTGCAATATTTTACTTTAAGCAAAAATTGATGCAATGCCTTAAGCCCTTGTACACACGGTCGGACATTCCGACAACCAAATCCGTCGGATTTTGTCTGATGGATTTTGTCCGACGGATTTTGTCCGAAACTGTTGCATACACACAGTCGGACAAAGTTGTCAGAAAATCCGATCGTACTTAACGTGATGATGTTATTTCGTTAGGACAGGACTACGTTCAGGCTAGTAGCCAATAGCTTTGGTTTAGGAATTTGATCTGAGCATGCGTGGCACTTTGTCCGATCGGAATTCTCTACACATGATCGGACAAAGTCCGATCTGATCATGTTGTCGGAACATTTTATAGACAAGTTGGAAAACTTGGTCTGTCGGATACTCCGACGGAAACAGTCCGGTGAAGCCCACACACAGTCGGATTATCCGACAACACGGTACAATCAGACATCTTCCGTCGGAATGTCCGACCGTGTGTACAAGGGGTAAGAGTTGTTGGAGTTGGGATTGCAGTAATATCTCTAACTGTTTCTTGCAACAATTGTCTCTTTCCTTGACTAATTTGCATGTGAAGGTATTTTACCTGACTTCTCATCAGCTGAAACTTTGCCGTGTTTCATTTTAGGCCTTCAACTTGTAACAACATAACTCAGACAAAAGAGCAATATGTTCTTCATTATTCTACGTACTCAGCAGAATCCTATACACATGCTGACAAATACATTCTAGGCTTGAAAACGTTGTAAATATTTTTGCTATAGTTTCATGAACTACACCATCACCAATACCTAGGCCAGGTATTAATTAAGTGAATGTATAAATCTCTTTTCTGAATGTGAACGCGAGTTTGTATTGACAAATTTTAGTTGATGGTCAAAATTACTATTAGCCCTTGTACACACGATCGGAGATTCTGACGGAATGTGTCCGATCGGAGCGTTTTGTCAGATATTCTGACTGTGTGTGGTCTGCATTGGACTGTTTCCGTCGGAATATCCGTTGGACCAAATTTTCCAACTTGCCGGAAATATTTTCCGACAAAATGCTCCGATCGGACATACTCCGATCATGTGTAGAGAATTGCAATCGGACAAAGCATGCTCAGATCAAATTCCTACACCAAAGCTATTGGCTACTAGCCTGAACATAGTCCAGTCGTAACGAAATAACGTCATCACGTTCTGAATGATCAGATTTTTCGACAACTTCGTCCGACCGTGTGTATGCAACCGTTTCGGACAAAATCCGACGGATTTGGTTGTCAGAATCTCCGACCGTGTGTACAAGGGCTAAGAGATTTCTAGTACAGAGAATACATTATCCTTAGCGTTCAAATTTAACTTTATGTTAGATTTATCAGGAAGAACTGGGTTGTTTGTGATATATTTATTCAATGTCCTTAAGTCAACTGATAAAGAATATGAATTATCATTTTTTTTTAATAAGCCAAATAGTTATTTACAACTGATTGTGCTTTCTTTAAAATTCCAAGTTGTACAAACTCCTGAATAATGTCAGAAAGTGGACCAATTGATTCTAGTGGTAACTCATACTGATTAACCACTTAAGGGCTGAGCGTTTTTTTTCTGAGATTTGGTGTTTACCAGTTAAAAACATTTTTTTTGCTAGAAAACACCCTGGAGATTAAAATGGCGGTCGTTGCAATACTTTCTGTAACACCGTATTTGTGCAGCGGTTTTACAAGCGCACTTTTTTTGGAAACAATACACTTTTTTTAATTAAAAACTAAGACAACAGTAAAGTTAGCCCATTTTTTTTATAGTGTGAAAGATAATGTTACACTGAGTAAATTGATACCCAACATGTCACGCTTCAAAATTGCGCCTGCTCGTGGAATGGCGACAAACTTTTACCCTTAAACATCTCCATAGGCAACGTTTAAAAAATTCTACAGGTTGCATGTTTTGAGTTACAGAGGAGGTCTAGGGCTAGAGCGATACCTGCCATAACAACAGTATCCCTCTTCAAAGTATAACGACGGCGGGCGATCCGTAAGTGATTAAGGGGCTCTGGATCTTTTCCCTCAATATTCAGTTCAGTATTTTTCAAAGTTTCAATGTCATTCTTTGACCACTTTAAAGCACAATTACCATCTGTATTAGGCCATTTTTGCTCTATAGACATATTAGTAATGGAATTAACATTGCTGTGTACAGAGGGATCAATTAACACTGATTTGGTCCTAGATGGATCTTTCCAAATACTTTTATTAGCCAAATCAATCACCCACTTTTGTCTATTGATTACACCAATGCCAAGTATATTCTATGCACCATGCTATAACCAAATGTCAATGTTAGTTTTTACTAGTTCAGGTACTTCAAATGTTATATTATACAACTGTCTAGCAGTGGAATTACCTGTATTATTAAAACCCACATTGGAGAACTACCGAATTTTCCAGCATATAAGACATACAGTACATCAGTACATACATACAGTAGCCTGCTTGGATTGGCTTTGAGAGTCAGAGAGGCGCGGGCTGATGATGTTACAGCCTCTGCCAATCCGAGCAGGCTTTGCATTCAATAATAGAATACATTGCTTGCTGTGATTGGCTCAGTGCGGCATGGCTCCAGCTCCAGCAAGAAGAAGGAAATATGAAGCCTTGGAAGGGGGTTATCTTATATGGTGAGTATAGGCAAAAACTGGAAAAAATTGTCTTATACGCCGGAAAATACGGTAGGTTTCACAGATATGTTCTCTCTGGTTAGGTTAATCTCAGATCCACTGTCAATGAGGAGATTTGTTTTTCTACCATTTAGCAAACCTTGTATATATGGTCTACCATTTTCATCCAATACAATTGGAGCAACATAGTGTAATGGTAGAGGGCAGGCCCGGGCTGGCCATAGGGCATACCGGGCGTTTGCCCGGCAGGCCGTGGCCTCTTGATGACTGAGTGGCACGGCGGGAGGTAAGCAGCGACCACGGTCAGGATGGGGTTAACACAGACCGCGGCCGCCGCTCACCTCCCGCTATACGGACATTCCTAAAGGAGAAAGAGAAGGCTCCTGTCCTGTGACATCCAGGAAGTGCATGCAGGGGACAGACGCTGCGCGGGCCGGCCGTGCTGGAGTTGTAGCTGCAGCAGCAGCCTCTCTCCTAACACCAGCCGGGACACTGTGATGGCTGCACAGGGAGGAGCAGGGTGAGTGGTGGGGAAATGGAGTAGATTGGGGTTGCCTCTTTACTGGTATGGGGATGTCTGTTTGGGGCTGTCTTGTCACTGGTATGCGGCTGTCTCTTTACTAGCAAGGGGCTGTCTCTTTACTAGTATAGGGCTGTCTCTTCACTGGTATGGGGCTGTCTCTTTACTAGCATGGGGCTGTCTCTTTACTAGCATGGGGCTGTCTCTTTACTAGTATAGGGCTGTCTCTTCACTGGTATGGGGCTGTCTCTTTACTAGTATAGGGCTGTCTCTTCACTGGTATGGGGCTGTCTCTTTACTAGTATAGGGCTGTCTCTTCACTGGTATGGGGCTGTCTCTTTACTAGTATAGGGCTGTCTCTTCACTGGTATGGGGCTGTCTCTTTACTAGTATAGGGCTGTCTCTTCACTGGTATGGGGCTGTCTCTTTACTAGTATGGGGCTGTCTGTATGGTGCTGTCTCTTTACTAGTATGGGGCTGTCTGTATGGGGCTGTCTCTTTACTAGTATGGGGCTGTCTCTTTACTGGTATGGGGCTGTCTCTTCACTGGTATGGGTCCATCTACTGGTCTGGGGCTGTCTATTTACTGGTCTGGGGCCATCTCTTTGCTGGTTTGGGGATGTCTCTTTGCTGGTCTGGGGCAATTTCTTTGCTGGTCTGGGGATGTCTCCTTGCTCTTTTGGGGATGTCTCTTTGCTTGTCTGGGGCCGTCTCTCTTTACTGGTTTGGGGTTGTCTCTTTGCAGCTTTGAGGCTGTGTCTTTGCTGGTCTGGGGCTGTCTCTCTTTTCTGGTTTGGGGGTGTCTCTTTGCTGCTTTGAGGCTGTCTCTTTGCTGGTCTGGGGCTGTCTCTTTGCTGGTCTGGGGCTGTCTTTTTGCTGGTCTGGGGCCGTCTCTTTGCTGGTCTGGGGCCGTCTCGTTGCTGATCTGAGGATGTCTCTTTGCTGGTCTGGAGATGTCTTTTTGCTGGTCTGGAGTCATCTTTGCTGGGGATGTCTCTTTGTAGAATTGGGGATGGTTCTCGGGATGAAAATCTGGTCACCAACCACCCCCGCGAACGCCTGCCCCACATCTCCAACCTACTCCCCCGAGGGACTGGGCTGCCCAGTTTAAAATGCCCGGGCCTATTTCTTGTCCCAGTCCGGGCTTGGTAGAGGGATTGAATCTTGATGTGATTCTAATTTTGGCAATAAACCATCTCTGTCAGTGACAGCTGCTTTTGCCATGTTGTCTGAACTGCTGTTAACAGTCAAATTACTGATCTCTTTAACTTCAGTGGCATAAGGCAATTCAGTCAAATTTTTATCTTGACATAATAAAGCAGGTTGTACAAAAGCTGCTTTTTAATTCTCCATATATTGATTTTTTTTTGTGTGTGTCTCTCTTAAATTTACCGCAATGTTTTCTTATATGGCCAGATCTATGAGAGTAAAAACACGTTATAGACTCTCCTTGTCTCACTTGCCTGCACCTACCGTCATCATTCTTGCTGAGACCTGTAGTTTCTGACATGTCTGCAGCCTGGCTATTTTTATCACATTGAATCATAGCTACCTTGTGTGTGAGATTACTCTGTTTAAGTTGTCTCCTAATTTTATCAATGAAGCTTACTATTTTGTTTACATTTTGTCGTTCCTGTGGTATGGCTAATGAAGTTGGGTCAAGGTATTTACATTTTTTTATGAAAGCCATTTTCAAACCTGGGTCATCTTCATTGTCTACTCCAAATAACATTTTATATGCTTTGCAGAATTGAATTTTAAATTCAAAAGGGTCTTCTTCTGCAGTAGTCTGTAATAAGTTTAACATTTCTATGGTCGGTTCTTTACCGGTCACGCATAGCAATAATTGTCACAGTCTGTCTGTCGCATCACTATATCTTTCCTAAACTTCATCAATAACAGGTGACTTCATTTGTTTAGCAAAATTAAAAGGAACCCACAGCTGAAATATGTAATTGCGTTGATCATTTGACAGATTAAAACGATCCACAAACATTTAAAATAAATCCCAATTAGAAAATACATTGGTCTCAAAATCATAAATAGGAAAGTCTTTTAAAACTTTCATAAGTTGGCCATGTATTTGCAACTTTAGTTTTGCAGTTCTACATAATACGTTTTTATGTTTCATTTCCATTTCATCAGTAGGATCAACATTCTCCATTTCCAAATTTTCCGTAATATAAGAAGGTTGTGGCTTTGACTTGGATTCATCTTTTTGTCATCTGTTGTTATTACAGCAATCTGTCTACTGTCATTTTGTAACGCCAACAAAAAATATATTTTTTAGATTCTAATTGTTCTTTAAGATTCTCAATGTAATTACAAAAAATCTCAAAAGAGAATACTGCCCATCAATATCTTGGAACTTTGGGCAGTACACCTTGCTCTCGATTATTGGATGAACCAGTTGCAAAGGTTTGTGGTCAGGATTCAGTCGAACAATGCCACTACTGTGGCATATATCAACCACCAGAGTGGCACCAAGAGTTGTGAAGGAAAGTTTTTTTTTTTGTTTCTATCGCTTCGACAAGGAGCCGTTCTTGATCTTGAATCATAAGATGATGCATCCTCAACCATCTTTCTTACCTAGTGTAGTTTCTAGTTTTCTTTCTTGCCTAGAGTGGTTTCTAGTTTTCACTGGAATCAGGACAGTGCCATGCCTTTCTTTTTTCCTAGTCCACAGTTGGCAGGGGAAAGATAGATGCATACTCTGGATGTAGTTTGGGCGTTCAGGATTTAATTAAGATTTACTTGCGGTCAGGTAAATTTGACCTCACAAACCTCCTTGTTTGTGCTGCCAGGAGAGCCCAGGAAGGGTAGGCACCATCCAGGTTAACTATTTTTCATTGGGTCTGCCAGTTAATCATTCAAGCCTATGGTTTGAAAGGGCAAGGTCCTCACCCTTTCTGGTGAGAGTGCTCCCTACCAGGTGTGAGGGGGCATCTTGGGCTACCCGCCATCAGGCGTCAGTGGCTTAGGTTTGCAAGGCAGCTACATGATCTTTGGTTCATACATTCACAGGGTTTTTCCAGGTGGATGGCAGAGCTGTGGAGGATACTGCCTTTAGCCTCAGCGTTTTAAAATCAGCTACGAGTAGTTCATTCTCTGGTGGCAGTTTCTGGTATGCCATCTCCCTCCCCTCATTGGTATTGCTCTGGGACGTCCTAGATAGTTATGTTTATAGCCTGCTCTGTGTCCCGTGATGTAGGATAAAGAAATTAATTTTTTTTCTACATACGTACCTGTAAATCCATTTCTTGGAGTACATCACGGGACACAGAGGTCCCTCCCCTCTTTTTGGGGAATTCATTGCTTGCCACAAAACTGGGGTACTTCCTGTATAGGAGAGGTTATATAGGGGAGGACTTCCTATTTGATTGATCTGCCAGTGTCCATTTACCTATAGGTGGAGCATAACCCAGATAGTTAAGTTTATAGCCTACGCTGTGTCCTGTGATGTATGATAAATAAATAACCGGAGTGTGTTTAAAAAAGTGAGTAAAGCTCAAAATCCTTATAATAGCTTTTATTTTCATACACGCAAATGCATTGGGAACCCTGCACAGTCTGTTCCAAATCAAAACATGAAGAAAATGTTTCAAATTTGTTATTACTTTACAGAAAGTGAAGAAAAAGGAATATTGGGTTAATAAGAAGGGGGGGGGGGGGGTTGGGACTTTCATTGAGATGTCTGTTTGCACAAATTAAAATTATTACACGATATTAGAAAAGTTTATTCATAAATTGCACATGAGACATGGTACATTACAAATTAACAATTAAAATGTCATTATCACACACGATGAATGAAATCCCTGTATAATATAGGATGTAAATGCATAATTGGTAAAAAAAAACTGCATTTAAAATCTTGATCTGTTTTTTGGATAAATTTCCACTTCTTCAGAAGCAAATGCAGAATGCATTTCTACAAAGAATATGAAAGATAATCCAACTGGAAGTTGAGGAAGGCTGAAAAATGTCTCTGTCAGGAGCTGAGGGGACATAAATCTGTGGGCAGCCAAGGAGGACCACACCACACTCGTGTGCAAGAAAGGGCAAATGAAGGGTGTCCATATTGAGATGAATGATGGTGCCTGGTAGCAGCTCTAATATCTAAATAAATGGAAAAATGCATGTGGTCAATGAGGTGTTACTTGCAAGAGGCATGCAGCCTAAATATTAGTGAGGTCAGTGTAAAGGAAGGAGGTGAAGGAAAGCGGAAGAAAGTCTGTTTAAAAACCACCAGAGATCCTTATACCAAGAAAGAGAAAAAGTGATACAGTGCAAATATCCTGGGATTGCGACAGACCAATCCTGTCCAGAGAATCAGGAACTACCTAAGGCAAAAAGAAACCCAGAGAAAAGTGAGGGGTAAGGCTAAGGCTAACACATGTGTTCCAAAGGGTGTGCAGTATTGAATGAGAAACCATTGCTTCCCACAGGACTGCAATGTATACTCAGCCCGGCCACTACGAATGATGCCCTCAACTGATGCCCTCAACATCACGCAAGGCATGTTGGGGTAGGGCCTTCTCTCCAGGACAGCTGACGTGGAAACCATATGCCTTACTCAAAGTCCCAAACCCACCCTCTTTGTTTATATTAAGGAATATATTGTTTTCTCTTGACTTGCTTTGAATTTCCTCTTGTACTCCACCGATCTGCAGTTTGTGGGATATTCTAATATGTGCCCCCCCTACTTTAGTCCACATCTTAGTATTAATCAGACCTTTTTTTTTTTTTTTTTGCCTAGATTACGTCTATGGGCATCTGGATTTATTTGTGTTTTATCGCAAGTATACTTTTTCAGCTTCACAACTTGGCACACTCTCAGAAATCTAGAAATCACATACTGAATAACTTTGGGTGCACTAATACAATATAACTTACATCACAGTATAAGAAGTTGAACAATTTTAATATTTTACTGCCCCTTTGGGAGTGCTGAGTTACTTTGGAAAAGAACTGATCACAGCCATTGTCTTTTTTAGATGCAGTTTGATGTATGTGTTCTTTCTTTCAGAGAAGTGTTGTCCTGCTTTGGCCTTTGAGAATACCCTGGAGGAGTGGTGAAACATGTCAACTGATGTAATTTCTGGCTGGTGAGATGCACGCTGATGTACTACTTCCGGTCTGGCGTTCTGCTTGCAATTCTCTATGTACTGATTTTAACATCATTTTCTTAATAATAAACGGCAGTGGAGGCCTGTCCATTAGGGACCAGGGGTGCTGCCCCCCTAATCCATGTGTTCAAACCCTAATCTACATGCAGGGCACCGGACGCATGGATTACAATGTTTTTTTTTTTAGAAACATGTGATTAGTGCCAGAGGCTCTAATTGGCTTCAAAAAGGGGTGGGCCCGGGGTGCAGAGCACTGCGCGCCGAGCCCACCAAATTGTGTGAGACCACCAAGTTGTGTGATGATAGCGAATTAATATTCGCTATTTTCTTCCTGATTCTCCTCCTGACCAATCAGGAAGTGGGTCTTGAGACCTGATTGGGCAAGAGGAGAAGCTATCACATTGTCCGCCGCACCAAGGGAAGGAGAAGGGAGGCCGCTGAGGAGGAAGCCACACAGAGGAGGAGAAGACGCAGGAAGGAGCCAAAGCTGCCGGCGATCTAGATGGGGTAAGTGCGGGGCCGACCGACCGGGGGAGTGGCTGTGTATGTGGGGGGCAGGGGGAAGTCTTGTTTGCTGTCCCCCCCAAAATATACAGCAGCTAATGATAGACGGAATTATGCTATGTGGATTTCCTCTATTATCACTCATCTACATGCATTATGAGATAAATAAACATTAGTATGGTACACTGCTGTGGGACATAGGACACAGCCACTTAGGGGGACTACAAGCCCCAGCACCACTAGGATTAATAGTCTAATTAAGACACAAGAGAGCGGGAGAAGAGGCCGGAGAGAGCAGAGAAGTTGGAAGAGACCCCCCAAGTCACAAGAGACCCCTGGAGCTGCCTAATAAATTACTTTAAAAACCGGTCTAGTGTTTTTTTTTTATTGATACTTTTTTCCCCCAGGTGAATGGGTTGGGGTATGATGTACCCCATACTCATTCACATAGGGCGGGGGGCCAGGATCTGGGGCCCACCTTGTTAAAGGGGGCTCTCGGATTCCAATAAGCTCCCTGCCTGCAGACCCTGACAACCAATGGCCATGGTTGTCGGGAAGAGGCCCTTGTCCTCATCAACATGGGGACAAGGTGCTTTGGGGTGGGGGGGCCACAGTGTGCCCCCTGCCCCAAAGCACCCCCCCATATTGAGGGCCGGAGGGAGGGGGCACTCACTCTTCCCCACCCCCTTTCCTGATCGGCTGGGCTGCGTGCTCAGATAAGGGTCTGGTATGTATTTTTATGGCGTATGGGGGGGAACCCATGCAGGTTTTTTATTTAAAATTTGGGGTGGAGTTCCCTCTCAAGATCATTATAGCACAAGTCTCATGTCAAAGTCGGATCAGGCAAGACGGCGATCCGACTTCAATGATATTCAATGGTCTGAAGTTGGATCAAAGTCGGACCAAAGTAGTACAGGGAGCATTTTCAAAGTCGGACCGACTTGTGTCGGACCAGTTAAGATGGTTCCCATAGGGAAACATTGATTTTCACACGTCAAGCGACATGAGCTCCCAATGTCGGAGAGTTTGTCGCACCGGTGTAGACCCGGCCAAAATCTGGCCTGTTAGTGGGTCCTGAGGATAAGAGTTGAGAACCAATGCCCTACACTCAAAAAAGTTTGAGCTTTTTTGTAAATATTCACTCATTTTTAGCACAATACACTTCAATGAGAGCACCTGTAAATGCACAATATGCATGTTTTTGTACATGTTTTTATGCCTAAGGAACTACTCTCCTTCTCTTGCCTAGTTGAGGAAACCAACACCTACAGCTTGATACACATGCAAAAACCCTTGTAAAATTCCCAACAAAAACACTTCAAAATCACCAGGAATATGCTCTGCTCAGGTGTGAATGCAGGGGAATATTCGGCAGACATTTGACAGGTTTAATATTCACCAAATATGCAAAAATATACTATATATATATATATATATATATATATATATATATATATATTCTGGGAAACCCATTTATATATATATATATATATATATATATATATATATATATATATATATATATATATATATATAATATATATATATATATATATATATATATATATATATATATATATATATATATATATATATATATATATATATATATATATATATATATATATATATATATATATATATATATATATATATATATATATATATATATATATATAAAAACAAAAAAAATCACAAAAAGGATTCTGTTTGCAACTTTTAACTTTTCCCTTGCAGTGTATAAATTGATCATCAACTGTCTTCCTCCTGATATATAAAACCATGAAACTAAACTAAAAAAGAAATCTAATCTAGACAACGTTTCTGTGCTTTTGTAATTTGCATTGTGTAGTATCTGGTGGAAAAAAATCATTGCACATTCCTAAAGAATAAATGAGTACTTTTTTTCTTACAATTACCCTTCGTTTTTGCTCGCAAAGATGAACATTTCTTCTCAGTGGCAGCTGGTGAGTTTTTGTTTTGGGGGGAGGGGCGGAAAACAACCACCCCTCATCCCCCTGGCAGTACCTCAACCCCCCCTCACTGTCTGCCCATCTGGCACTTACCCCATCTAGGTGGTGGGCATCCGTACAGCATGCATTCAGGCATCTGGAGAGCGTGCATTGGCTCCTGTGTCCTCTCCTCCTTGCTTCCACCGTAGTCTCCTCCCCTCATCCTATGTGTCCAATAGGATCACCTGTCCTTTCAGCCAGTCGGGTTACAGGTCTCATATCCACTTCCTGATTGGCCGGGAGAAGGACCAGTGTTAGAATAGTGAATATTCACTCGCTATTCTAACACACCTGGGTGGACTGTGAGCGCAATCGCTGCCCCTGGAGTTCTCCCTATTTTGAAGCCTATTAGAGCCTTTGGCTCTAATCAGTGCTTCAAAAAAACACCCCCGCCACTGTAATTCATGCACCTGGCATCCTGCAAGGGGCCAGACACATGGATAGGAAGTGTGGCGGCATGGATAGGGGAGGTGGTACCTGTAATGAACAGGCCGCCCCTATTCCTTCTATTCAAAGAAGACTGGCATTGATCAAACTGTGGTAGTTGTCTGCTGGATGGTTGATTTCCTGATTTCTGCCAATTACTTTTGCATTTGTGATTCCCAATGGATCAAAAGTAGCTGAAAAAAAAGATTAAATATTGCCACATTTATGGCCAGCTTTAGCCCTCAATTTGACCTTGAAATCTAGCTCTAAATGTTTAACCTGAGCCTAGCACTAAAACCTCAAAACCAGAACTGTGATGTCCCCCACAAAAGCCCCCTATCCTTGTACTCTCTCAGAGTAAAGGGTCTGTGTTGATGGGCTTTTGTTCTCATACAAATCTATGGGAATACAAAACCTGATTGAACAATACAGCTCAGAAGGAGGCTAACTGCAGATCAAATGCACCTGTCAATGAAGTTTGAATGGTCCCAGAAGCATGTGAAACTTATGTCAAACTTATGCCATCTACACAAGGCCAAAGTCCACCTACAAAGGCCTATAATGTTACACAAATTACTAGCATACATAACGTTTTCTGAGGCCGCGTACACACGGGCGGACTGTTCGCCCAACTTTGTCCGCTGAACAGTGTTTGGGCGGACAGTCCGCTCGTGTGTGGGCTTTCAGCGGACAGTTTCAGCGGACAGTTGGACGGACAAGGTTTTTCGGAATTTCCGAAAAACTGTCCGCTGAAACCTTGTTTGAGCGAACAGTCCGCCCGTGTGTAGGCTTGTTCGTCAAACAAAGTTGCGCGCATGCTCAGAAAGGATTTTCACGCCGAAAGCTATAATGCAGTGTATAGGACGTCGTATTTTTCGTCCCGTCGTACGTGCCGTTCACGTCATCGCGCACGGTTTCAGCAAACTGTTCGTCCGTCGTGTGTGGCCATGTCCGTCCATGCTAAGTTTGAGCGGACTGTTTGCCGAAACTGTTGGACGGACAAAGTTGGGCGAACAGTCCGCGCGTGTGTACGCGGCCTGACTGTCTTCTAGTTGACCATGTGATGTCCCAGGGTTGTTCCACTTCTTATCCAGTAGGGATGGAGAACAGACCTCAATGCTGCAGAGAGCAGCAATTCTCTGCAGTATTGTACTATGAGCTCAATCCAAAATTATGATGGCCTGCTCTCACAGGAACTGGTTTAATTGATGCTTGACAAGGACGATTAACTTTACCCATCATTTTGACCCAACCCAAAACCTTAATATCAGGCTTTGAAGCACCTTGAACTAATTTTGTGTGCAAAAATATAAGGACAAAGAATATAAGTGGAAATTTACGAAACTGACACATGTTTTTCTTTCAAAGCATGTAGTATATTTTTACATACGGAAACAAAATACATTTCTTAACTACCAAGACGTTTTGTTCTAATTTTTTACTTTACATGCCAAAGGCATTGCAGAAATAAAAAAAAAATATATATATATCACCGAAATATTAGAATCTCTTTGCAAGGCGAAAATTCACATCTCAGTGCCAAAGAAACATGATACATAGAAGTGAATCTTGAAAGCTGTTTTGTTTAATTTTGTGGCTGAATATGTTTTGCAAGTGTTTATATCCTCAGCCTTAACAACATTTAATGAACAAGGTGAGGACAGAACATGGCAGGTTCAGCATTCCTTAGAATGATCCAACTCTAATCAGCCTATTTTTGCTCATACTTAATGCAAGGCTTGAATATAGCAGACAATGACTACAGAACATCAACTGCTGGCTGCTAGGAGACGGTGCTGGAATGAAGTCAGCCTCTTTGGTGAGGAGAGCTTGAGGCTTTGAACTCCACCTAGAGCTCCTTTAAAAAGTACAGTGTTTGGTCATGCTCTTACATGCTGGAAGCTGTGAGATCTTTGTTGTACAGCTAACTGCCTTTCCCAATTCAATCCATTGTAGATTTTTACCTTAATGTCCTCTCTGATGGAAATCAGGAATATTTCCTTTTTTCATGCTGTATAATAAATATTGCAGGAACCTATAATTACAGTAAGGAAAAAAATTGTTGGCCAGTCTAAGCACTAGGGATGAGCCAAACATTTTTGGGTTCAGTTTATGGGGGGTTCGGTGAATATTACTAAAGTTTGGTGCCAAATCCAAACCATATTTAAGTTAGTGGAAGCCAAATGTTAAAAAAAACAGTAACGGCCATTTTAAAGACTAGGCAACGGACTGTCAAACGAAACATGGGGGTTAGGCACTGCCCTGGAGAACCCAAGCAAAAAAATTACTTTTAAATTCCATTGGCCATGGAGCAGTGATTTTAGTAATGTTTTTAAGGGGGAAATTTAATATGTAAAATTATTTTAAATAACATAAGAGTGTCCACCACACACAAATAAAAAAAGAGAAAAATAGAAACTATGCTTGGGGTTCCCCTAAAATACATAATAGACACTTATTCTTGATGCAAAATACCCAAAAAAACGGTATGTCCCATACATAGCATTCCTCATTTACATAAAAAGTGTGACTTATAACTAAAGACACGATTTTAAATGGGAACCTCCCAAAAAAACTATGAAAAATGCATGATATGTCTTCCAAAATAACTCATACCAGACTCCATGCATCCAGGCAGGCCAAGAAAGGGGTAAAGGATCAAGGGCTCCCCACCCCCAAACTATATCAGGCTACATGCGATCAAAGTAGGGAGGTATGAAGAAATGTATGAAGAAATGGGTCCCTTTGCCACAACCTTAGCCCAGCAAGTGTGGGGGCCTTTGGGCAGAGGGCTTATGGGAGTCTGGAAACCTCAATTAATAATAAGCGGGCCCTCCTACTGACCCCCATGTGAATGACTAAGGACACATAGTACCTCCATTCATTCAGAAAAAAATGTAACTTGTAAATAAAGACACAGTTTTTGACAAGTCCTTTATTAAAAATTAAAACTCCATAGAAAAGTCCCGCAATGTACACCCATTGTCAATCATCTCATCCATGTAGATTCATGTTACAATGTACCAGTGGCGGCCCATCCATATGCCCCCCCCCCCCCCCACCCAGCAGTCACAAAAAAGGTCCCTTTAAAAAAATAAAGAAAAAAAAAGTTCTTTAATTGCACTGTATTTGGGCGCCATACACAGTACGGACACAGTGCACTATGGGAAGCACCACGTCAGTGCAATCACGAGACTGCAGATGAGGTGCTTCATTTGAAGGCTTTTAACCTGCTTTGTGGCACAATCCAAAATGCCTAACAGCTTCCGAACAGCTTTGTTGTTCAAGTTAAGAGGTTACTTCCAGTTTCCCTGTTCCACAAGGAAACCAGAAGTGATGTTGGCAGCTCCGTGGAACGCACAGCCCGAGCGGAGCTGCCTGTAAGGTAAGTGAGGCTGCGTTTAATGGGGCATAATAAGGCTGCATTTGATGGGGCACAGTGAGACTGTATTTGATGGGGCACAGTGAGGCTGCATTTGATGGGGCACAGTGAGGTTGCATTTGATGGGGCACAGTGATGCTGCATTTGATGGGGCACAGTGAGGATGCATTTGATGGGGCACAGTGAGGCTGCATAAGATGGACACAGTGGCTGCATAATATGGGCACAGTAGATGTATTTGATGGATCGCAGGGGCAGCATTTGAGGGCACAGTGGCAGCATTTGATATGGCTGCATTTGATGGGCACAGTGGCAGCATTTGATATGGCACAGTGGCAACATTTGATATTGCGCAGTGGGAGCATTTGATATGGCACAGTGGCTGCATTTGATGGGCATAGTGGCTAAGTTTGATGGGCACAGTGTCTGCGTTTGATGGCACAGTGGCGGCAATTGATGGGCACAGTGGCTGCGTTTGGTGGCACAATGTCTGCGTTTGATGGCACAGTGGTGGCTGTGTTTGATGGGTAAAGTGGCTGCGTTTGATGGGCACAGTGGCTGCGTTTGATGGCACAGTGTGGCTGCAATGGATGTTTTTTTTTTTTCTGAATTTTTCAGTTTGTATGCGCCTCCCCAAAAATTTGAGCACCAGCCGCCACTACAATGTACGATATCCAAAGCCCGCCAAAAGAAAACATCTCACTGACCAATAGACATATCTGATCCTGACAACTCTCATTGCCCAAATTATGACCATGTGGCCATATTTGGACAATGATGTCAGAGCTAATCCCCACTGCTTTGTTTACATAAATGGTTCACAACCTTAGTCCCTAAGTACCCCCAATGGGCCATGTTTTGGGAGCTACCCTTAGAAAAAATTGCTCTTATCAATACCATGTCATTAATATTGATTTAAAGCAGCTGTGCAAAGTAAAGGAAAACCTGAAAACACTGGCCTTTGGGGGTACTTGAGGACTGAGGTTGAGAACCACTGGTTTACATGGCAAAGATTCCTGGGCAGTAGATGAATGGGGACAAGTGACATCACTTGACTAGTGTAGTCTGAATGTTCCCCTTATATTATTCCTTACCCATACCTTCCCCTATTAGAAACGAGACCACACCATAGGTTGGAGTAAACTGGCCACAACAGCCTTTATTAAACATAACTCAAAATTCACTCCAATAACTTGTTAATATGAAAATATCTAAATATATATAGATATATAAATATAAATAACTTTATTACCATTCAACCACATTAAATAACATTAACTGCCCATTCTGGTGATCTCTGACGGTGACCCCACTTAAGCCAATACCAAATCACTGCGGTACACCTCACCAACTTCCCAAAGGCCTCCACCTGTGACCGGTCGGAGACAACTTCCGCCAGTGAACATAACCGTATTCCCTCCAACGTTCAGGAATACCCAGAGGGGCCGATCGTTAGATGAGCCCCCCACACCCTCAGATCCCTTCTGAGTACCTGTCTACCGTCAGAAACCACCAGAAAACACACCGCCAACACAGGAAAACCTTCAGCTGCCGTGACAACCGACGAAACCTGCAAAAGAAGAAAAGACCAGCAACAAACGACACAACAAAACAAACACATAACATTAGGGCGGGAGGGCGGGAAAAACTGCCTCCTCTGTGTCACGCTGGGATCCGAATGATCCCCTAAAGCCACCCCCCTCCCTTTTATATGACCCCTCCCCTACACTGAACTTGCTTCCTGCAAACCTTTTTCCTCAGCTCCACCCATAAAGCTTAACCCTCTGTGTCCCTCATCCACACTGTCATGTCCAGCACTCCTTATATCATTGCATTCATAATCCGTGCTTCTCTTGACTAGTGTAGTCTGAATGTTCCCCTTATATTATTCCTTACCCATACCTTCCCCTATTAGAAACGAGACCACACCATAGGTTGGAGTAAACTGGCCACAACAGCCTTTATTAAACATAACTCAAAATTCACTCCAATAACTTGTTAATATGAAAATATCTAAATATATATAGATATATAAATATAAATAACTTTATTACCATTCAACCACATTAAATAACATTAACTGCCCATTCTGGTGATCTCTGACGGTGACCCCACTTAAGCCAATACCAAATCACTGCGGTACACCTCACCAACTTCCCAAAGGCCTCCACCTGTGACCGGTCGGAGACAACTTCCGCCAGTGAACATAACCGTATTCCCTCCAACGTTCAGGAATACCCAGAGGGGCCGATCGTTAGATGAGCCCCCCACACCCTCAGATCCCTTCTGAGTACCTGTCTACCGTCAGAAACCACCAGAAAACACACCGCCACAGCCCGAAAGGGTGACCCCCTCAACCTTGAGGGCCACCCCACACCCTAAGAGCTATTTTGTATACCCTCCTGCAGACCCAATGACCAAAGGTCAATACCCACGTCCGACCCCCATCCTGGTTTTGTTGATGCTTACCATGGACCTAGCCCACCTCCACACCGATCTGCCCGCAACGACCTACCAAACCAAGATGGTACCCGGGAAGCGGACTCGTAAGTGCAAAACATCCGCCCTAACATCAGCTAAGATGTCCCGTTCCTTCCGTATGCCCAGGTCGTTGCCCCCTGCGTAAATGACCAACACATCCGGGGGCCTGTCCCTCATTGCAAAGCGCTCAACTTCCTTCATCACACGCTCCCACCGCATGCCCGGGAATCCCAACCACATCAACCTAGCCTCCCCCCAGGAATTCCCAACGGCCCGCCTGCCGGCTGAGCATCACCTCTCCCGGCCCCCCAGCACACGTCCGAGTGCCCTAGGATCCAAACGAGGCGTGAGGAACCTCCATCTGGAATAAAAAACATAACACAGAACACATAACAACCAACAAACGTAATATACCATAACACCTGTAACTCCCAACCCCATACTGCAAAACACTCCCAGCCGCGCCCCCACTCACCCCAGGATCAACTGCGGCCGGACATACGAACGGAACCTCTTAGATTCCCAACGACCGATCCGGCGATCAATCGCCTCAGCCAGCCCACATCGGGCCGCCTCAGTGGCCGCCCCAATACGGAAGGAGTGCGACGAGTACTCCCGGTCGTCCAAACCCACAGTCCGCAGGCACCGTTGAAAACTGACACGAATTGCAACCTAGAGAGAAAAGAGCCCCCCGCATGCAGCAAGAAAGGCCCCCCCCCCCTCCAGCCGCACCGCCCGAAAGGCCCTTACCGCCACCACAGGGCCCACTGCCGAGCCTGGCCAGGCAAACAGTATAATCACCACTCCCCTGCCCAGCTGGTCAGGCTTGGACCTCCGCCACCGTATACTCACCCGATCAGCAGCCACCTGTACATCCTGATCCAACAGCCCCACAGCACCCCGTTTAGACCGACACACCAACTCCCCAGTCCCAAACGCCCCATAAAACGCCAATGAAAAAGCCGCTGTGAACAGGATGGCCTTGTAAGCGGAAGAACAAACTTCCACAAGCCGGGAACAAATCGCCACCAAGTTATCACACTTCACCAGCCTGTGCGCCTCCCGACCTTTCCGTTCCCTCCTATACCCCTTCAAGGTTTGCCGCACCCAAAAAGCCACATTCCCGTCCGGCTCTCCCCACAGCTTAAACAAAATGCCAACCCCGCCAATTTCCGATCAATCGACGCAGGTGCCAATCCCATCTAAATGTTCCGTGCCACCCAATACAGCCCCAACCAGCGCTGGTCGGAGCCCCGACCAACCGCTCAACTAAACCATTCTGACCACACCCTAGAATAGGCCGCCCACGTGGACTCACTCAAAGACCCCTGAATCCAACCTGCGGCGACTACAAGGGCATCCCCCACATCCACCCAGGGCAAGACGCCCTAGACTCCTCCGTTCTCGGCGCCAGATCCCGGAACTCGTCCCACTGAAAACGAGAGAGCGAGTTAGCCAAAGAATTCTCCACCCCAGGTATGTGCACTGCCGAAACGTAAACATTGAGCCGTAAGCACCGAAACACCAGCCGCCGTAGCAGCCAAATGGTTGAGGACCTGAACCACCCCCATGCCGTCTCAACTAATGCGCAACTTCATATTACGGAACTCCTCCCCCCACAGCTCCAATGCCAACACCACCGGGAATAGTTCAAGCAGAACCAGGTTGCCCAACAACCCCGCCACCTCTCAAGATTGCGGCCAAGGGTCAGCACTCCACCGTCCCCGAAAATACGCCCCATAACCCGCCGACCCAGCCGCGGCAGCGACCAATTCCACATCGAAATTGCTCGCTGGCCCCGACATCCACATGTCCCGCCCGCTACAAGAGGCTAGGAATTCACGCCACGCCCGCAAGTCTTCCCTGTGTTCCTTCCCGCAGACGCACAAAATGGTTAGGCACACTCACCCCGGCCGAGGCTGCCGACAGCTGTCTGCAGAACACCCGCCCCCATAGGGATGATCCGGCAAGCAAAATTAGGCTAGCCCAACAGAGACTGCAGGGCCCTCAACCGGACCTTCTACTATCCTTGCATCTCCACCAATTCCATTCTCAGATCAAGTAATTCCTTCTCGGGCAATCGACACTCCATTGCCCTCGAATCGATCACTATCCCCAAAAAACTCAAGTCCGTAACTGGTCCCTCTTTTTTATCCCCCGCCAACGGTACCCCGAACTTACCTGCAATGTGCTGCAACGTGGACAGAAAATCGCACCCACACTGGAGGCAGGCGGGGCCCACGCACAGAAAGTCGTCCAAATAGTGGATGACCGACTCCAGGCCCGAAACGTCACTCACCACCCACTCCAAAATGAGCTAAACGCCTCAAAGTAGGCGCAGGAAATGGAACAACCCATGGGCAGGCACTTACTCATATAGAACTGGCCCCGCCAATGGCACCCCACATCTGCCTTGGCCCTAAGAGCCCCGCATCCAGAAAGCCTGACCCACCTCACCGCCGCATCAAAAGACGTGTATGAGACCGTACACGCATCAGGGCCGATGAAGTAATTGACCGACCCCCCTTTAGGAAAGGACAAGTGATGAAGCAAGCGAAATTTCCCAGGCTCTTTCTCAGGAACTACACCCAGCGGGGACACCACCAGGTCGCCCCACGGTTGCACTTCGAAAGGCCCACCCATCCGGCCCAACGCCACTTCCTTGCCCAAGTTTTCGCCTACCACCCCCCGGGTGTACCAAAGCCGATCGCAAGTTCCGGGCCACTGGGGGCACCTCCGCCAATGAACAAGGAATCCTGAAACCGTCCCGAAAACTCCGAAATCAACCCCCGCGCCGCCTCACCATCCGGATACTTACTTAGGAAAGGAAGTATCCTTTCCAGGGTTACCGGCGTCATCCCTTTCGTGAGCAACATCGCCGGAACGCTTTTCTTTCCTGAAACAGCGGGACAGTGCGAGGGCGCCGCCGCAGCCGGAGCACTCGTGCTGAAATCGGCACGCTCTCCCGAATTCACAAGCCCCCCATTAAAGGGCCAGCACACACCCCACTTTTTCCCGGCCGGCAGCCCTGAGGACAACACACTCCCGCCCCCCCCTGAAGAAACGGAGCAGGAGTCCGAGCCGCAGACATAAGCCTCATCCAGAGGCTGATGTCCTTGTGGTCCCAGCGTAGTTCCGGCCGCACCGCTGCCTGGACTGTTCGTCATAACGCAGCCATGCCACCCCCCACACACCCGATAAGCCTCTCCAGTCGCGTCCATACAGCAGAACAACGCCGAGCAATGCTCGGGGTTCTTCTCCCCAATCACCCTAGCTAAGCCAGCGAACGCCTGAAGCCAATTGGAGAAAGTGCGCAGAATCACCGATACCTACGCCGCTCCTCGTCGTCCTTTTTGAACTGTCCGGCTTGACCCTATCCAAGTTGAACCTCTCAAGGGGGAGCAAAGAGAAAATCTCCTCATACTCACCCATGCCAATATTCTCCCGCACCTCCTGCTCCAGGCACGCCCCCACCGGGCCCTCGAATCAACATATACTTCGCACCGGGCAGCATCCGCAATCCTGACCACATCGGTCCACGCCCCAGGTTCCGTGACCACTGGGGGGACCCCCGTGCCCCCAGGCCCCATGTCTACCACCCCCCCAGAAGCCGCAGCGGTCGGGGGGTCCACCACCGGCGTGGCCCCGGACCCCCCTCCCCCCGACCCTGGGCCCGCAGCCATCCAGGGACCCACTTGCGGCGCCCCCGAACCCCCGGCAAACTTACCCACCAGGGCCCGCAGCCCCTCCAAGAAGGTCCTGCAGCTGTCCGTGGGCCCCCCCAGGGCGATATGCCATCCCCTTGCCGTTCTGGGATACCGGGTCCCCCAGCAAATCCCCCAAGGCTTCCATCAGAACCAAAAGATCACGTGACTTACCTGGCCGCACCGGGGCCTTGCCGACAGTCATGGTTTCGTGCGCTGCATGTGAAAATTCCTCCTCCTGCGACAGCTCACCCTCGGACTTGTCCTCCGCGGTGCGCGCTGGGGGCGCCGCCATCCCCCTGGGCGAATCGCAGACCTCCTGGTCCGCGCGTTCAGGCGCATCCCGCAGTGCCTGTGGCCCCCGACCACCCCCGGCATGCTGGTGTCCAAGACCAGCCCTGCCAGGCACCTCGGTGGCTCCCTTCATCCCACCCGCCCCAGCCCGGGAGCTGCGACCCCCCCCCCGTGCCAACCCTGCCCCCCCACCGCGCGTGTCCCCATGCTGGAACCCCCAGTCCGAGGATCCCCCCCTTCCGCTGCACCCCCAAGGCGGCTGGACCCAGAGCCCCCCGCCCGTTCCCGGGTGCCGGCCCGACCCGTAGCCGGCGCCATTTTGCCGCGAGGCCCCGCCCCCCTCCGGTCGGCGGCGCAATGACCACCCGGACCAGGGAGAGCCAGGCACCTTCCTCTTCGCCGGGGGGACCGAGCGGTCGGCCCCCGGGCTCTGCCAGTCACGAGGTGGACGAGGTGTAGGCCCGGGGAAAAAACGCGCCGGAGGCCGAGACCTCCGCGCACGCAGCGGCGCCTCACCTGCCTCCCCGACATCCTCCGCGGTGTCCTCCAGGTCCCCGCTCAGTCCCGCAGCCACTCCGCTCCGCACGCCTCCGCCGCCCGTCTCAGCCTCTTGAAAATCACATCCAGGTCGGCCATTACAGAGGAGCAGAGAAAAACTGCCTCCTCTGTGTCACGCTGGGATCCGAATGATCCCCTAAAGCCACCCCCCTCCCTTTTATATGACCCCTCCCCTACACTGAACTTGCTTCCTGCAAACCTTTTTCCTCAGCTCCACCCATAAAGCTTAACCCTCTGTGTCCCTCATCCACACTGTCATGTCCAGCACTCCTTATATCATTGCATTCATAATCCGTGCTTCTCTGGTTGATAAAAAGGCAGTCAGTGCTGGCACCTGTTGCTTCCCTAGCAACCATTGACAGAAAGCTGTATTGACAGCAGCAGTAACTATATATTACATCTGGCTCTTGACAAACAGTCCAGCATTCGGAAAAACAACAAACAGCCAAAGTTCAGTCTGAATATGTATTTGGACCAAACTTTGAGCACTTACATAGTGAGCACTGTAGACTAATTATAGTATGTTTGTTTTCAACATACCGTATATACTCGAGTATAAGCCGAGTTTTTCAGTCCACTTTTTGGGCTGAAAAAAGCCGCCTCGGCTTATACTCGAGTCACTGAAAATTTGCCCGAGCTGGAGGAGAAAAAGGGGCGGGGCCATGTCGCTGGCTGACGCTGGTGAATGGCCTGTCAGTTTGCCGGTCAGCACAATCCCCTCATCTTTCGATTCCCTTCGTTATATTTTTTTTTTTTCCTTCGATGTGTTCTATGTCTGCAGCGGGGAGGGGACTCTTTCCTCTGTTTCGGGCGCGGAGGAATACAGCCTCTGCACCCGCTCCGCAGACCGCACATCGTTACTGTAGTGGGGGGACTCTTTCTTTTATTTCGGGCGCGGAGGAATCTCTGCACGCGCTCCGCACACCACACAGTATTAGCATAGGATACTGTGTGCTGCGGAGTGATATGCCCAATCCCCTCTCTCTCTCTCTACACAGGACTACCATAGAAAGAAGCAGAGAGAGCAGGGGCCGGGCAATCCAGTGTAAGGAAGTAAAGGTGAGGTGAATTCACGAGGCATACGATAAATTATGGAAAAAAAAAAACCTGCTTTTGTCTCATACTGTGTCATACTGTCATACTGTAGATACTGTAGATTAGAATCCTGTAATTTTTTTGTACCGTAATTGTTTTTTTAAAATCTTTAAAAAAAAAATTAAAATCTTAAGCAATTTTGTACGGTACTTAAAGGCTGGGTTCACACTGCAGAGGTTACGAGAACCGGATGTGATTCGCACTGCACTGCAGTGCAAATCACATGCGGTCTCTGTGCGATGCGAGTTCAGCCATACAGATAGTATGGCTGAATTGGCATCGCACGTGGCCCAAACTCACACAGGACCCTTTTTTTGGTCCGCAGCAGAATCGGATCGCATGGGTGTTCACACCATGCGATCCGATTCCTGTCCGAGTTTGCAGATCGCACTGCGATATGCGAACTGATCTGGGGGTGTCATTAACATTTCATTGACACTCCCAGCAGTTCGCATAGGGCAGTGTGAAGTGCCGCTGGGAGGTATGCGATGCGGGAACCCGCCGCGGATTTGCGGTGTTCCCGCATCGCTGCAGTGTGAACCCAGCCTTTTTAAACATACGGTAATTTTAATAATTGCACTTTAGGCTGGGTTCACACTGCAGCGGGAACGCCGTGAATCCGCAGTGTTTTCCCGCATCGCATACCTCCCAGCGGCACTTCACACTGCACTATGCGAACTGCTGGGAGTGTCAATGAAATGTTAATGACACCCCCAGATCAGTTCGCATATCGCAGTGCGATCTGCAAACTCGGACAGGAATCGGATCGCATGGTGTGAACACCCATGCGATCCGATTCTGCTGCGGACCAAAAAAGGGTCCTGTGTGAGTTTGGGCCACGTGCGATGCCAATTCAGCCATACTATCTGTATGGATGAACTCGCATCGCACAGAGACCGCATGTGATTTGCACTGCAGTGGACCACATCTGAAGAAATCGTGGCGAGGCGCCGCAAAAAAAATGTGTCTAATGTGTTATCCAGAGCATTATTACAATGGCTACTGTATATTTATTGGGCAGGCTGTATACCGGTATGTGTCTAATGTGTTATCCAGAGCATTATTACAATGGCTACTGTATATTTATTGGGCAGGCTGTATACCGGTATGTGTCTAATGTGTTATCCAGAGCATTATTACAATGGCTACTGTATATTTATTGGGCAGGCTGTATACCGGTATGTGTCTAATGTGTTATCCAGAGCATTATTACAATGGCTACTGTATATTTATTGGGCAGGCTGTATACCGGTATGTGTCTAATGTGTTATCCAGAGCATTATTACAATGGCTACTGTATATTTATTGGGCAGGCTGTATACCGGTATGTGTCTAATGTGTTATCCACAGCATTATTACAATGGCTACTGTATATTTATTGGGCAGGCTGTATACCGGTATGTGTCTAATGTGTTATCCAGAGCATTATTACAATGGCTACTGTATATTTATTGGGCAGGCTGTATACCGGTATGTGTCTAATGTGTTATCCAGAGCATTATTACAATGGCTACTGTATATTTATTGGGCAGGCTGTATACCGGTATGTGTCTAATGTGTTATCCAGAGCATTATTACAATGGCTACTGTATATTTAATGGACACAGGCAGGCTGGACGGTATATTTAATGGACACAGGCAGGCTGGACGGTATATTTAATGGACACAGGCAGGCTGGACGGTATATTTAATGGACACAGGCAGGCTGGACGGTATATTTAATGGACACAGGCAGGCTGGACGGTATATTTAATGGACACAGGCAGGCTGTATATTTAATGGGCACAGGCAGGACACTGGTATATTATGAGCCCTAACACAGGCTGCTCTATGCAAACAGTCATGTCATCACTTTCTGTAATATCAGCCTGCATTAGGCCTCAAAAGGTACCCAAACAAGTCTTTTTTTTTTTTATCCTGTTAGAAATGGATCCCAACACTTCTACCGGTAATCCTGGACCAAAAGAAAAACGCAGGTCATTCGAAGCTGGTTTCAAACTTAAGGTTGTGTCAAGAGCAGAAGAAAGCAATAACAGTATTGCAAGTAGGGAATTTTGTGTTGATGAAAAACAAGTGAGGGAATGGCGGAAAAAGAAAGCTGACTTGGAAAAGATTCCAAAGGCAAAAAAAGCTCAACGTGGTTTAACAACTTCATATGGGGCTCTAGAGACTGAATTGCATAAATGGGTTATGGAGTGTCGTCAAAATGGTTACTGCGTAACACGCATGGGAATTCGCTTACGTGCCCTTCAGATGGCTAAAGATGACAAATTAAAAGCACCAGGCATTGAAAAATTTGTTGCGTCAGCAGGATGGTGTACCCGCTTCATGAATAGGTTTGGCCTATGTTTGCGGCAAAGAACAAAGATTTCACAGAAGTTGCCAAAAGACCTTGATGAAAAAGTGATGTCATTCCATTCATTCATCATAAAACAAAGAAGGATCCATAACTATGACCTGGGAGATATTGGAAATATGGATGAAACACCGATGACCTTTGATCTTCCAAGCAACAGAACTGTGGCAAGTTTGGGAGACAAAACTATTTTTCTCAGAACCACAGGAAATGAAAAAAATCATTTCACAGTTGTTCTGTCATGTTTGGCTAATGGAACAAAGCTGCGGCCTGTCATTATTTTTAAAAGAAAGACCTTGCCTAAAAAGGTCAAATTCCCACCACGAATTACAGTGCGCGCACATGTGAAAGGCTGGATGGATGAAGACGGAACAAAAAAATGGCTGGAAGAAATTTGGAAAGAACGACCAGGAGCAGCCTTAAAGAAAAAACCATCATTGCTAGTTTGGGATATGTTCAGAGCCCACACATCTGATGGCATAAAAGAAATGGCAAAATCTTCTCAAGTTACTTTGGCCGTTATTCCAGGTGGGCTTACATCTGTATTGCAACCGCTAGATGTGTGTTTAAATAAACCTTTTAAAGACCGTGTGAGAAAGATGTGGCATGAATGGATGTCATCTGGTCAAGCCCGACTGACAAAAGGTGGAAATCTGATGAAGCCCGACATAGAATTGATAGCAAAGTGGGTTCGTGATGCATGGGAAGAGATTCCGGAGGACATGGTGCAACGCGCCTTCAAGAAATGTGGCATTAGTAATGCTATGGATGGCAGTGAAGACAGCGCTTTGTATGAGAACGACAGCAGTGATAGTGATGACTGCGAACTCAGTGATGATGACAATGTCTACGCTGATAATCTCACACCAGCTAATGCTGAAGCTCTGTTTGGACATACAGATGATGAGGAATCCAGTTTTGAAGGATTTTAACTCTTGTGTTTTAGCTTGGTTGCTGAATGAGCTAAGGTTTTTGTACTTTTAAAGTTATTGTTGATACCATATTGTTTTATTGACCCTCTTTACACTTTTATATTTTTTTACAGAGATAGTTTACTGTTTTTCTTTGAAATAAATATTCAAAAACATTATTGGTATCTATTTTTATTTTTGAAATTTACCGGTAGCTGCTGCATTTCCCACCCTAGGCTTATACTCGAGTCAATAACTTTTTCCAGTTTTTTGTGGTAAAAGTAGGTGCCTCGGCTTATATTCGGGTCGGCCTATACTCGAGTATATACGGTATATGTAAAAGGGTGTGCAATTTTATGATACTTTTTATTGCACCCAGTGTAGAAGAACACTTGTAAGGGGCTACTTTCCACATGGTTGAAATGCAAAACTGGACTCTGCCTTTACAAACAGGGTTTCAGGACATCAAATCTATATTCAGCCCAAACTCACATACAAAAACAAAAAAAAATCAGCAGCGCTAAAATAATGACAAAAATAACAAACAATATTAAGTCAAATATGTGAGTCTATAATAGTCCATATGTGAATAAATCTTCTCTCTTGTGGCCATGATGAAACATAAGGCTGCATTCACACCTGAGCGTTTTCGGCTCATAAACTGCTTGTAAAATGCTCCCAAAAAACACTTGAAAAACGCCCAATGGCACCTGTTCACATCTGAGCATTTTGTCACCTGAAGCAAAACGCCTGAAAAACTCCCTAAGCTCAAAAAAGAACATGAGCTTCTTTGGTGCAGATTACAGGCATTTTTCTGCTTTTTACATTGGTGACCTGAACAAAATCACAGAAAAAACATGGCAAAAACACAGAATGCAGCCTCTATATGCAGATACAACCACCTCTTGAGTTGTGATAACAAGTAAAAAGCCACATCCACCCATAGGCAAATGATGCACACACCCAAACTTTAAAGGAATGCCACCACCATATACCACCTTTAGTATATACCAGGGGTCTTCAAACTATGGCCCACCAGTTGTTCAGAAACTACAATTCCCATCATGCCTAGTCATGTCTGTGAATGTCAAAGTTTTGCAATGCCTCATGGGATCCGTAGTTCCCCAACAGCTGGAGGGCCGTAGTTTGGGGATCCCTGGTATATACCTTTAGTATAGGCCTCTTACCACATGAGATGGACCATAAAGTTATAAATGGTCAAACAGCCTTTGGTTATATATTTGTCCAGTGGCTCCCAGTGCAGGGACAAGCATCACACCTCCGCTTGTGAAGACATAAACGGCAAAGAAAAAAAAATTCCCATGTATGTTAAAAACTCAAACCTTTTATTTAATAAAAAAGATGCAATAGTAATATAGTACAATCACACTTGATGATAAACAGTGTTAAATCGCCGCCTCACACCAAGACAGTAGCAGGTCGATGATTTAGCAAAAAATAAATGCTGACTCCAAACGGCAATAGTGCGTGATGTCGTAACATTCAAGCTGCAACCACACCCTCTACATCCTCATGGCCACTGTACTATTAACTCACACCTGGAACAATCTCACATAAGCCTATGTTTTACTTGTGGTCATCAAGAAAAAGAAGCAGCTGGCAACTCCATAACATCAAAGTCAGAGAAGGTTTTTTCCAGCCACATCCGCCATGTTCCTGTGCGCATGCGCGACAGAATGGCACTTCAGCGCACGTGTGACCCAATGGAATGACGCGTGTGTGTGTGCAATAGCGCACGTGTGTGCACAATGGCGCACGCCTGACGTGTCGCTCTGGCAGGCTTTTTAAACGGCTTTGGCATCCAAACGGGTTGCTGGTTTGTCTTCAGCTTCCTGTTTGTTCCTGTTACCTGTTTACCGTATCTGACTACCCGTTGTGACCCGGACTGTCCCTGACTATGCTGCTACTCTTCTGGATTTGACCCTCGGCCTGTTTAATGGACTTTGCCTTGCCTGCTACAGTGTTTGACCCTCAGCCTGTTTAACGGATTTTGCCTGGCCTGCTACAGTGTTTGACCTTCGGCCTGTTTAATGGACTTTGCCTTCCCTGCTACAGTGTTTGACCCTCGGCCTGTTTTACAGACTTTGCCTTGCCTGATACAGTGTTTGATCCTCTGCCAGTTCCCGAACTCTTGCAAACCTTGATTCAGCTCGGCAGCCTACCGTCAGAAACTCTACTACCTGCTGGTGGCCTGTGCCTCTTCGTGCCACCCATTCCCTGTACCAACTCCAGGGGGCGGGGTGTGCGTAGTCTCAAGGGCAAGCCACTCTAGGCATCTCGGCCTCGGTAAGGACTTACCTGACAGTACAACGTTATGGTCCGTTCGTGCCAAATTCATGTGGCGCTCACGGCCCACCATGCACTGTGCCATCGCAGTGTATTGCTGGCTCTTGATTGGCCAAGCATGCACTGTGACCCCGCATGCTTGGCCAATCACAGCGCCGGCAGCGAGGAGAGCCATAATTGGCCACAGGCAGGATGCCTATGGCCAATTATAGCTCAGGGGGTTTAGTACATGCCCCACACTATATAAGGCCGCCAGCATGGTGGCCTTGTGTAGTATGTTCCGGCGTGCAGGGAAAGAGCAAGATAGGCAGGGACAGTGTGTTCTTTTCTCAGGCATCTGCAGGAGTTAAAGTAGGTGTTGTGTGCCTCCAGCACAGTATACACCTGTATCTACCCTTCATTGATGGTGTTCTCTGATACAGGCATCTGCAGGAGTTAGTGGGTGTTGTGTGCCTCCAGCACAGTATACACCTGTAGCTACCCTTTATTGCTGGTGTTCTCTAATACAGGCCTCTGCAAGAGTTAAGGTGGGTGTTGTGTGCCTCCAGCACAGTATACACCTGTAGCTACCCTTTTTTGCTGGTGTTCTCAAATACAGGCATCTGCAGGAGTTAGTGGATGTTGTATGCCTCCAGCACAGTATACACCTATAGCTACCCTTTTTTGCTGGTGTTCTCTAAGCCCGTGTAGATCGGACCATGTTGTCAAATAATCCGACCGTGTGTGGGCTCCATCGGACTGTTTCCGTCGGAATATCTGACCGACAAAGTTTTAGAGCTGGGCTATAAAATTTTCCGACAAGATGATCCGATCGGACCTTGTCCGATCGTTTGTAGAGAATTCCGATCGGACAAAGTGCCATGCATGCTCAGACCAAATTCCTAGACCAAAGGTATTGGCTACTAGCCTGAACGTAGTCCCGTCGTAACAAAATAACATCATCACTTTACGAACGATTGGATTTTCCGACAACTTTGTCCGTCCGTGTGTATGCAACACAAGTTGATGGAATATCCAACCGTGTGTACAAGGGTTTATACAGGCATCTGCAGGAGGTAAAGTGGGTGTTGTGTGCCTCCAGCACAATATACACCTGTATCTACCCTTTATTGCTGGTGTTCTCTAATACAGGCATCTGCAGCAGTTAGTGGGTGTTGTGTGCCTCCAGCACAGTATACACCTGTAGCTACCCTTTTTTGCTGATGTTCCCTAATACACGCATCTGCAGGAGATAGTGGACACTGAGCAAATAACACAGTGCACCGACTGAAATTACTGCAGCTGCCTGCCTGTGGAATAGGATCTGAAGAACACAAGCAATTGGGGTAGCTTCAGGTGTATACTGTGCAGGTGGCACAATACACCGACTCTAACTACTGCAGCTGCCTGTGGTATAGAAACAGAACAACACCAGAAATTGGGCATAGCGTCAGGTGTATACTGTGCAGGAGGCACAATACACCCACTATAACTGCTGCAGATGCCTGTGTTACAGAAACAGAACAACACCAACAATAAGGGGTAGCTTCAGGTGTATACTGTGCAGTTGACACAATACACCCACTGTAACTGCTGCAGATGCCTGTGTTACAGAAACAGAACAACACCAGCAATAAGGGGTAGCTTCAGGTGTATACTGTGCAGGAGGCACAATACACCCACTGTAACTGCTGCAGATGCCTGTGTTAACGAAAAAAGAACAACACCAGCAATAAGGGGTAGCTTCAGGTGTATACTGTGCAGGAGGCACACTACACCCACTGTAACTGCTGCAGATGCCTATGTTACATAAAAAGAACAACACCAGCAATAAGGGGTAGCTTCAGGTGTATACTGTGCAGGAAGCACACTACACCCACTGTAACTGCTGCAGATGCCTATGTTAGAGAAACAGTACAACACCAGCAATAAGGGGTAGCTTCAGGTGTATACTGTGCAGGAGGCACAATACACCCACTGTAACTGCTGCAGATGCCTGTGTTACAGAAACAGAACAACACCAGCAATAAGAGGTAGCTTCAGGTGTATACTGTGCAGGAGGCACACTACATCCACTGTAACTGCTGCAGATGCCTGTGTTAGAGAAACAGTACAACACCAGCAATAAGGGAATCTCCAGGTGTATACTGTGCAGGAGGCACAATACACCCACTGTAACTGCTGCAGATGCCTGTGTTAGAGAAACAGAACAACACCAGCAATAAGGGGTAGCTTCAGGTGCATACTGTGCAGGAGGCGCACACTGCACCCACTGTAACTGCTGCAGATGCCTGTGTTACAGAAACAGAACAACACCAGCAATAAGGGGTAGCTTCAGGTGTATACTGTGCAGGAGGCACAATACACCCACTGTAACTGCTGCAGATGACTGTGTTACAGAAACAGAACAACACCAGCAATAAGGGGTAGCTTCAGGTGTATACTGTGCAGGAGTCACAATACACCCACTGTAACTGCGCTAGGTTAACAAGCAAAGATGACACTGTCCTTGCCTATCCTGCTCTCTCCCTGCACGCCAACACACTACACAAGGCCGCGGCACTGGCGGCCTTATATAGTGTGGGGTGTGTACTAAACCCCCCTGAGCTATAATTGGCCACAGGCATGCTGCCTGTGGGCAATTATGGCTCTCCTCACTGCCGGTGCTGTGATTGGCCAAGCATGCGGGGTCCCAATGCATGCTTGGCCAATCATCAGCCAGCAATGCACAGCTCATCCCTAGTTAGGATACATCTGGGTTACCTTTTCATGTATTTTATCTGTGTATTAAACTGTTTGCTGTGCATGCAGCTTAAGAGTCCATACACACTGGGATTAAAAAAACGCCAGTTGTTTTGGCAGAAAAAAATGCTCATATAGAGCGTTTTTGTACCAGCTTTTAGGAGCATTTAGCCTTTTTTTCTACCAGAAAACTCCTTTCAAAAATGCAAACTAGAAGGGTTTTTTCTCTGCCTCTACGTTTTTCCCTGCATTGTGGGCATTTGAGAGGGTCTACTGAGATTATCTGTAAAAACAATTCAATTTAGAACTATTTAGATAAACTTCTTGAGAAATGTTAAAGAACTGTCACACAGTACCAGTTTCCTTCAGCCGATCTGGCGATACTGTGTGGTTAGCGACTCAGGTTGCATCCTCCAGCTGAGTCTCCAGGCTCCTCAAGAGATACCAGCTTTGTGCTCAGTACTCTCCTGGAAAAGTCCTCCCCTGGATCCTCCAGTCGATTGGCTTCTCCCTGCAGGCAAGACAGCAGAGGACCACCCCTGGATCAGTAGGCCCCAAGACTTTTGGGCCTACTCTTCAGTTGCAAAGACTCTGGCCAGCCGGCCCAGAGGCAAAGGAACATACAGCACACACCCCAGGCCAGGAGGGCCATGAAGTCAGGACAGTGAACCACGGAAAGAGACCCCACAAAATGGTGTCAGTACCTTAAATACCCCTACCCAGAAAGCACAGCGAGTGAACCACTCCCACTGGGCTATTTCCGAGTAAAAGTGGTATTCAATGCATCCAGCCTCTTGCATTTCCAACACTTACCGGTGGTGACAGCAACACCCACGGTCAAGTGGAAACTAGCACAACCCAGCTGAACTGGTATAGAAACCAGAACTTTGAAATAATTAGCCTGAGCCAAACTGCAGCTTCAGACAACTTAAATTTGAAAATACAATAGCGTTTGCTCATTAGGAGCAGGGCGCTACAGACATATATGATAACATTAAGCTGTTTCTACAGGAAAAACGTAAACCTCCTGTAGAAGCAGCAGTTTATAAGCCAGTGTGCATGGACCCTTAAAAGCATTTAATAGATTCTGTTCATCTGAGTGGAGAAAAGCCTAGCAAAGTCAAATTGTATTTATTTTAGTGCAATGCAAGCAAATGGAATAAAAAAAATTAAATGTAATTGTCTTATTAACACATAAAAACAGAATTACAACACACCAGCACACTGGTATGAGGCCCAGCCGTAAGGCAAACTGACCTATGCTCAATTTTTTACTTATTGTGAATAAAAATTACTACAGTAGTTTAGGAAAAACAACCTTGGGGCTTGCATAAAACTGAGAAGGAACCGGTTTGAACATCCTCTATCATTCATACGTATTCAGAGGCAGGGAAGGAGGAAACTAGACATGTGCAGAGTAAAATATTTTGTTTCAGAATTTCGTTTTCGTCCGAAAAATTTATTTATTTAGTTACTCCCGAAATTAGTTTTTATTTATTTTGCTTTTCGTTCAAAAATTGCATTCGTCCGAAAATCCACATGAATTACGGTCGAATCTGTCTTTGAAGGCTTAAGCCCCGTACACACGAGAGGTCTTATGTCCGACAGACTTCCGAAGGAGTTCCGTCGGAGTTCTGCCGGAGTTCCGACAGAGTTCTGACGGACTTTTCGGCTGAGCGGACTTGGCCACACACAATCACACTAAACTCAGACGGATTCGAACGTGATGACGTACGACTGGATTCGAATAAGGAAGTTCATAGCCAGTAGCCAATAGCTGCCCTAGCGTCGGTTTTAGTCCGTCGGAATAGCATACACACGAGCGAACTTTTCGAAGGGACCGGGTCCGGCAGAGTTCCTTCGGAAAAATTTGAAGCATGTTCCATGTTCTAAAGTCCTTCGGACTTTGGCGAGTCAAAAGTCCGTTGCAGCCCACACACGATCGAATAGTCTGACGGAATCAGTCCGTCGGACTTTGGATGTTGAAAAGTCCGCTCGTGTGTACGGGGCTTTATGGTGTCTGTCGAATGTATAAAGAAGATTCGATGGAGCTAGTATATAGCATACTTTGTGTGAACTTTAGAACCCTATTAAAGTCTATGGGACTCCAACGTTCAAAATCTAAAGTACTAATTTTAAAGGCTAATATGCAAGTTACTGTCCTAAAAAGTGTTTGGGGACCCGGGTGCTGCCCCAGGGGACATGTATCAATGCAAAAAAAAGTTTTAAAAACGGCCATTTTTTCGGGAGCAGTGATTTTAATAATGATTAAAGTGAAACAATAAAAGTGTAATATTCCTTTAAATTTCATAGGGGGGGGGGGGGTGTCTATAGTATGCCTGTGAAGGGGTGCATGTTTCTGGTGCTTAGAACTGTCCCTGCACAAAGTGTGATTTATGCAGGAAAAAAAGTCCTTTAAAATCACTCACAGCTATTATGAATTGTCGGCTCCGTAATACAGAGAACACTCATTGAAAGTCATTGATAAAAAAAATAAAAAAAAATTTAAAAAAAAGCGTGGGGGTCCCCCAAATTCAATTACTAGGCCCTTCAGGTCTGGTATGGATATTAAGGGGAACCCTGTGTCAAATTTTAAAAAAATTGACGTGGGGGTCCCCCTAAAAATCCACACCAGACCCTTTATCCGAGCACGCAACCTGGCAGGCCGCAGGAAAAGAGGGGGGGGCGAGAGAGCGGCCCCCCTCCCTCCTGAACCGTACCAGGTCACATGCCCTCAACATTGGGAGGATGCTTTGGGGGTCTGTGACCCCTCAAAGCACCTTGTCCCCATGTTGATGTGGAGAAGGGCCTCATCCCCACAACCGTGGCCGGTGGTTGTGGGGGTCTGCGGGCGGGGGGCTTATCAGAATCTGGAAGCCCCCTTTAACAAGGGGACCCCCAGATCCCGCCCCCCCCTGTTTGAAATGGTAAGGGGGTACAAAAGTACCCCTACCATTTCACAAAGAAAGTATAAAAAATAGTTAAAGGGGTTGTAAAGGTAAATGTTTTTTCACCTTAATGCATTCTATGCATTAAGGTGAAAAAACATCTCACACTGCCGGCGCCCCCAGTCCCCCCGTTTTACTTACCTGACCCCTCGAAAATCCCGCGCTCGCCCCCGCCGTCCTCTTCGCCGCTTAGCCTGGCCGCTGATTGGCTGGAGTGGATGGATTGAAAGCAGCGCAGCCATTGGCTCGCGCTGCTGTCAATCACATCCAATGACGCAGCGCGCCGGGGGGCGGGACCTTGTGATACAGCGAGCGGCTATAGCCGCCGGCTGTATCACGGGAGCGTGCCCGCAGTGCTTCTCACCAATGCGAGGGAGCTCGCATTAACGTGAGAAGCACCTGCGGGAGGAAGCAGAGACAGCCGCCGAGGGACCCCAGAAGAGCAGGTTCGGGGCCACTCTGTGCAAAACGTGCTGCACAGTGGAGGTAAGTATGACATGTTTGTTATTTTAAAAAAATAAAAATTTTTACTTTACAACCCCTTTAAATAAGACAAACACACTTTTGAAAAATTCCTTTATTAAAAATAAAAAAATGATTCCAGCTGTGGTAATCCACTCTTGCTATCCAGCGACGGACGATCATCTCTCCGGGGTCCAGCAACGGCTGATCTGAATCAGCGCAGCGAATCCATCCATCTTCTGTCTCCTCGGAGGAGACACTGCGGGATCCCGGCGACCTGACGTTTGTTATATGCGGAAGGCGGGGCCTGACCCCGCCCCCCTCTGACGCAAGGGGAAACCCGGGTTTCCCCGTGACATATGGGTGACCCCGCCCCCTCTGATGTAACAGAAACCTGCCTGTGTTACATCAGAGGGGGGCGGGGTCACCCATACGTCACGGGGAAACCCGGGTTTCCCCTTGCGTCAAAGGGGGGTGGGGTCAGGTGACGGGTGGCCCCGCCCTCCGCATGTAACAAACGTCAGGCCGCCGGAATCCCCGCAGTGTCTCCTCAGTGGAGACAGAAGATGGATGGATTCGCTGCGCTGGATCAGATCATCCATCGCTGGACCCCGGAGATCTGTCACTGGATAGCAAGAGTGGATTACCACCGCTGGAATCTTTTTTTTATTTTTTTTATTTTTAATAAAGGAATTTTTCAAAAGTGTGTTTGTCTTATTTAACTATTTTTTACACTTTCTTTGTGAAATGGTGGGGGGTACTTTTATACCCCCTTACCATTTCAAACACTGGGGGGCCGGGATCTGGGGGTCCCCTTGTTAAAGGGGGCTTCCAGATTCTGATAAGCCCCCCACCTGCAGACCCCCACAACCACCGGCCACGGTTGTGGGGATGAGGCCCTTCTCCACATCAACATGGGGACAAGGTGCTTTGAGGGGTCACAGACCCCCAAAGCATCCTCCCAATGTTGAGGGCATGTGGCCTGGTACGGTTCAGGAGGGATGGGGGCCGCTCTCTCGCCCCCCCTCTTTTCCTGTGGCCTACCAGGTTGCGTGCTCGGATAAAGGGTCTGGTGTGGATTTTTAGGGGGACCCCACGTCAATTTTTTTTTTAATTTGACACGGGGTTCCCCTTAATATCCATACCAGACCTGAAGGGCACTGGAAATAGTACACAGGAAGAGTCTAATTGTCAGCTAAATATTCAACCAGCCCTAGCCAATCTCTGGGGAGGCTAGCCCAGATGGTAGCTGAGAACCTATATAAATACACAGAGAAAAAGAGCAGCAATGTATTTTTTCTTGGAAGGAGATCACAGCCTAAGGGGGACTGCTTGACCCCTTAGGCCCTCCTACCACGTGCCTGCGGGGTGTTGAGGCCTCAGATTGGCTACCTGGAGGCCTGCTTTGCTGGAAGCTGCAGAGAGCTGACTGAGGGACCATCGTCTGAGGATCTAGTCTGGTATCACAGTGTGGAAATGTTACAAGGATATCTTTATAGTGAAAGACGTGATTCTAGTAAGGATACAGACTACTAGTGGAAATCAGACCCTGCTGTCTTTATGTGCGTTTCTTTTTCTTGATTTCTTATGTGATTCTTCTATCTAAGGTTGGCTGCTCCATTGCCACTGCAGCTTTTCAGTGACTCGTGGATCTGTTGACTACTTGAGTGAGCCTTGAGGGACTGCACTCGACCTTGCCACATGGAAGATGCAGGGCCAGCCTGTAATGCTGTTTGTGCACTGGATGCTAATGTGAGCATTCCCTTTCACATAGAGTTGAGCAATGCACGGAGTTAGCTACAGTGTGCTCTACAGGTCCAAACCATGGTATACCTGGCACAAAGCTGAGTCTCTTAAGACCCCTGCGGCAGTAAGCCCATCATGGAGGGTGAGACCAAGAAGGGGGTAAATCCCCCTTATTCCTGCAGAAGATTGGTGATTACAAGAGGAAGCCTTCAAAAATATGCTTTCAAGGGTGCCCCTACTTGTCTTTCCTCTTGGAGAATTTCCCACTGCTGTTCCCCTGTGGAGTGCAAAGAGTCCAGGATAGCAAGGGTTCATTGATTGCCATCATTCTTTCATAATACTGGAGATCGCCAGCAATGACTCTTTTACACCTGCCTTATTCAACTGAGTGGCGCTTTACTCAGGGGCGGACTGACCAGTCATTAGGGGCCCGGTCTCGGCCACATGAGAGGCCACTTGAAGCAGCTGTGAAGTATCACATGCCGCGATCATGCCAATTACAATACTGATAACGGCGCGCTGCTCCCCGCCGACCCTCCTTCCCCCCCGTCCATCCCAGGTGATAGCAGTATTGTAATCGGCATGATCGCGGCATGTGATACGGTCACAGTAGAAGAGTGGAGGGGCTGGCGGGGAGCTGCGCCGTTATTATCGGCATCCGGTAAGTGAAGCCTGGCCTGCCACAGGTGATGGGGGGCGGTACAGAATGCATAGGGCCCCGGATCCCCCCAACCCACAGTGTCCCCCTCTGTGAGTGTCCCCCCGTGTGTGTGTCCCTGTGTGAGTGTCCCCCTGTGTGAATGTCCCCCTGTGTGTGTGTGTGAATGAGTGTCCCCATGTGTGAGTGTCCCCCTGTGTGTGTGTGTGTGTCCCCCTGTGTGAGTGTCCCCCTGTGTGTGTGTGTCCCCCTGTGTGAATGCCCCCCTGTGTGAATGTCCCCCTGTGTGTGTGTGAGTGTCCCCCTGTGTGTGTGTGTGTGTGTGAGTGTCCCCCTGTGTGTGTGTGAGAGTGTCCCCCTGTGTGTGTGTGTCCCCCTGTGTGAATGTCCCCCTGTGTGTGTGTGTGTGTGTGTGTGTGAGAGTGTCCCCCTGTGTGGTGTGTGTGTCCCCCTGTGTGAATGTCCCCCTGAGTGGTGTGTGTGTCCCCCTGTGTGAATGTCCCCGTGTGTGTGTGTGTGTGAGTGTCCCCCTGTGTGAATGTCCCAGTGTGTGTGTGTGTGAGTGTCCCCGTATCTGTTCCCCTGTGTGAATGTACCCCTGTGAGTTTGTGTGGTGTGAGTGTGTGTGTCCCTGTGTGGTGTGAGTGTGTGTCCCCCTGTGTGTGTGTCCCCCTGTGTGGTGTGAGTGTGTGTCCCCGTGTGTGTGTGTGTGTGTGTGTGTGTGTGTGTGTGTGAGAGTGTATCCCCCTGTGTGTGTGTGTGAGTGTATCCCCCTGTGTGTGTGTGAGTGTATCCCCCTGTGTGTGTGAGTGTATCCCCCTGTGTGTGTGTGTGAGTGTATCCCTGTGTGTGTGTGTGCGTGTCTCCCCCTGTGTATGTGTGTCTCCCCCTGTGTGTGTGTGTGTGTGTGTGTGTGTCCCCCTGTGTATGTGTGTCTCCCCCTGTGTATGTGTGTGTGTGTGTGTTTCCCCCTGTGTGTGTGTCTCCCCCTGTGTGTGTGTCTCCCCCTGTGTATGTGTGTGTGTGTCTCCCCCTGTGTATGTGTGTGTGTCTCCCCCTGTGTATGTGTGTCTCCCCCTGTGTATGTGTGTCTCCCCCTGTGTGTGTGTGTGTCTCCCCCTGTGTATGTGTGTGTGTGTGTCTCCCCCTGTGTATGTGTGTGTGTGTGTCTCCCCCTGTGTATGTGTGTGAGTGTCTCCCCCTGTGTATGTGTGTGAGTGTCTCCCCCTGTGTATGTGTGTGAGTGTCTCCCCCTGTGTATGTGTGTGAGTGTCTCCCCCCTGTGTATGTGTATGTGTGTGAGTGTCTCCCCCTGTGTATGTGTATGTGTGTGAGTGTCTCCCCCTGTGTATGTGTGTGAGTGTCTCCCCCTGTGTATGTGTGTGAGTGTCTCCCCCTGTGTATGTGTGTGAGTGTCCCCCCCTGTGTATGTTTGTGTGTGTCTCCCCCTGTGTATGTGTGTGTGTGTCTCCCCCTGTGTGTGTGTCTCCCCCTGTGTATGTGTGTGTGTGTGTGTGTGTCTCCCCCTGTGTGTGTATGTGTGTGTCTCCCCCTGTGTGTGTATGTGTGTGTGAGTGTCTCCCCCTGTGTGTGTGTGTGTGAGTGTCTCCCCCTGTGTATGTGTGTGTGTGTGCGTTCTTCCTCCAGTTTCCCCCTGTGTGCTCCCCCCCTGTGTCTCCCTGTGCAGGTGTGGCGCCCAAGGGGGCCCATGAGCTTCTATTGCCCGGGCGCCCCATTAGTTGTCAGTCCGCCCCTGGCTTTACTGCAGCTGCATGGCCAGGCACTGTGAAGCCTGCATGACCTGTGGTGTTCACTGCATCTGTGCTGCCTCATTTCAGAGGCAGTTTAAGCATTTGTGGCCCTTTCCTTCCTCTTTGGACTTCAGAGGCTGACTGGTGCACATCAACTTCTCTCCTTGGGTGCAGTGTCAGTGGTGATCCCCCTTACTCCTGGGTTTCCAGCTTACAGGTGCTTGTAGCAACCACCCCCCTACTACTGAGAAGGATTGTGAGTACCACTTCAGGGCCAGCTTTTGATTAGGCAAGGAAGTTCACAAGCACATGGATCTGATGGGCTCATTTGTTTAGGCTCAGCCTTTAGATCCCTGAGGAGTGTTAATACAGCAGTTCAGAGCCCGAGTGCCCTCTCCTCTATTGGCTGTCCCTATTCTAACTTACTGCCTTTTTCAGGTCATGCAGCTGGCCTGTCAGCCATGCCAGCCTCCTCCCTTCCTTTTCAAGGGACAATTATTTGCCACATTGTTGTTGGATTCCATGGACAAAATTTATATCCTTATCGAGGCCATGGACCGCAGGGCTTGCAACCACGCCCCTCTGGTCCTTGACTTTGCTATTGTGCCAGATGTCGTTTCTGAGGAGGAGGTGGATATTGCAGAACAGGAACCCTCACCCCTATAGGCATTGGATCAGGAAAGCATTCCTAGGGCAAACATTTCTCCTAAAAGAAAACTATATCTATTCTTATAGCTACAGTGCCTTGCGAAAGTATTCGGCCCCCTTGAACTTTTCAACCTTTTGCCACATTTCAGGCTTCAAACATAAAGATATAAAATTTAAATTTTTTGTGAAGAATCACCAACAAGTGGGACACAATTGTGAAGTGGAACGAAATCTATTGGATAATTTAAACTTTTTTAGCAAATAAAAAACTGAAAAGTGGTGCGTGCAAAATTATTCGGCCCCTTTACCTTCAGTGCAGCAAACTCACTCCAGAAATTCAGCGAGGATCTCTGAATGATCCAATGTTGTCCTAAATGACTGATGGTGATAAATAGAATCCACCTGTGTGTAATCAAGTCTCTGTATAAATGCACCTGCTCTGTGATAGTCTAAAGCCGCGTACACACGGGCGGACTGTATGGCCAACTTAGGCCGCGTACACACGCGGGGACTGTTCGCCCAACTTTGTCCGCTGAACAGTGTTTCGGCAAACAGTCCGCTCGTGTGTGGGCTTGTTTGTCAAACTAAGTTCCGCGCATGCTCAGAAAGGATTTACACGCCGAAAGTTATAATGCAGTGTATAGGACGTCGTATTTTTCGTCCCGTCGTACGTGCCGTTCACGTCATCGCGCACGGTTTCAGCAAACTGTTCGTTCGTCGTGTGTGGCCATGTCCGTCCATGCTAATTTTGAGCGGACTGTTTGCCGAAACTGTTTGACGGACAAAGTTGGGCGAACAGTCCCCGCGTGTGTACGCGGCCTTAGTCCGTCAGAAAATCCGACGGACAGTCCGTCCTACTTTCGAATGAACGGACTTGACCACACACGGATGCAAAACAGTCCGTCGAAAGTTTGCACGATGACGTGTACAGCACGTACGACGGGACTAGAAATAGGAAGTCCAATACACAGCAATGCAACCTTTCGCCGTGTAAATCCTTTCTGAGCATGCGCCATACTTAGTCCGTCGAACTAGCCTACTCACGAGCGGATTGTCCGCTGAAACCAAAGTACGACGGACAATATTTTACAGAAATTCCGAAATACTTAGTCCGCCAGACTGCACGCTGAAAAAGTCAGCTGAAGCCCACACACGAGCGGACTGTCCGCTGAAATGTGTTTCGACGAACTAAGTTGACCAGACAGTCCGCCCGTGTGTATGCGGCTTAAGGGTTCTGTTGAAAGCGCAGAGAGCACCATGAAGACCAAGGAACACACCAGGCAGGTCCGTAATACTGTTGTGGAGAAGTTTAAAGCCGGATTTGGATACAAAAAGATTTCCCAAGCTTTAAACATCCCAAGGAGCACTGTGCAAGCGATCATTTTGAAATGGAAGGAGTATCAGACCACTGCAAATCTACCAAGACCTGGCCGTCCCTCTAAACTTTCAGCTCAGACAAGGAGAAGACTAATCAGAGATGCAGCCAAGAGGCCCATGATCACTCTGGATGAACTGCAGAGAACTACAGCTGAGGTGGGAGAGTCTGTCCATAGGACAACAATCAGTCGTACACTGCACAAATCTGGCCTTTATGGAAGAGTGGCAGGAAGAAAGCCATTTCTCAAGGATATCCATAAAAAGTCTCGTCTAAATTTGCCACAAGCCACCTGGGAGACACACCAAACATGTGGAAGAAGGTGCTCTGGTCAGATGAAACCAAAATCGAACTTTTTGCCCACAATGCAAAACGATATGTTTGGCATAAAAGCAACACAGCTCATCCCCCTCAACACACCCTCCCCACTGTCAAACATGGTGGTGGCAGCATCATGGTTTGGGCCTGCTTTTCTTCAGCAGGGACAGGGAAGATGGTTAAAATTGAGGGGAAGATGGATGCAGCCAAATACAGGACCATTCTGGATGAAAACCTGTTGGAGTCTGCAAAAGACCTGAAACTGGGACGGAGATTTATCTTCCAACAAGACAATGATCCCAAACATACAGCAAAATCTACAAAGGAATGGTTCACAAATAAACGTATCCAGGTGTTAGAATGGCCAAGTCAAAGTCCAGACCTGAATCCAATCGAGAATCTGTGGAAAGAGCTGAAAACTGCTGTTCACAAACGCTCTCCAACCAACCTCACTGAGCTCAAGCTGTTTTGCAAGGAAGAATGGGCAAGAATTTCAGTCTCTCGATGTGCAAAACTGATAGAGACATACCCCAAGCGACTTGCAGCTGTAATCGCAGTAAAAGGTGGCTCTACAAATTATTAACGCAAGGGGGCCGAATAATTTTGCACGCCCCACTTTTCATTTTTTTATTAGTTAAAAAAGTTTCAAAAATCCAATAGATTTCGTTCCACTTCACAATTGTGTACCACTTATTGGTGATTCTTCACAAAAAATAAAATTTTTATATCTTTATGTCTGAAGCCTGAAATGTGGCAAAAGGTTGAAAAGTTCAAGGGGGCCAAATACTTTCGCAAGGCACTGTATATGCTTTTGCTTAGCATTGGAGAAGCCTGGGTCTGATCACCCAATGGAGCCCAGTACGGGATATTTAAAATCTCCAAATTCAGCGAACAACCATTGACACTGTCCTGTATGTGGGCTAATCTCACTCTGAGAATATATCTCTCCTTCAAATTGTTCCTCTGGTTGGTCCTGGCATTTCCTGCTTTTATAAGACCCTAATGGAGACCCAGCAGATAGAAGGATAGAGGCACTCTCTCTTCTCCCTGATGGGTCCTGTTATGCAGTTGCATCCTTGGCTGTCTGTCAGACCATTGCAGTTTGGTCTGAATGATACTCTTTGACAAATGACGAAAATAGCTTAAATGCTTGCCAGATATGCTCCTGTGCAAGAAATGCTTTAAGAGGGTACCCTTTGGGGGAGAAAACTTGGTTGGTTCCTCCTTGGACTAGTAAACAAAGGAGACTACAGGGGGAAAGGGTAACTCCCGTCATCCAGAAAAAAAAGGAATTGCGCCCCTACCAGTAGGTTTTGCACTCCTGATGTTAGAAAGGGTTCCTTTCATCCCTCTTAGCCCTTGTACACACTGTTGGAGACGCCGACGGAATGTGTCCAATCAGACCGTTTTGTCGGATATTCCGACTGTGTGTGGTCTCCATCAGACTGTTTCCGTCGGAGTATCCGACGGACCAAGTTTTCCAACTTGTTGGTAACATTTTCTGACAAAATGCTCCAATCGGACATACTCCGATCATGTGTAGAGAATTCCGATCGGACAAAGTGCCACGCATGCTCACATCAAATTCCTACATCAAAGCTATTGGCTACTAGCCTGAACATAGTCCCGTCGTAACGAAATAACGTCATCACGTTTTGAACGATCGGATTTTCCGACAACTTTGTCCAACCGTGTGTATGCAACAGTTTCGGACAAAATAAGTTGTCGGAATGTCCGACCGTGTGTACAAGGGCTTAGCCTTCCAAAGCCATGTCTAAGATTGGAATGTTGTTTAGTAAGAAGACATGGCCCTCCAAGCCAGCCAAGTCTAGTGCCAAAGCCTCTTCCCAGTGATGGAGTACCCCAACTTGTAAGGAGGCATGTGCTGGCCTTTAGTGTTTTCAGGTCCCAACATATTTTGGACCTGCAGGTTTTGAGTGCCATTTCTCAGGGCTACAAGTTAGTGTTTTAGATTCTGTTAATTAAAGAAAAACAAATCTACCACTTGAAACTCTCTGGATTTATCTTCGAAGCAGAGAGAGAACATCCCTTAATCTGGCCACACGTTCATCAGTTTTTTCAATAAGCCAACACTCCCAGACAGACAATAGCTTGGCGGGGGGGATTCCCCTGTGAGCACTATCTGTGTTGATGACAGAATTGTGCGAATTTCTTTCCTGCAACCCGTAATTGAAAGAAAGAAATTTGCCCCATGTATAGCCTGCCTTATTTTCAAACTGTGCTTGCACACAGGAGGAGAGATATAATGGAGACACTGAATAGAGTTTCTCTGAAGCAATCAGTAAAAAGCCCAACCCACAGAGATCATATTCTACACCTAGTACTGACATATGGGGATCAACAGTCTGATCTTGAGAGGGGAGAAAATGTGGGTTCTAGTGATCACCAATGTCTTTGATTTGATATTAAAACAAGTAAGAACTGAAAAAAACTAAAACAAATGATACCAACACACACCCTAAAGAGCTAAACTACATATTTCTTGATCATACATCACGGGACACAGGAGCTTCATTACATGGTGGGTTATATAGGCACCTCTGGTGATTTGACACTGGTTGACCCCAATTAAGGAGAATTCCTCCCCTATATAACCCCTCCCATATGGGAGGCACCTCAGTTTTTTTGCCAGTGTCTATGGTGGTTGGTCACGTAAAACTTTAGCTCTGTGCAGGTCCCTGCGGGGGTCTAAGGGCTACAACAAACCGGATCCATACCTCGGACCGATATTTGACTCCCAAGATGGTATGGTACCCGGGCCTCGTCAGCCGAAGAAACAAGGTTTGGCCTGTAAGTCCTCTCCTATTGGAAGACTGGGCTCTGGGAAAACCAGACTTGGTGTACTGTTTATACAGAGCGCACAAAAGTTTCTGGCAGAGTCTTTTACATGGTCCAGGTAGGAGGCTCTTCCGAGAAAGAGCCCCAGATAAACCTGAAGGTTGGCTAACACTTCCCGCCGTGATGGGTGAGGCTGGAATTTGTCTGTTTCAGCAATTCCTGCGGCGAGGACAGGTAAGGGAAGTTAATCCTATATATATAATTATATGATGGATTTCTTCCTTTTGAGTAGTTGTATGTCTTACCTGGTTTCCACCACTAGAGGGACTAAGAGCAGCCTGATGCATACTTACATGCCTTTCAGTACACACGCTCAGTGAAGCCTGGTTCTCCAGCTGTCTCACGTCTCCACTGCAGTCCCTGCCACCACAAGGTAACACAGGGGTCCCACGTAGTTTGGGGGTCCCACGCAGCTCCGATGGAGTTCTCCTTTCCCCCCCTGGATCCCGCGGTCTTCGTGCACGCGCGCATGCACGCACACCAGGCACGTTCCCGGCCTAATGGAGGAGGAGGGAGTGTGGTTGTGAGCCGTGCACGTCAGTGTGCACGGCGCTGTACTGCGCAGGCGCAAGGCGGCAGATTTAAAAAGCCCAGAGCATCAGGGGGCTGTAAGTGGAGACACAGGAGCTGTGGGCAGTAAGCATCCATGGGAATTGGATCCAGGCAAGCCTTAGACACCTACTCAGCATCAGGTTGTGCAGTTTAAGCATATATATTTATTGTGAGACTTTAAGCACAACAGTGATTGCACTTGTACTAGTACCTCTGCTTTGTAGCTTAGGACTATGTCTCCTCGTAAGAGGGTCTCAGGGGGAGGTAGCAAAGGCACTCGTAAATCACCGCCTAGGTCCACGGGTTCTAAAAGTGCCTGTAAGTTACCATCCCCCCCTGCAAGACTGGAGCCAGCCTCTCAAGACTAGTCAGTGCCCCTGTCAGGTTTTGCAGCCTCTCCTAATGTCCCAGCCCCGGTTTATGTCACTGAGGACTCCCTTAGGGCTACATTGGAGGATTTTGAAGGGAGAATAATGAATTTTATTTCTGCTTCCCTGAAAGATAGCAGGAAAAGGGGTAGATCCCCTCCCTCTGCTGAAATTCCTCACTCAGATGATTCTTCTGAAAATGAGGAGAGATCCCTGTCTTGGGACAGGGATCATGAGCAGTCGGATGAATCAGAGGAAGAGGAGAGAGTCCCCTCCTCCCAGGTACTCAGAAAACAGGTGCAGTATTATACTGAATTGGTGCGTACCACATTCAGAATGCCTGCTGCTGAAGTCGCTACGTCCTCTGTTTCTTCCCTGGGAGTCAGGAAAGCCCCACAGACTGTCTATTCCTTCCCAATTCATCCCTTAATGGAAGAATTGTTGTATGAGGATTGGGGACATCCCGATAAACTGTTTGCGCCTCCTAAAAGGTTTTCTATGCATTATCCTCTGGAGGAAAGTTTCACCAAGAAGTGGGGGGTCCCATCTGTTTATGCAGCGGTTTCTTGCGTGAATAAAAACCTGACTTGTCCCTTGGATAATGCGCAGGTATTTAAAGATTCAACTGATAAAAAGCTGGAAACCTTATTAAAAGCCTCCTTTTCCATGGCTAGCGCTGTAGTGCAACCTACAGTCGCAGCCGTGGGGTTGTGTCAGTTCCTCAAGGAACAGGTTAAGCAGATGCTTGGGCTCCTTCCCAGTGAGGAAGTAGAAAATTATGCAGAATTGCCTCATATTCTGTGTTTCATGATTGATGCGATTTTGGATTCTGTCCAACAAGCATCTTGTTTGTCTTTCATGTTGGTACACATGCGAAGGGCCCTATGGCTAAAGAATTGGGCAGCTGAGCTGTCATGCAAGAAGCATTTGATTGGGTTCCCGTTTAAAGGGGAACATTTGTTTGGAGAAGAATTAGACAAATTTGTCCAAAAGATCTCAGGAGGTAAATCTACTCTCCTTCCAGTCAAAAGGAGCAAGCGTCCTTCATTTAGGCATGCTCTCTCTCCCGGAGCATCAAGCTCTAAGCAGTGGCGACGGCCTTCTCAGCCCTCCTCTACAGGAAAGGCTCAGGGCCGAGCCCAGGGGCAGAAAAAGACTTGGGGGCGAAAGCCTGCCAAGCAGAGCCCAAAAACTTCCTTGTGAAGGGGCGCCCCCGCTCGGCCGAGTGGGGGGAAGGCTCCTGCAGTTTGCAGGAGTCTGGCGGGAAGAGATCTGGGACAAGTGGGTGATCTCTTCCGTATCTCTGGGCTACAGGCTAGAGTTTCAGGAGATTCCACCTTTTCATTTCCTAAGGTCAAGGATCCCCAGGGATCCAGTAAAGCAAAAACCGCTATTTCTGGCCTTGGATCACTTACTATCCCAGGGGGTGATAGTAGAAGTGGACCCAAAAGAACAGGGTTCAGGATTTTACTGGAATTTCTTCACCTTTCCGAAGCCAAATGGAAGTGTCAGACCTATCCTAGATCTGAAGGATCTGAACCGGTTTTTACGTGTCCGGTCCTTCCGAATGCAGTCAATCTGCACTGTAGTCTCCTCCCTGCAAGGGGGAGAGTTTATGGCATCAATAGATATCAAAGATGCATATCTTCATGTGCCAATTTTTCCCGCACACCAAAAATTTCTAAGGTTCGCAGTAGAGTGGCGCCATTTTCAATTTGTGGCCTTGCCGTTCGGGCTTGCTACGGCCCCTCGAGTCTTCACAAAGATTCTGGACCCTCTCTTGGCAAACCTAAGAGCTCAGGGTATAGCCGTCATGGCTTATCTAAACGATTTACTTCTCATGGAGAAAACAGTAGCGTTTCTGAACCGCAGCGTTACCAGAATGCTAGAACACCTGGAACATCTAGGTTGGATTATAAACCTAGAAAAGTCGTCCCTACAGCCTGCCACCAGGTTGGAATACCTGGGTATGGTCATCAACACCGCTCAGGGCAAGGTGTTTCTTCCAAGGCCAAAGGCCTTGGCCATTGGGGATCTGGTGCGCCTAATTCTGGGCAGAAGATCATCCCCCATTCGATTATGCATGAGACTGTTAGGGAAAATGGTCTCCTCCTTCGAGGCTGTCCCATTTGCCCAGTTCCACTCAAGGCCTCTGCAAAGATGCATCCTTGCGGCTTGGAACAGGAAGCCCCAATCCTTGGATCTTCCTATGCGTCTATCCCCAGGGACACGCAAGAGTCTCGTATGGTGGTTACAAACCAAGAATTGGCTGAAGGGCAAAACTTTTCTTCCTCTTCCATGGAAGATTATCACGACAGATGCCAGCCTGACGGGCTGGGGAGCAGTGTTGGAGGAGACGTGCTCGCAGGGGAAATGGTCTGTGATCGAGAGGCTATTGCCCATAAATGTCTCGGAGATCCGGGCAGTTTATATGGATCTCATAAAGTGGTCTTACAGACTACGAGGTCTCCCTGTTCGGGTTCAGTCCGACAATGCCACAGCAGTGGCTTATATCAATCACCAGGGCGGTACCAGAAGTCTGGTGGCCCAAAAAGAGGTGAATGGCATACTTGTCTGAGCAGAAAAGCATGTTCCGTGTCTTTCTGCAGTCTTCATTCCAGGAGTGGAAGATTGGCAGGCGGATTTTCTGAGCCGCCAGCAGTTGTGCCTAGGAGAATGGGCTCTGCACCCCGACGTGTTTCGGAACATATGTCACAGGTGGGGTACTCCAGACGTAGATCTGTTTGCATCCAGGTTCAACAGGAAACTGGACAATTTTGTGTCAAGGACAAGATATACACTTGTTCAGGGGTCAGATGCTCTGACAGTTCCCTGGGATCAGTACAATCTGATCTATGCCTTCCCCCCGAGCCCGCTTCTGTTGCGGTTCCTGGGAAGAGTCAAGAGGGAGAAAAAATCGGTCCTTTTGGTGGCCCCGGCTTGGCCCAGGCAACCGTGGTACGCAGAGATCATGAAGTTGGCAGTAGGCAGGCCATGGATCCTCCCTCTCCGGCCAGATCTGCTCTCACAGGGTCCAATTTACCATCCTGCTTTACACAGTCTGAATTTGACGGTTTGGCTGCTGAGACCCACATTCTGAGAGACCATGGCCTTTCGGGGCCAGTCCTTTCTACTCTGGTTAATGCCAGAAAGGCGGCCTCCAGGCTTATTTATTACAAAATCTGGAGGGCATATGTTTCCTGGTGTGAACTCAGGAAATGGCATCCTAGAAAGTATGTCATTAGCAGGATCTTGGCCTTTCTCCAGTCAGGCCTAGAAATGAATTTGGCCATAAGCACTATCAAGGTGCAGATTTCGGCCCTGTCAATGTTTTTTCAGAAGCCACTTGCATCGCATTCCCTGGTGCAGGCTTTCATCCAGGGGGCCATGCGGTTAAGACCGCCAGTCAAACCTCTGGTATGCCTATGGGATCTGAATTTGATTTTCTCGGCTTTGCAGGGGCAACCATTTGAACCTTTGCATCTGGCTTCATTAGTTCTCCTGACTAAAAAATTGGTCTTCTTGGTAGCCATATCCATGACTAGAAGAGTATCAGAGCTAGCAGCTCTCTCCAGCAAGGACCGTATCTAATTATTCATAAGGACCGGGTGGTCATGCGTCCCAACAGGTCCTTTCTACCTAAGGTGGTTTCGGGATTCCATTTGAATCAAGACGTAATCCTACCATCCTTTTTTCCGGACCCACAGTCCGCAGAAGAAGAATCTTTGCACACTTTGGATGTGGTTGGAGCAATCAGTATATATCTTCAAGCAACTGCTCAGATAAGGAAAACTGATTGCTTGTTTATTTTGCCAGAAGGCCCTAAGAAGGGCCAGGCGGCGTCAAAATCCACTCTCTCAAGGTGGATTAGACAGGTTATTTCTCAGGCCTATAGTGTAAAGGGGAAGATTCCTCCTTTTCAAGTGAAAGCGCACTCAACGAGGGCTGTAAGTGCTTCTTGGGCGGTGCATCACCAGGCCTCCCTGGCTCAGATCTGTAAGGCTGCAACTTGGTCATCAGTCCACACATTCACCAGATTCTATCAGGTGGATGTTAGAGGGCAAGAGGATATCGCCTTCGGGCGCAGTGTACTGCAGGCTGCAGTTTAGGTCCTCCGGTCCCTGGCGGTCTATAATTATGATCTGTGTCTCCCTCCCCTCAATCTGAGCATTGCTTTGGGACATCCCACTATGTAATGAAGCTCCTGTGTCCCGTGATGTATGATCAAGAAAATGGGATTTTTATATACAGCTTACCTGTAAAATCCTTTTCTTGAGAGTACATCACGGGACACAGGGCTCCCGCACCTCTTGGGTTTTACGTGGTTTCTTATTGCTTTGCTACAAAACTGAGGTGCCTCCCATATGGGAGGGGTTATATAGGGGAGGAATTCTCCTTAATTGGGGTCAACCAGTGTCCAATCACCAGAGGTGCCTATATAACCCACTATGTAATGAAGCTCCTGTGTCCCGTGATTTACTCTCAAGAAAAGGATTTTACAGGTAAGCTGTATATAAAAATCCCATTATTTATTAGCTATGAACAGCAAGAATACAAAATACATAACCAACAGCATCCCTTAGTTCCTAATATAAACCCCACACAGAATCCCTATAAGAGGGAATCATTCAATACTCAACCAATTCCCCAAGAATCAATACCTAAAATATGATAAATATAAAAACATTCCTCCTCTCAATAGAGAGGGGCATGTCAATGCAGTGGATAACTCCCACCCTCACCTAATATATGAAACCCCCTATCTTACACCTATAAATACCCCCAGCCACCTAAGGTGAGAACTGACCTGGGCAAATTCTAAAGGCAACAGTGTGATTCCATACCACGGAAATAGTTCACACTGCTCCCTTCTGAAATGATCCAACCAAAAAGAATCCGAATTATGTGTATGGAATCCACAGTCAGTCTGTCAATCAGTCAGGGACAATACATAGTAGTGGATCTTCCCAACTGAAAAAAAAAGAAACGTAAAAACATTATAGAAAAAGCTGTTGGTATGCAATATTTAATGTTCTCCTCATAATAGTCCTCCAGTGGTCTAGAAGGAAAAAGAAGGGGGCGAAAAAAAGAGTATAATTGTCCGTAATTCATTTCTAATAATCACATGTGACTGGATAGGTGAAATCAGGCACTGGGTAAATTGGATGGATCATCGGGATCTCTGTTATCATATTCATCCGATATATAAAACACGTAAAGACAATCTCACTGACATCATCCTAGTAACCATATGCCAAGGTTCCCACAACTGCAGGTATATCCTCTAAGCAATAGTGGAGAAAGTTTCTCTTGGTTACTTACTGGATTTTGATCCCACAAGTTTTTCTCTCCGGTCTGGGATAAATTTAAAATTGTCCATCTGTGTATGGTAGCCTTAGATCTCCAATCGCCGGTTTACCGAACTGAGATCGTAATAGCAGCTCCTCGCGGGTAGCTTCACAGCCTCAGTGCCTGTTTTCAGATGATAATCACATCAGTCTTTTTCCATAATCATCTTGTGTTGTCCACTCCAGATAAATCATCAGTTCTTCAGTGCAGCATCTCAAGCCAGTAAAAACGGTCCTGACTAGGGGAGGTGAATCAAAGAAAATGGGGGTGTCTGTCCCAGCCTAAAAGCTAACAGTTTACATGTTTCATTCCTTAAGTATCAGAACTTTGTCAAAGCGTCAGTGAGAGGTTACAGTGTTCAGGCACCACCTACAAAAAAGGTCCAATTTTGGCCTGTATGTAAATGTAAAGAAAATTGGGGAACAAATTGTGTGGGGGGGACCCTTTGGGTCTGGTATGGATTTTAACCACTTCCCTACCGGCGCATTGTGAAATTACTCCATCAGGAACACTCCCTCCCTCCTGCAGCCCATCACAGTACCGAGTACCGGTTTCCAGCCTATTAGACTACCCGAGTACTATCTGCAGCCCATCAGAGTACCCAAGTACCTATCTACAGCCCATGTCTCATAGAATATATATTGGGGTGTTTTCTTTCCAAAATGGGGTCATTTTGTGGGTAATTCCACTGTACTGGTGCTCCAGGACCTTCAAAAGTGTGATAAATAGGAATGAAATTGGAGGTGTAATTTATGCTCCTAGGACGCTTGATGGTGCTCTCTGCATGTTGGGCCTCTCTATGTGGCCAGGCTTTGAAAAAGTCTCGCACGTGTGGTATCGCCATACTCAGGAGAAGTAGCAGAATGTATTTTGGGGTGTAATTGGAAGTATGCATATGTTGTGTGAGACTAATAACTTGTTATTATGACAATTTTGTGTAAAAAAAAAAAAAGAATTTCTTCAATTTCCTAAGAATTGTGGGAAAAAAATACAACTTCAAAATCTCAGCATGCATCTTACTAAATACCTTGGACTGTCTACTTTCCAAAAAGGGGTAATTTGGGGGGTATTTGTACTGTTTCAACATTTTAGGGCCTCAAGAAATGAGATAGACCCTCAGTACATCAGGTGTGATCAAATTTTTATGATTTGCACCATAGGTGTAGACTCTATAACTTTCACACAGACTAAATAATATCCACTAATTTGGGTTATTTTTATCAAAGATATGTAGCAGTATACATTTTGGCCCACATTTTTGAACAAAAATTACTTATTTGCAAAATTTTATAATAGAAACTAAAACATTGTTGTGTTTTTTTTTTCAATTTTTTCTCTCTTTTTTTATTATATCACAAAAAATAAAAAACCCAGTGGTGATTAAATACCACTAAAAGAAAGCTCTATTTGTGTGGAAAAAAAATGATAAAAATTTTGTTTGGGTAAAGTGTTGCATGACAAGGTAATTGTCATTCAAAATGTGAGAGCACTGAAAGCTGAAAATTGGTCTGGGCAGGAAGGTGGTGAAAGTGCCCTGTACTGAAGTAGTTAATGGGAACCCTATGATAGAATTAAGAAAAAAATCGGCATGGGGTCCCCCCCCAAAATCCGTACCAGGCCCTTTGGGTCTGGTATAGATTTTAAGGGGAACTCCACACCAAAATTTGAAAAAAAAAATGGGAGTTGGGATCTGCGGGCTTCCAGATTCCGATAAGCCCCCCCCACCTGCAGCCCCCGACAACTACAGCCCAGGGTTGTCGGGAAGAGGCCTTTGTTCCCATCAACATAGTGACAAGGTGCTTTGGAGTGGGGGGGGCGCCCCACTGCCCCAAAGCAGCCACCCACCGTGTTGAGATGTTGAGGGCATGTGGCCTGGTATGGCTCGCCCCCCCATTTCCTGACCTGCCAGGCTGCATGCTTGGATAATGGTCTAGTATGGGTTTTGGGGGAACCCCACTCCAATTTTTTAAAAATTTTGGTGTGGGGGGGAACAAGTCCACGCCATTGTTTTCATTATTTTTTTAATCTGTATTTCCAGGAGGATACTTTTCAGCTGCGAGCAAGTTTAAATTAAATTTTTCCTTTTGAAATGTAATTATTGCTGTGGCATGTTCTACACATTGTACAGATGCGTCACTTTACAGGAAGACTAAGGTGACCCCCCCAGGCACAATATTTAATGGAATATTTCATTTTTATTATTTCACTTTAAGCATCATTAAAATCATTGCTCCTTTATTTGTTTACAAAAAGTTTTTATTCGATGAATATAAAAAAGAGTACAACTGTAACGTCAGACCAGATTGGGTATATAGAGCGAGACAAGATATTCATAAACAAGGTGGGATACAAAGGATTAGTAAGTACAGAAATCGACCTGAGGGCATAAAAGGCAAAGCAAATGCTAAAGGGCGAAAGTTAGGAAAACATACAGGGTCCTAATGGGAGTGTCCTATGAATTATAGTAGTGTCGTGTTCCAGTGTTTCCATTTATCATCAAATATCTGCATAGTATCAAATAAAATATGGTGGATGCGTTCAAATAATTTAATAGTTTCCATTCTTGCTATGACCTGAGCCCAAGGGAGAGATGGAGAACGCCAGTTAAAAGCAATGACCCAATGGATCGCTACAAAAAGTGTGTAAATAAGCTTCCTACAGTGTGTTGGTATATCAGGGATGGAAGAAAAACATAGGCAGATTTGCATCGTAAAAGTAATAGGACGGCCTACTATAGTGGAAACTACAGCGGAGGACTTCTGCCATATTGGGTTAAGGTGACTACAGCTCCAAAAGATATGTGATAGTGTGCCTGTTTCATTGCAACCACGAAAGCAAAGTGGGGAAACTGCAGGATATATCGAATGGATTTTTGCAGGGGTCATGTACCATCTCGTATGCAGTTTAACAGCGGTCTCCCGTATTGAGTATGATCTTGTACTTTTAAACATGTTGGTTAGCATTTTCTGCCATTCAGTCGGATCGAATGATAAGCCTATATCCGTTTCCCATTTGAGCATTGGTTTGGTTTTATCATCTAGTGTAGTCTCCATAAGTGAGCGATATATGATAGAGATAATACCTCTATCTCTAGGGGAATGAGAGCATATACGTTCAAAACAGGTGCTTTGCAGGCGCATGTCCAAGGAGCCTCTAAGCTGGAAAAAGTGTTTAATTATTGTGTAATTATGTAGTTGTGTGGGGGGAAGTTTGTATTGCGTTTGTAATTGAGGAAAAGACTTAAAGTGGGTTCCTGTCTTAAAGCTTTGGAATGTGGTTATGTTAGCCTTGTGCCATAGAAAGAACTGTGAGGAGTCGAGGAACGCTTGGGGAAACTCGGGATCTCCTAGGTATGAGAGTAAAGGCGAGATAGAGGAGGCTAGATGGAATTTCTTTCTATAAAGTGACCATAAATACATAGATTGATATACGATTGTATTGCGAGAGGTGAAACAACTGGGTTTAATTGAATTCGACCATAGTAATCCCGAGGGTAGAAAGGGGTAGATGGAGTGGCTTTCGAAATTTGAGCCAAGGAATATTGGCTGGAGGACTATGCCATTGAGCTGATTGGGCCAGTCTGGCAGATAAATAGTAAAGCCAAAGATTTGGGAGGCCTAGACCTCCCATGGGTAGAGGTCTATATAGCAAGGATTTATGGAATCTGGGCTTTTTATGGTGCCAAATAAATTTGTTAATATCTCTTTGAATGGAGTCTATGTAGATTTTTGTGATATAAATAGGTAGGGATCTAAAGAAAAAAAGTAATTTTGGTAATATAGCCATCTTTATGGCCGTGACCCTGCCAAGGAATGAGATATGATATTTATCCCAAGTAAGTAGGAGCGATCTAATATTTGAAACTACAGGGTGATAATTTGCTTGGAACAAAGTTTTAAATTCAGGGGTAAGTTGTATACCTAGGTAGCGAAATGTTTGGGTGCACCAAGCAAAGGGGAAGTGGCGTTGTAATGATAAGGCTAAGTCATTAGGGATATTAATGGGCATAGCTGAGCATTTGGCCAAATTGACTCCTAATCCTGAAATAGTATGAAAAGAGTCTAACAAAGTGATTAAGTTGGGAAGCGCAATTAGGGGGTTAATTATAAATAAAAGTACATCGTCAGCATATAGGCTTATTTTGAATTCGTCTGGGCCTTTGTGATAACCTTGGATGTTAGTGTTTTCTTTAATGGCACGGGCTAGGGGCTCTATTGCAAGAGCAAAGAGGAGGGGGGATAAAGGACATCCCTGCCTTGTGCCTCTCTGTAGTGGAAAAAATTGGGAGTTATTACCTGGTAATTTTATTCTGGTTTGGGGTTCTCTATATAAGGCGTGGAAGCCGTGTAAAAATTCGCCTGAGATACAGAATTTGGGTAATAGGTGGTCTAAGTAGGACCAGCTGACGCTATCAAACGCCTTGTGAACGTCAAGGCTAAGCAAGAGTGTTTGGTTAGAGTTGAGATTGGCGTCCTGAATTATGTTGGTGACCAAGCAAATATTGTCAGTAATTTGTCGGCTTGGGATAAACCCGGTTTGATCCGGTAAGATTAGGGAAGATATAACAGAGGCCAACCTATTGGCTAACAATTTACCGAAGATTTTTAAATCATTATTTATCACTGAGATAGGGCGAAAGTTTTGGGGGAGAGTGTGGTCTTTGTGGGGTTTGGGGATAAGGGACATGTTGGCTAATAACATTTCTGCAGGGAAGTCATTACCTTTTAATATATGGTTATAGAGAGAAGTCAGTTTGGGAGATAGGATGTGTGCAAATTTCTTGTAGTAGGAGGCAGAGTATCCGTCTGGACCTGGTGCAGTAGAGGTTTTAAGTGATTTGATAAGCGTCGAGATCTCTAGCTCTGAGCATGGGGCGTTTAACATTTCTATCTGTTGGGGTGATAAGGATGGCAGTGAGAGGTTCGAGAACCAAGATTGGGAGGAAGGATCCTTGGTAGGATAAGGAGCAGCATATAGCTTTTCATAGTATTCTGCAAAGATTTTAATTATGTCACTTGGGTGTGAGACCAAAGCGCCTGTCGAGTTACGGAGTTTGTAATTGTGAGTCGGTTTAACAGTTTGGTTGAGTTTGCGTGCAAACATTGTAGGAGCTGAGTTACTGTAAAGGAGGAATTTAGCTTTTGCCCATCGTAGAGATTTTTCTGTTTTATCAGATAATAAAAGGTCTAAAGTTTGTTTTTTGCTAGTTATCTGCTGTAATAAATCGGGGGTAGGTGATTGGTTATAACAATTGTATAGTTTATCAAGTGTTTTTGTAAGTGTTCTAAGTTCCAATAATTTAGCCTTGTTCTTTTTGGAGGCTATGTTGATGAGATGACCACGCATCACTGCTTTGTGGGCAGTCCATAGAGAGCCAGGTTGGGTGTCTGGAAGCTGATTCTCAGTAAAATAGTCATTAAGATGTGTTGTAAGAGTATCTATAATTGATGAGTCAGTTAACAGAGAGTCATTTAGTCTCCAGGTGTAAGTGGTGGGCTTAAGGCCTAATCTAGAGATGCTAAAAGACACGATTTGGTGGTCTGACCATGGGCAGACATGTATATCTGCGCTGGTGGAATTTGCAAGTACTGTGGGAGTGCAGAAGATGTAGTCTATACGGGCTGAGCTATCGTGTGGGTGTGAATAGAAAGTATATGATTTACAGCCGATATTATGTGCTCGCCATGCGTCTAAAAGTTGATGCGTGTTTAAACTGTGTGTGAGGGATTTAGGGAAGGCCTTGGAGGAGGGGGTAATATTACTTCTGTCAAGGGTGGGGTGTGCTGTTAGATTAAAGTCGCCGCCTACTATCATGTGGGGAGATATATATCTATCAAGAATGGTAAAAAATTGTTGAAAAAAAGTTGCTTGTGCAGCATTTGGGGCGTAGACAGAGGCAATTGTTGTGGTACGGCCTTGCAGTTTACCTTGCAGGATTATAAATCTGCTACTAGGGTCTCTATAAACATGTTCGGGGTCAAAAAATAGTGAGTTTTTATAGGAGATTTGGAAGTATAGGAAGTTACAAAGAATTGTTTATATGATTTGTCAAAGTATTGTGGGTGGTTATCGGTAGAGAAATGGGTCTCTTGGAGCAGGAGGATATCTGCGCCAAGGCTTTTATATTGATAAAAGGCTTTTTTGCATTTTTGTGGTAGGTTAAAGTCTTGAACATTATGTGATAAACTTTTTAAAGCCATTGGTAAATTATCAATTTTTTGAGTAACATATCACAAACGGGATAGAGTGAATTTGCATATCGTGGAGGGACCATAAGCAGAATGCATACATAATAACAGAAATAATGAAGAAATCTATGTCTTGGCATTGTAAGGGTAACTGTCTGACTGACTAAAACATTTGGAATACTTAAAGGAATGTAAAATTTATATAATGATATAACTGATTTATAGAGTATCATTGAAAAAATCAGAAAAGAGAAAAGACCCAGAATAAAGAAGTGGCTCAGTAGGAGGCAGGAAAAAAAGCCGGGTCTTTTTCTCATTATCCTAAAAGCAATGGGGTCATAAGAAAAAAAAACCTTAATAACCAAAAAATACAAGATAACTTTGGACAACAAGTCCAATATCAACCAGTGGGCCCAGAAAAGAGAGGGGACCAGTGGCTGATAGGGGGGCATGACAGCGGACGAGGGGAGACCAGTTGCCCGAAAGACAACAGTGCATAACAAATAAGTGCATAGGTGTAAGAATGCCGTCCCAATTTTGCAGGCTGTAAAAACCGTAAAGGGTGGTTAAAAAAAAAGAACAGGGGGGTGGGGGGGGAGAACCCAACGTTCAGCCCGGGACATAGAGGTTGGATTGATAGACTGAGTAGTGAACGAATAGGCCTAAGTGGCCAACAGCTAAAGGGAAAAAATAAATGTTAAATTTGAGCTTGAGTTTGTGATGACTGAGAACGTAGGAGAAATGATGATTCAGGCTGGCTTGTCGCGGAGAGATTGGCGCCAACTACTTTGACCACGGCGTGAAGAAGGTGTGTTCCATATAGGACTAGGTGCCGGTGTAGAAGGATCGGAATGTCCGGTTCCAAGAGTCCCAACTTAATCAGTATCTCCTTTCCTTCTGATGCGTTGTATGCTGTATATGTTGAGCCATTATGTGGTACCGTGAGTTTGAAGGGAATCCCCATCTGTAGCGGATCCGAGCAGCTTGTAGCACAGAAGTGACCTCTTTCATCTTTCGTCTACGGTCTAATGTAGCTTGGAAGATGTCTGGATAAATTTGAATTTTTAACTCCCTCCAGTTCAATGTTGGTGGAGTTTCTTGCTGAGCGCAGGATTTCTTCCTTAGTCAAATAGTCTTTAAGACACAGTATGATATCACGAGGCGGTTTATCTGCAGGAGGCTTGGGGCGGAGTGCCCTGTGTATCCTGTCGCATGTGAACCATGAGGAAGGGGTGGTGGGGAGGAGTGATTGAAATATTTTGATGGCCGCCGCAGGGAGGTCGGTGACAGTTTCGGGAATGCCACGCAAACGAAGATTATTTCTACGGTTACGATTGTCGAGGTCCTCGACCTGCGATTGAACCATTTGGAAGTTTTCAGCCAAGGATTCGTAATCTTTACGAAGATCAGCGTGCGCTAGTGCCAGCTCATCGTGTTTGGTCTCTAGGATATCCGTTCGGTTGCCTAGGTTCGTAATTTCCAATGATAAAGTGTTCGTAGCTTTGTGTAATTCTGATTGGAAAGTCCCAGCTAGCTTTTCATACATAGATGTCAGGCTATCTTCCAAGTCTGCTTTAGTGAGATATGCGGGACACTCACCATCATCCTGAGCTGGAGAGGAGATTCCAGGGCAGACCTCTGGGGATGAAGTGGACCGCCGTGCCTGGGCGCCATCTTTAGCCATGCTTGTTCTGGGAGTTGTGCGGAGGAGGTAAGTTGTAAGTGACCCTTGCGGCTTGTTATTCTTCGATTTTTTGCGGGACAGCATACACCTGGAACTCCCGCAGGGGTGTCTGACAATTTGAGTTAAGTTTGGTGGGATAATAGCCCTGCAGGAAGGCGAAATGTCTTCGTTCCTCTGGAGCTCTCTCTAAGGACGTCCGCTCTCCATCACGCCGCGCATGTGCCCCCAAAATCACTGCTCCTTTAAAAACGATTGTTTTAAAAACTTTTATTGCATTGATATATGTTCCCTAGGGCAGTACCCGGGTCCCCCATACACTTTTACTGGCAATATCTTGCATATAAGCCTTTAAAATGAGGACTTTTGAGTTTTCATGTTTGTGTCCCATAGACTTTAACGACTTGCCGATCAGCCACAGTACATATACTGCGGCAGGTCGGCTCTATTGCGCAAAACAACGTACTTGATAGATGTACATGATCACTCCACAGAGAGGCAGAACAGGTATCTGCCTATGTAAACAAGGCGAAACCCCGTTCTGACAGGGGACAACACAGAGATCTGCCGTTCCTAGTGATCAGAAACAGCGATCTCTGTGTTGTCCCAGTGAGCCCATCCCCCACACAGTTAGAACACACCCAGAGGACACAGTTAACCCCTTGATTCCCCCGTAGCTTTAACCCCTTCACTGTCAGTGTCTTTTATACATTGATCAGTGCATTTTTTAGCACTGATCCCTGTAATAATGTCACTAGTCCCCAAAAAGTGTCACTTGGTGTCAGATTTGTCCGCCACAATGTCAAAGGCCCGCTAAAAATCGCAGAATGCCGCCATTACCAGTAAAACCATTTAAAAAAAAATGAATGTCCATAAATCTATTCTGTATTTTGTAGACGCTTTAACTTTTGCTCAAACCAATCAATATAAGCTTATTGCAATTTTTTTTACCAAAAATATGTAGAAAAATACAAATTGGCCTAAACTGATGAATACATTTGTTTTTTATATATTTATTTTGAATTAGTATTATAGCAGAAAGAAAAAAATATTGTTGGTATTGTGTTGTTAATAGCGCAACAAATAAAAACCGCAGAGGTGATCAAATACCACCAAAAGAGAGCTCTATTTGGGGGGAAAAAGGACATCAATTTTGTTTGGGTACAGCGTTGCCGCGCAATTGTCAGTTTAAGCGATGCAGTGTCGTATCGCAAAAAATGGCTTGGTCATTAAGGGGGTAAATCCTTCGGGGGCTGAAGTGGTTTATAGAATTTGCATGTTCAGTAGAAATTTCTGCCTGCTTGAGATGTTCTGGTGCAAACCAAACCCAGAGGTGTTCGGCCCATCCCTACTGATGACACACAGGTGTGCAATAGGGTTGATTAGCAGCAGACTGAAGCCCCATTGAAAGCAATGAGAGGCTGACAGCTCCTGCTGCTAATTGACAGGAACCCCTGCTGAGTCTTCTACATATAAAGCCCCTTTCACACGGGACGGATCAGTAATGATCCGCACCGTGATGATCCGCACCGTGATGATCCGCTTGCTCAGCAGGGATCGCTCCGTTTGTCCCCGCTGAGCCAGCGGATAACAGGGCAGTCCCAGCACACTGTACAGGGACCGCCCTGTCTGCTCTCCGTTCTCCTCTATGGGGGATCGGATGAACACGGACCGTCTGTCCGTGTTCATCCGATCCACTCTGCAGACGGATAGAAAAATAGGATTTTCCTCCATCTACAGAATCAAACAATAGCAGAGGCGGACGATATCGGGTGTTTGCGGATGTTCATCCGCAAACACCCGCTATCCCATAGGGATGCATGCATGTCCGTATTCCAACCGCAAATGGATGGATGAAATACAGACATACGGTCCGCATGTGTGAAAGGGGCCTTATCATTAAGGCTGGGTTCACATTAATGCGTTTGCAGACACTACACGTGATTTACACCTAATGCCTATGCACATTGCAGTGTGAATTCAGCTTTACAGTTTTTATGGCTGAAATCACATTGCATTCGCACCAAAATGGTGCAGGCAGGGGCGTACCTAGAGCATTTGGCACCCGGGGCGGATCCTATATCTGGCACCCCCCACCTTAAAATGTAAAAACACCCCACTGTGCCCCCTGCATACCTCTGCATCCTTCAATATCTTTTTGTCACTGCTGTGTACCCCTCTCCACAACTGCCCCTCTGGACCCCTTTAAATTACACATCACCCTGCACCTCTGGACACATTTACATTACACATCACCCTGCACCTCTGGACCCCTTTACATTACACAGCACCCTGCACTTCTGGACCCCTTTACATTACACAGCACCCTGCACCTCTGGACCCCTTTACATTACACAGGACCTTGCACCTAAGGACCTCTTTACATTACACAGCATCCTGCACCTCTGGACCCCTTTACATTACACAGCCCTTGTACCCCTGGACCCCTTTACATAACACAGTACCCCGAACCTCCTGACCCCTTTACATTACACAGCCCTTGTACCTATTGACCCCTTTACATTACACAGCTCCCTGCACCTCTGGACCCCTTTACATTAGACAGCACCCTGAACCTCTGGACCCCTTTACATCACACAGCCCTTCTACCTCTGGACCCCTTTACATTACACAGCACCCTGCACCTCTGCACCCCTTTACATCACACAGCCCCTCACAGCTCTGGACCCCCTGCATGTTACACAGACCCCCTACAGTGCAGACCTCCCTACCGTACAGGCCCCCCATCTACAGTGTAGAACCCCCTACAGTACAGAATCCTCACCTACAGTGCAGACCCTCCTACAGTACAGACCCCTCCACCCTACAGCGCACACCCCCCCCCCCCCCCCTACAGCACAGACCCCCCTACAGTACAGAATCCTCCCCTACAGTGCAAACCCTCCTACAGTACAGACCCCTCCACCCTACAGCGCAGACCCCCCTAGAGTACAGACTTTCCTACAGTACAGACTTCCCTACAGTACAGACCTCTCCCCCTACAGTGCAAAACCCCCCCTACAGTACAGAATCCTCCCTTACAGTAAGAACTCCCCTACAGTACAGACCCCCTTACAGTGCAGGCCCCTCCCCTGCAGTACAGACCCCCCTACAGTGCAGAATCCTCCCCTACAGTACAGACCCCCCCTACAGTACAGACCCCCCCTACAGTACAGACCCCTCCCCCCTACAGTGCATACCCCCCTACACTGCAGACCCCCCTACAGTGCCAAATCTTCCCCCTACTGTACAGACCCCTCCCCTATAGTGCAGACCCCCTATAGTACAGACCCCGCCTACAGTGCAGGACCCCCCCTACAGTGCAGACCTCCCTACAGTGCAGACCTCCCTACAGTGCAGGACCCCCTACAGTGCAGACCCCCCTACAGTGCAGGACTCCCCTACAGTGCAGGACCCCCCCTACAGTGCAGACCCCCCCACAGTGCAGACCCCCCTACAGTAAAGAACCCCCTACAGTGCCAACTCTTCCCCTACTGTACAGACCCCTCCCCCTATAGTGCAGACCCTTCTATAGTACAGACCCCCCTACAGTACAGGACCCCCCTACAGTGCAGACCCACCCCCACAGTGCACAGACCCCCCTACAGTGCAGACCCCTACAGTGCAGACCCCCCCACAGTGCAGACCCCCCACAGTGCACAGACCCCCCTACAGTGCACAGACCCCACCTACAGTGCAGACCCCCCCACAGTGCACAGACCCCCCTACAGTGCAGACCCCCCCCCCCCCACAGTGCACAGACCCCCCTACAGTGCTCAGACCCCCCTAACAATACAGCCACCCCCCCACAGACCCATAATGTACCTGAACACACATGAAGAGCCCTGACGGCTCAGTGATCCAGGACCCGGCGCAATAATCCCCTTCTCTCTGTGGTCGTGTGACTCACGTTGCGCCGTTCTGATCAGTCTCAGCAGCGGCTGTCACTCACAGCCGAGCAGAGTGAAGCCGCCTCCCCCTCCTCCTTTACGTCTACACAGTGCTGTGCATGCAGGAGGAGGGGGAGGCGGCTTCACTGTGAGTGACAGCCGCTTCTGAGACTGATCAGAACGGCGCGACTTGACCACAGAGAGAAGGGGATTGTTGCCCGGGTCCCAGATCACTAAGCCGACAGGTGTCACTCCACTCGGGTGCTGCTCGCACCTCCCCCCTGCAATGCCGCCCACTGCCAGTGCCTCGGGCTCTCTCTGTGTGGGCTGCGAACCCACGGCGCTGTCTCCTCTTCAGTTGCGGAGGGGGAGGGCGCTGGCCTGACACCCCCCCAATGTGTGGCACCCGGGGCGGCCCGCCCCCCCGCCCCCCACTTAGTCCGCCACTGGGTGCAGGGCCCTTTTTTGTCCGCAAAGGAATCGTATCGCATGGATGTTCAGACCCCTGTGATCCGATTTCCTCCAACTCCACAGTTCGCACTGCGTTCTGCGAACCAATTTTGAGGTGTCATTAACTTTATATTGACACCTGCAGCAGTTCGCAGAGTGCAGCGTGAACTGCCTGGGATTCTGATGGGGTGCACAGAAATCACTGTGGCCCCCGCACAGTGATTTGCATGTATAGCTTGTATAACAGTGTCAATTTGCTGTCCCCTCAAAATAACTCAACACAAAGCCATTAATGTCTAAAGCGCTGTCAACAAAAGTGAGTACACCCCTAAGTGTAAATGCCCAATTACCCATTTTTCCCTCACCGGTGTCATGAGACTCTTTAGTTTTACAAGGTCTCAGGTGTGAATGGATAGCAGGTGTGTTAAATTTTGTGTTATAGCTCTCTCATACTGGTTACTTGAAGTTTTTTTTTTTTTTTTAACAAAAGTGAACTTTATTCAAACAAAGCATACAGGTCAGCTTATAGCGTACAGTCCTTCAATAGAATATCCATGTACATACATCAATCAGAAAACAAATCTCCACATAATGGGCATGTGCAAGAAACGTGCATAGAATTAGTCAACTTCTGCGCCAAATTGCACAGCGTTTGGTAAGGGGAGTGGGGGGGGGGGGGGGGAGCGGGGAAGGGTACCAATAGGAAAAGGGGGAAGAAATAGTACAGGGTCCCAGAGGCAAAGGGAGACATTACCAGGGAAGGGGAAGTGCGGGGGGGGGGGGGGGGTCGGGAATGCAGGAGAGGGGTAAGTGTGAGCCAAAGGCCCGACAGAGGGGAGAAGGGGGGGAAAGGGGGGGAGGGGGGCAGGGAAAGGGGTTCATCCGAAGAGCAAGTAACAAACACCAAACGCACGTCTCTCGCTTCCCGCCGTTGGATCATCAATCCCCATCTGGGTCTGGGGGAGTCACCTCCAATGACAGGGAGCCCCACAAGTCTATCCAAGAGGACCAGATTTTGTCAAATTTTTGTGGGACAATTTCTATGATATATGTAATCTTATACAGCGGTAAAACAATATTCAAGGTATTTCTCCAAGCAGTGACGGTGGGCGGGAGCTCAGACCTCCATTTCAACAACACCTCCCTTCGAGTGTAGTATGTAGCAAAGGCCGCAAACAGTCTCCCATATTTCCCTACAGCATGGTCATCCACCACATTCAAAAGCATAAGTTCTGGCTTCAACTGGAGAGAGCTTTCAGCAGTCTGATTAATACCAGTCAGAACCTGTTCCCAGTACTCTTGTAGCACTGGGCAGGACCACACCATGTGCATAAAGGTGGCCTCCTCACTACCGCATCTAGCACAGATGGGGGACCTATCCCTGTAAATAGCCGCCAATCTCTGTGGCGTATAATAGGCCCGATGCAAAAAATTTCAACTGTATAAAACGGTCCCTAGCCGAGATCAAGGTCGAGACATAAGAGGAGACACAGGACTCCCAATCTTCCACCCCAGGGACGGCATGTCCCTTTTCCATTTAGTGTATACCCGGGGCAGTTTGGGCGACTTAGAGGCTGTCAGGTGAAAATAAATTGTGGATAGGGGAGCTAGTAGAAGCTTAGCAGTCAACAGCGTCTCAACTGGATCCTTCCCAAGAACCACCCCTCTCGGGAATTGATGCTGAAAGGCATGCCTCAGCTGTAGAAATCGAAAAAACATCCAGTTCGGCAGATCATATTTAGCCTTAAGTTCTGGGAACGTACCCAGCCTACCCCCATCACTACGTGTTTTAAAGTCACAATCCCCTTGCTGGCCCACACCTGCGGGTCCGGGATACTCCGAAAATGGGACAGATTCGGATTACCCCACAGGGGCATATGGGGGGAGACCACACCAGGAGTCCGATGGATCGCCCTAGCCTGGCAGCACACCCTAACAGTTGTGCGCATCAGGGTAGTAATGTTGGGGTGCGCTCCGACACCTCAAAAAAGCGAATTACTTAGAGCTGCGTAAGACCCCAGAATCGCGGCCTCCAGGGTCACCGCTGGGTTGTCCCTCGGCTGCGAAAACCACCACCGGGCAGTAACCAACACCGCCACCCAGTAGTAGCGCTGGAAGTCGGGAAGGGCGAGGCCCACCCTGCCCAACCGCCAGCTGCAGGGTGGACAGTGGCCAAACGTGGCACCCTGCCCAACCATACAAAGGAGGTGACTATAGACTCTATCTTGTTGAAGTAGGCCACAGGGATCACAATCGGGCTATTTATAAATAGGGTAGAGAAACTTCGGCAAAAAAAACATTTTAATAAGGTTCACTCTACCCACCGGAGTCAGGGGCAGCGCCTTCCAGTCCATGCATCGCTTGGAGAAGTGGGTCAAGAGCGGGTTCAGGTTAAGCTCCATATACCTAGCCGTTGGACCACCCATCCAGATCCCCAAATACTTAAAACTATCCACCCAGACCAGCGGGTACTGCATAGTGGGCCTAGGCCTGGTCGGGCTCAGAGGGTAAATTAAGGACTTCCCCAGTTGACCCTTAACACCCGAGTATATCCCAAAATTCATCGACTAACTGTAGGGCTGCAGGGAGCAAGGAGGAGACATCAGCCAGATACAGAATAGTGTCATCCCCATACAAGGATATCTTCTCCTCTACTACTCCCACCCGAATTCCCCGAACCGTGGACACATCACGAATTTTGGTGGCCAGAGGCTCCATCGCCAGGGCAAAAAGCCCAGGCGACAGCGGGCATCTCTGCCGGGTACCCCTACCCAGGGGGAAGGCCCACGAGAGGGAGTTTGTTGGTGCGTATATGAGCGGTCGGCGAGGCGTACATCAATTGCAGCCACTGAATAAACACAGGTCCAAAACCAAATTTTCGAAGGACAGCCCAGAGGTAATCCCATTCTACCGAATCAAAAGCCTTTTCTGCGTCCAAGGACACCACCACCCCCAGGCTGTCCTCCCGTGTTCTATCCATATGCATCAGCAATCTGCGTATGTTAATGTCAGTCCCTCTGCCCGGCATGAACCCGGACTGGTCCGGGTGAACCAAAGCTGTGATTACCGTGTTCAGGTGGCCTGCCAGAACCTTTGCCAGGATTTTTCAGATCTACGTTCAGGAGAGATATGGGCCGGTACGAGGAACACAGTTCAGGATTATTGCCAGGCTTAGGGAGGACTACAATAACCGCCTCCGACATTGTCCCAGGAAGTACCCCACTGTCCCGCGCTTTCAACATGACCTCTCTAAAGATGGGTAGCATATCTTCCGCATAGTGTTTAAAAAACTCAGCGGGGGAACCCGTCCGGACCTGGCGTTTCCCCCCCTGCAATGAATTGACAGCTCTTTGCACTTCCGACAGTGTTAGGGACTATCTAGAGCTTCCCTCGCCGTGTCGGTAAGACACGGCAGGTCCACTTGATCCAAATAGAGACTCAGTTCCTCCTCTGTATACCGGGCTCTAGAGCTATAAAGATCCTGATAGTAAGAGGCAAATCTAGCATTGATCTGAGACGGATCAGTTAGAACTTCCCCATCAGGTGACTGAATACGCAATATCGAGACCAGGGAGGAATGCTCTCTGGACAACCATGCCAACAGTCTACCATTGCGCTCGCCCTGCTCAAAAATTCTCTGGCTCTGATGAGTAAACGGATTTTTGTAGCGGAGGCTCGTAGAAGGTTAACATCTCTCAGAGCTTCCCTGAAACAGGAGTACGCCTGAGGCGTACGATCACTAACATATCTAGACTCCATAAGTCGAACCCTATCCTTAGCTTCCAGAAGGTCTCTCCTAGCTTCCCCTATGAACCCCACCAATGTGAGCTTGAAATTGCCCACGCATACAAACTTTGAAGGCATCCCAAGTGTCCGGAATGGGGACATCTCTATCCCGCATGTTCCAGAAAGCAGCAATATCCGCCTTACCCGGTATAGCTATCCGTGGGTCAGTGAGCCAAAACCTTGAGAGGCGCCAAAGGCTCTCTGAGGGGGGGGGGGGGCAGGATAATTCCAGCGTCAGGGAGACTGGGGGCATGGTCCGAGATCCCCCTGGGTAAAATGGAGATGTCCCTCACCTTAGAAAGGACAGGACCCCCCGAATACACCAGGTCAATCCTGGAAAACGTCTTGTACATCGCCGAGTGGCAGGTAAATGCCCTTAGCTGGGGGTGTCGCCAACGCCAGACGTCAGTGAGGTTAAACACTTCGGCCCAGGCCCTCAGCGCCACAGTAGTGGCAGAGTTACTGCGACAGTCTGTCCATTGCGGGGTCTGGGACCATGTTAAAGTCCCCCATCAGCAGGATATTATCCTTGTCATATTGCGTGAGTTTTGTCACAATCTGGTATAATAACGACACAGAGGCCGGTGGAGGTATGTATAAACCCACCAACACCACCTCCAGGGACATAATATTAGCATGGATGATGACAAATCTCCCCATCGGGTCCACCTCCAGGGCCAAAAAGTTGAAAAGATAGAGACTTACGTATAAGGATACTCACTCCCCTCGCTAAGTTCGAATCGGTCGAGTGATAGGAGTGGCCCACCCAATTTCTGCGCAAACTCATCACTCTACCCCCTGTTAGGTGTGTCTTTTGCAAAATACAAACGTGGGGAGAGTGCTTTTGCAAAAACTGGAACACCAGTGACCTCTTAATCTTAGAGTTCAGGCCCCTGGTGTTCCAGGATACAATTTTACAGGAAGACATTGAGCTCCACATACCACTCTATAGGTCTAGATCGAGCTCCCACCACACCGACACTTCGTACCTGCTGTAATACAATTTCAATGTAAGACATAAAACAGTTATGACATATATCAAGCTGACTCACACGAACACCAACATGTTTGAACAAAACAAAAACCCCAAACCCAACCCCCACCCAACCCGGAGGGGGTTCACTCCCAAACCAAAAAGGGGCAACAGGCCCCCGTGGGGACATGCACTACAAGAGGGCACCAGAGTCCCGTCCTCTGAGGTACAGTACATGGAGCGGGTAACGGAGTCCGGAAAGTCATTGCAAACACTTGGAAGGGCACGGGGGCCACTCGCCCACCAGGCGGCCTCCGCGGCCAGGTCCGCAGGTCCAAGGGGCCAGGGGTACTGTACCATGGGGGCCTCAGAAAAAGAACTGGCTCAGCAGGGCAGATGGTGTATTCAGGAGATAAGGCAAACCACAATTGGAGACCAACTAGACCAGGCCTCCCCTCAACAGGTTGCAGTCAACTCGTCCCCCACCCCTCCAGGACCCCCAAACAAACAGGATAACAGGAGACGTCTAAGCAGCTGGCAGAGTGCCAACCAAGTTCAGTGTGCTGGTAGATCAAGGGTGACTAACTTGGACAAGGGGGATGAGAAGGCCCGGGGGGCGCTCGCCCACAAGGCAGCAGCCATGTCCAGTTCCACAGCTCTAAAGGGCCGGGGGCACGGCAGCACCGGGGGCCTCGTAAAGGGCAACTAGCTCAGCAGAGCAGGTGGCGTGGTCCAAAAAGGGGGGGGGAATCCACAATAGACGTCAGTCCAGTCCAGGCTGTCCTCCACGGGGTTCAGTCAACTTGCCCCCCACCTCACCAAGGTCCCCAAGCAAACAGGGTATCAGGATATGTCCAAGTGGCCAGCTGAGTGGCAACAAAGTTCAGGTTACTGGTAGGTCATTGCCTCCGCACTGTTTCAATCCACGAGGAGGCCTCTACCGGGGAGGTAAAAAATCTCACCGTCTCCCCATCTTCCACTCGCGGCCGGGAAGAGCATACTATATTTCAACCCCTTGGAGCGCAGCTTGGCTCGGACCGCATCAAATGACTTGCGTTGGCGCTGTGTCTCCATGGTGTAGTCAGGGAATATCATTAGCCTCGCATTTTCAACTTAAGTTCCTGAAGCGCCCTAGCCTCCCGCAGCACCACATCCCTGTCCTTGTAATGCAAAAGTTTAAAGATAAAGGTGCGGGGTGGAGCGCCTGGTGGGCCACGTGTAGCCGGCATACGGTGAGCCCGTTCGACTGTAAAAAAGGGAGAGAAATGGGCCCTCGGCAGAAGCTCCTTAAGCAAGCGTTCTATAAAGGTAACAGGGTCATTACCTTCGGAGCCCTCCGGGAAGGCCAACGATGCGCAGATTATTGCGCAGATTCCGGTTCTCAGCGTCCTCTGCGCGGGTCTCCAGGGCCTTGACTCTGGCCTTCAGGGTATGGAGGTCACCTGCATGGTCCCGCACCGCATCCTCCGTCATCGATACCCGCTGCTCCACCTCTGCAACTCGGCCGTGGAAGGAATCCAGGTCGCGGCGAATAAAATCCACGTTGGTCTGCAGGTGGTCCTTTTTGTCCATCAGCACTGCCTGACCCGTGGCTATAGTCTGCAGAGCTGTGGCGATGTCCGCCGCGTCCGCGGGAGGGGGTCCGCGGCTTCCGTCTGAGACGCCATGTGGCTCGAGGATGCGGCCCGGCCTCTGGCCGGGGCCTTGTCTCGTACGGCTGTTGGTTGCGAAATTCTTCGTGACCGCCACCGGGCATGGCCCGGGTATCCCCCACCACTGACAGAGTGCGCTCCACCACCCAGTGGCACTCGGATGCCACCGTAAAAGGAGGATTAATGGCCGGACTCCGGAGCTCTGTTAAAAAGCGTCCTCTCCCAGCGCCATCTTGGACACGCCCCCTCTGGAAGTTTAATATGGCACCTCATGGCAAAGAACTCTCTGAGGATCTAAAAAGAAAGAGATGTTGCTCTACATGGCTTAGGCTATAAGAAGATTGCCAAGACCTGAAACTGAGCTGCACCATGGTGGCCAAGACCATGCAGCGGTTTAACAGGACACGTTCCACTCAGAACAGGCCTCACCATGGTTAACCAAAGAAGTCATATCCAGAGGTTGTCTTTGGGAAATAGACATATGAGTGCTGCCAGTTTTGCTATAGAGGTTAAGGGGGTAGGGGGTCAGCCTGTCAGTGATAAGACCATACGCCACAAACTGCATCAAATTGGTCTTTATGGCTTGTCATCTCAGATTTAAGCCTCTTCTAAAGATGATGCACAAGAAAGCCTGCAAACGGTTTTCTGAAGACAAGCAGACTAAGGACATGGATTACTGGAACCATGTACTGTGATCTGATGACACCAAGATAAACTTATTTGGGTTCAGATGGTGTCAAAAGTGTGTGGCGGCAACCAGGTGAGCAATACAAAGAAAATTGTGTCTTGCCTACAGTCAAGCATGGTGGTGGGAGTGTTATGGTCTGGGGCTATATGAGTGCTGCCGGCACTGGGGAGCTACAGTTCATTGAGGGATCCATGAATGCCAACATATACTGTGACATCCTGAAGCAGAGCATGATCCCCTTCCTTCGAAGACTGCACTACAGGGCAGTATTCCTACATGATAACGACCCCAAATACACCTCCAAGATGACCCCTGCTTCGTTAAAAAAGCTGAGGGTAAAGGTGATCTACTGGCCAAGCATGTCTCCAGACATAAACCCTATTGAGCATCTGTGGAGAATTCTCAAATGGAAGGTGGAGGAGCACAAGGTCTCTAACATGCACCAGCTCCGTGATGTAATCATGGAAGAGGAGTGGAAGAGGACTCCAGTGACAACTTGTGAAGCTCTGGTGAACTCCATGCCCAAGAGGGTTAAGACAGTGCTGGAAAATATTGGTGGCCACATAATATATTGATGCTTTAAGCCCAATTTGGACATTTTCACGTAGGGGTGTACTCACTTTTGTTGCCAGCGGTTTAGACATTACTGGCTGTGTGTTGAGTTATTTTGAGGGGACAACAAATTTACACTGTTATACAAGCTGTACACTTACTACTTTACATTGTAGCTAAGTGTAATTTCTTCCGTGTTGTCACATGAAAAGATATAATAAAATATTTACAAAAATGTGAGAGGTGTACTCATTTGTGAGATACTGTATGCAAATTAAAACGTTATTGAGCTAGAGTTATGTGTTTAGACCCTTTTTTCACAAAACAGTACAGTAGTTAAGAATGCTTAAAATATTGTTTACTTGTGTCTCCTCATTTAACGACCTATTCATTTAACGAGACCTGGTCCTTGGAATGGAACCTGGTCATTAAGTGAGGAGAGCCTGTATACATTACAGTGTTACAGATTTCCAAAATAGATTACACATTGTTGAAACACCTTAGAACAGCCTATAAATATGAAAAAACTATGTCTTTGATCTCTCATAATAATGAAGATATGATTATTTACATTGAAGGGGCTGATTTTCCAAAAGGTTGCAAGACTGGTGGGCCTGTGTTTTTATTGTTTTTATTAAACCAAAGGAAGATATACCTGGTTAGCAATTGAATGCATTATATATTTTTTAGCTGACCAGCTATCTGGATATGTAGAAGACTGTATGAAATCTTTAAAATGGATCAGAAGTTAAGGTTTTTATTGCAGTATTTGTCCCCGGCTGGGGAGATTCTGGTGACCACTGTCACTGGGACAGAAAAAATAAGGAAAAAATACCAAATTTTAGGTTGTCAACTAAACAGGGAAAATTTTCCAATGGTGACACTTCTTCTAGTGACAATTTAGGATTTCCCTCAGTTTGTAAAGATTTGCTCCTATTTCATCTACAGGACAGGGAATTAAAGAAAAGCGAGACAAAAATGGCAAGAAATCATGACAGGCTTTTTAACCTATCCCTACTATATTCAATAGAGAAAAAAAAATCTTTAAAAATACTGTAACGTGGCAGCTGGAGGAGGTGGTACACACGTAAGCATGTTGAGTTCTATGCTGCCCCAGCTAGGAGGGTTATTGTTAATATGTTTCATATTTGTGGGCTTTCTTGGACCAACCTACTGGTCCTGTGCTATATAATAATGGGACAGGGGTCAGATTCAGAGTGTGAGAGGGTGCGCATAATACAAGACATTTTTCGTCACCACGGTCTGTCCATACTGCCTACTACAAAAGATGGAGCTCCAGTGGATAAATAACCTTCTACAGAGCATGTGACCACTGGGACCAACAAATCATTTGAAGACACAAGATCTGGGACTCTATCCTACGCAGGTATGCTGGGTCATTCATCAAGCCTGAGTTAGGGTTTAGGGTTGTTAGGAAGAGACTGTGGACTTTTTTCTGTATACTGCAAATTTTCAGTAAAGTTTGTGAAACTTTGTCCTTGCCTGGTCTGAGGTTACTCAAGGGGTATAATGCAAGTAATCAGCACAAATAGTCTACAGCTGTTTATTAAGCATGTTGGTATTTGAAGACAGCTTTGTAGGAGTTCATACAGTGTTAAAGTGGTTGTAAACCCTTACAAACCACTTTGACCTACAGGTAAGCCTAGATTAAGGCTTACCTGTAGGTCCAAGAAATATCTCCTAAACCTATACGGTTTAGGAGATATTTACCTGAAGACAGCTGCTGTCTACGGCACAGGCGCACCGGGCAAGCTGCAGATCGCGGAGATATGCCGCGAGTGTCGGCTCCCGCGCACATGCGCGGGAGTGACGTCATCGCTGCTCCGGCGAATCACAGTGCCGGAGCAGCGAGACCAACCAAGAAAATGGACACTCGGAACTACAGGGGACAGCAGTGACTTCGCTGGCTCCTGTGTCAGGTAAGTGACACATAATGGACTACTATGTGATGCATAGTAGTCCATTATGCTTTACCTTTGCAGGGAATCAAAGAAGAAGTAAATCAATCAGGCTTTTTTGCAAGACCTTTTTAGTGAGCTGCTGACCCCATTCACTTGAATGGGTGAGATTTGGCACCAGTACTTCCTGCCAAAGTTTTATTGCAAAGCATCTCAGTCACGCCATATGTGTAGTGGGTTGATAGGTGGAAGGTAAATACTTCCTCCATGTTTCCCTACTTGATGGGTGCCAAGTGAGATTTCTTTTGAGCTATGCTAGGCACCTTGAACTTGAGTCACTGCGTTACACATGGGGTACCTTTACTTGAACAAACGACTGAACTCTCTTGATGTTAACCACTTCGGTCCCATAAAAATTTACCCCCTTCCTGACCAGGCCATTTTTTGTGATACACCACTGAGTCGCTTTAACTGACAATTGCACAAAATGTACGTTCTTTTTTTAACCACAAAAAAGTGGTATTTTTGGTGGTATTTGATCACCTCTGCAGATTAAATTTTTTGCGCTATACACAAATGAAGAGCGCCAATTTTGAAAAAAAAAAAAAACATTTTTACTTTTAGGCCAATATGTATTTTTCTACATATTTTTGGTAAAAGAAAATGCAATAAGCGTATATTGATTGGTTTGAGCAAAAGTTATAGCGTCTACAAAATAAGGGACATATTTATGGCATTTTTATTTATTTTACTAGTAATTGCGGCAATCAGCAATTTTTATCAGGACTGCTACATTGCGGCAGACAGATTGTTCTGTCAGATTGTTCTGGATTATTCTGGCTCTTGTGCCCACAATTGCGGGTGGCTGGCAGCGGTCACGCCCGCTGGCCACGTGCATCGGGGCCCCACCTGTGCAGCAGGCGCTCACGTGCACCTTCTATGACTATTAAAGGAGCCGGCATACATATACGGTGATTGGCGCAGGAGAGCCACTCTGCTGCCGTATATGTACAGTAGACGATCAGGAAGTGGTTAATATACATCACCACAGTCACTGTTGTATTTAGGAGGGATGTGTAGAGCTCATGCCCTCTCCACCTGTGCAGCGTATTTCTGGTACATCACTCCCAGAAACTGAATGAGGTCCCGCCGTGCACCTGCCACTGACTGGCATGCGTGCACCACCTTTACTCTTTCTTCTGTACCTGACCTCTGTGGCGTTGATCTGCTCCCGCTGCTATTGGAGATGGACCTGCTCATGGAGGGATTGCCGACAACTCCTCCTGCAAGAGGCTATACCACTTGTCACTTGTAAAAACCTAAATATGACGGGCTGCAAGTGAAACCTTGATTACCTCTGGTAACCACTTGTATCTTAAAGAGGAAGTAAACCCTGATTGGCTTTTCCACCACCAATCTGAACGCTGATGTGCAAGGGAGGCAGCTACAAATACACAATGGGGTACCATTTTAAACATATTTAGTTATTTTTAATATATATATTAATGAATAGATGACTGAAATAAATTGGAGAAGGGGAAGAAGGTTCTACACTTACATCTCAACACTGTATTTACTATATATGACCAAAATATATATATATTAATTTTAAGCACAAACAAAAGCATTTTTGCCTTATTGATAACACACTGCATAAGTACGCAGTTTGTGATATCTTTTCATATTTATGAGGCACTTTTAATCTGAACTTATCATGTCCTGCAGAAGATGAAGGTGTTAACAAAATAGTGTCATCTTTTTACTTGTTTTCTTTTACTGAACAGGTACATGCTATAAAATATCGTCTTTACTGTTTATAGTTTATTTATTAACTGGGATAAAGTCAAAAGGAAATGACTAGATCCAACTTTTTTTTTTTTTTCTAATAAAATCAACCTTCTATGTACGTAATATACCATTGTTTTAGTCTGCATGAAAAAAGTTAAATAACATATCTGGTCACAGACAATCAAGTGTTCTGAGATACTGTATGTATTTAAACAAAAGGTCACTGTTCTCGCTATTAATAACATCTGAAATGTTACACCTAAGCACACATCAGTGTGAGCCCTTTACTAAACATTTCTAAATATATCAACCCAGCTTAAATTCATAGCTTGTGCACACAAATATAGAATTTGGCATATGCCCGTTTCAACTCTCTTAAAGGGATATAGGCTTTTTTTCTTTGTGTCTTTATTTTTTCATACATATGTAAAAAATGACAACCATTTTAATATTATACATTATTAATAAATCACTTATCCATGAGTAACTACTCCTCTTTAGCAAGTCATTGCGAGCAGGTCTATGCCATTTGATACTGCATGAAACCCTGCTTCTCTTATTCAGCCAGTAGAAGGTGCAATTCATATAGTAGTTATAGACCAGCAGCACCATTAGAAACATACCTTGTAACAAGTACTGTAGTAGGGGATCTGTAGGGGATCTGGATTTATCCATCTAAGGGCTATGGATTTACTAGCCATGAATAGCGTTCCTTGTATAAAAATTCTATATAGTCCAAAAAGGCAAACTTCAGGGGTAAACAGAATTGGAAGGTTTAGCAAGTGATGGGCTTTGGGCTTGTGTCAATTGCATCAGTTTGACATCACTTTGAGATGCTGCTGAAATTATTCAGAATTCACTGACACGTGCATTTGACCTTCTTCTGACCTGCGTTTGACCTGCTTCAAGTGCATTTTGCAATCCCATAGTATGCATTCACTTGTATGGGAATGTAAAATCTGCTTCACATGAAAAAAAAAGATCTTTAGAAAAAGTACACCTTACTGTATGACGCGTACACACGACCAGACTTTCTGTCAGAAAAGGTCCGATGGTCTTCCTGACGGAGTTCCGACGGACTTTCAACAGAGTTACGATGGACCTCCACCGACCCAATGGACTTGCCCACACACGAACGGACCAAGTCCGTTAGTTTTGAACGTGTTGACGTAAGACGAAACTAGAAATTGTATTTGGTCCATTGGACCAGCATACAGACGAATGGTTTTCCTAATAGAAATTGATTCCATCGGACAGATTTGAAACATGTTCTATTTCTTGGTCCGTCAGAATTTTTGAAGGACAAAGTCAGATGAAGCCCACAGAGGATCGAAATGTCAGACGGAGTGATTCCGTCTGACTTTTTCTGCCAGAAAGTCTGGTTGTGTGTATGCGGCATTAGTGTTCCATGGAAAACAATATTGTCTCTGCTTTATATTTTGGAGCTTAAAATTTATCCTGCGTGCCTAGCTCCTAACGGTTCCTCTTTTGAAGCCAAACCTCCATGAACCTCCTTCCTCCTCAGATGTCTCTCTTAATGACTTGATGTATAGAAATCTATACAGAGTGTACAGTTTCCTTCCAAAGTGATAAACTGTAAATCTTTCATTTCACATTTAAATGATTGCATTTGCTATTTTGAAAAGCCATTACATAGGAAAGGTATTGGGTTTAAACAATTGCTTCCTGCATATTCATTCATCATGGTCTACAGTATGTGTAGGCAGGTGCAGTCTGTTTTTTCCACTGCAGGTGGTTCTCATCCACAGCGGCAGTGCAGGGGGAGAGAAAGGCAAGAGGGACATGGTTCCTCTCTGGTTTCCTGGGTCACTGGGGCAGCAATCCGGTTGGATGCTGACAGCCCATTTGACCCTGGTGGCCATTGTGGGTCAGACAGAGTCTATTTGAGACCTTGGTGAGATGTTCAAAGCTTTGGATATTTTTATAACCTAACTCTGCTTTAAACTTCTCCACATCTTTATCCCTGACCTGTCTGGTGTGTCCCTTGGCCTTCATGATGCTGTTTGTCCACTAAGGTTCTCTAACAAACCTCTGAGAGCTTCACAGAACAGCTGTATTTATACTGAGATTCAATTACACACAGGTGGACTGTTTAAATAGGTGACTCCTGATTCCACTAGATTTTATTTAGGGGTATCAGAGTAAAGGGGGTTGAATACAAATACACGCCACACTTTGCAGATATTTATTTGTAAAGAATATGGAAAATCATTTATCATTTTCTTTCCACTTCACAATTATGTGCCAGTTTGTGCTTTTCTATCACATACAATCCCAATAAAATACATTTAAGTTTTTGGTTGTAACATGACAAAATGTGGAAAATGTCAAGGGGTATGAATACTTTTTCAAGGCACAATATATACTGTATGTGTGGTGTGAATCTGTACTCACCTTTAATCCAAAGTAATCATTCCACAGACCACCCCCTATCTGTTTATTTTAGAATTTAGAATGTCTTGTAGAATGCTTTTTTTGACTTGATGTTTTATTCAAATAATTCACTTGTGATTGTTATTGCACTACTTTGTTCTTAACATTTGTATATTACATATTGTTCTTTTTTTCTATGCAAGTACACATTGGATATACAGATGTTTATTTTTTTTATTATTATTGTTATTTTCATGGATACATTAAACAGAGTAAAATAAATAAATCAGATAACTACCCTAAATATAAAAAAAAAACCTAAAAGTTCAAGCAAATTTCACCACAACAGCACAGTGACTGAAACTGAGAGTTTTCAATGTATTTGCCCCAGAAGAAAATATGATAGATTCACATTATAAGTAATCCAACTCAATTTAGTTCTATCACTGTCAATCAAATACCAGTTCTAAATTACAGCTTTTTGTGATGTTTTGACACAGATTCTTTGCGGTAACTCTGTCCATAGAGTCCATTCAAGCTCCTATAACTATTTCAGGCATTTTTATATTTTTTACTGTTACTGTCACTCTTTTATATGCAGTTAGAGCCCATTCACACAGGGGCAACTCCTGATCCGACTTCAGGTCGCCCCAAGTCGCCTCAGGTCGCCTCAGGTCGGACAACATTTAAAAAGCAATGTAAGTGAATGAGAGCCGTCTTAATGCACACTACTGAAGTCGCTCCGACTTCAGAAAAGGTTCCTGTACTACTTCTATCCGACTTGTAGGCGACCGGTACCCATTGATTTCAATGGAGATCGCCTCCAAGTCGGATCTCCGTCTATACGGAGGCGACTTTGACAGAATTATTAGCTCTGAAGGGGGAACTCCACGGCAAATTTCTGAAAAAAATTTGGCGTGGGTTCCCCCTCCGAGAGCATACCAGGCCCTTAGGTCTGGTATGGATTCCAAGGGGAACCCCCTACGCCGAAAAAACGGCGTGGGGGTCCCCCCCAGATCCACACCAGACCCTTATCCGAGCACGCTACCCGGCCGGCCAGGAAAGGGGGTGGGGACGAGCGGGCGCCCCCCCCCCTCCTGAGCCGTACCAGGCCGCGTGCCCTCAACATGGGGGGGGTGCCTTGGGGGAGGGGGGCATGCGGCCCCCCCACCCCAAAGCACCTTGTCCCCATGTCGATGAGGACAAGGGCCTCTTCCCGACAACCCTGGCCGTTGGTTGTCGGGGTCTGCGGGCGGGGGGCTTATCGGAATCCGGGAGCCCCCTTTAATAAGGGGGCCCCCGGATACCGGCCCCCCACCCTATGTGAATGAGTATGGGGTACAATGTACCCCTACCCATTCACCTGTGGAAAAAAAGTACAAAAAAAAAACACAACACAGGGAAAAAATATTTTATTGCACAGCTCCGGGGGTCTTCCGTCTTCGGGGGTCTTCTCGCCGGACTCCTCCGCTATCTTCTTGTAGCTCTTTTACTAGCGGAGGAGTCCGGCTTTCTTCCTCCCCGCCGCCGGCCTCTTCTCCCGACTTCGGGGGTCTTGTCCCCCTCTTCGGTTCTTCTGCCGGGCCACCGCGCCTTCTTATAGCTCTTTTGCAGGCGGTGGCCCGGTCTTCTGTCGCCGCCGCCGCCGCCTTCCGTTCTTCTTCTTCTTCTTCTTCTTCTTCTTCTTCTTCTCCAGGAGATGTTGACACGACGCTCTCTCCGGCCACAATGCCAGGGACGCGCTCCGCTGCCACTTATATAGGGACAATGGGGCGGTGTCACATGGGTTGATGTCACATGGGTTGGTCACATGGGTTGATGTCACATGGTGACCCCCGCCCCCTTACCATGTGACATCAACCCATGTGACCAACCCATGTGACATCAACCCATGTGACACCGCCCCATTGTCCCTATATAAGTGGCAGCGGAGCGCGTCCCTGGCATTGTGGCCGGAGAGAGCGTCGTGTCAACATCTCCTGGAGAAGAAGAAGAAGAAGAAGAAGAAGAAGAAGAACGTAAGGCGGCGGCGGCGGCGGCGGCGACAGAAGACCGGGCCACCGCCTGCAAAAGAGCTATAAGAAGGCGCGGTGGCCCGGCAGAAGAACCGAAGAGGGGGACAAGACCCCCGAAGTCGGGAGAAGAGGCCGGCGGCGGGGAGGAAGAAAGCCGGACTCCTCCGCTAGTAAAAGAGCTACAAGAAGATAGCGGAGGAGTCCGGCGAGAAGACCCCCGAAGACAGAAGACCCCCGGAGCTGTGCAATAAAATATTTTTTCCCTGTGTTGTGTTTTTTTTTTGTACTTTTTTTCCACAGGTGAATGGGTAGGGGTACATTGTACCCCATACTCATTCACATAGGGTGGGGGGCCGGTATCCGGGGGCCCCCTTATTAAAGGGGGCTCCCGGATTCCGATAAGCCCCCCGCCCGCAGACCCCGACAACCAACGGCCAGGGTTGTCGGGAAGAGGCCCTTGTCCTCATCGACATGGGGACAAGGTGCTTTGGGGTGGGGGGGCCGCACGCCCCCCTCCCCCAAGGCACCCCCCCCATGTTGAGGGCACGCGGCCTGGTACGGCTCAGGAGGGGGGGGCCGCCCGCTCGTCCCCACCCCCTTTCCTGGCCGGCCGGGTAGCGTGCTCGGATAAGGGTCTGGTGTGGATCTGGGGGGGACCCCCACGCCGTTTTTTCGGCGTAGGGGGTTCCCCTTGGAATCCATACCAGACCTAAGGGCCTGGTATGCTCTCGGAGGGGGAACCCACGCCAAATTTTTTTCAGAAATTTGCCGTGGAGTTCCCCCTTGAGCTCATTCTCTGCTTGGCCTCGGCAAAAGTCGCCTGGCCTGGGGCGACTTGTAAGTCGTCCCAAGTCGGGCTTGAAGTCATCACAAGTCGTTTTGAAGTCGTCCCAAGTCGCGCTGTGATCTTAACTCAAGTCGTGTCCAAGTTGCCTGACTCAAGTCGCCTACAAGTCGTGTTGCCCCTGTGTGAATGGGCTCTTAGGATTGTGTGCAATGATGTAACGGAGATTTGATACAAATGTATTTGTTTTCTCAAGCAGGACGTCTAGTGAGTTATGCCCTGTACACACGGTCAGACATTCCGACCACAAAATACGTCCGATTTTTTCAGATAGATTTTGTCCAAAACTTGTGTTGCATACACACGGTCGCACAAAGTTGGCGGAAAATCCGATCGTTCTGAACGAGGTGACGTCAAACGCGTACGTCAGGGCTATGAATGGGCCAGTAGCCAATAGCTTTCGTCTCAGTTTATTCTGAGCATGTGTGGCACTTTGTCCGTCGGAACTGTCTACACATGATCATAATTTAAGCGATCGGATTTTGTTGTCGGAAAATTTTAGATCCTGCTCTCAAACTTAATGTGTCGGAAAAGCAGCCCTTGTACGATCGGATTTTCCGACAACATAATCCAATCGGACGTTTTCCATCGGAATTTCCGACCGTGTGTACAGGGCAGTACAGTATTTATATATTTTAAAGCATAATAGCCATTTGAGTATTTTTATATGAACACCACTGGTTATTTTAAGTAATTTAGCTAATTCCATGCTTGTAGTTTTTCTTCTCCTTCTTCTTATAAAGTGTAGCATGCAAACATTTTCTTTCCCTTACAGAGTGATTTCCATCTGCAGCTCTCTAGGGTAGCTTCCTGAGTCCTAGACCAGAGCACCATCTTGCTCCAGCCCTTCCTTTTTTTTATCCCACCTTCTGCTGGTTAAAAGCAGTGGGTTTGGATTTCATGCTGCCAAGGTGGCCTGGAAAACACTGGGCCTTTGTTCCCAACTATGGTAATATGAAGGACATTATACAGTATGTATTTCCAATTATTGGCAAATATGTTAATTAAGGCTACAACTTAAAAAAAGCAATGGAATGGCTCAATTTGAACTATGTTAAATATTAGATAGCCTTTCTCTTTCTAATGCTGAAACATGGGACTTGTGATGGACTTTCCATCATAACCACAGGAGACTGGCATCATAACCACATTAGTTAGTCTGGGTATAAGTGAAAGGTCTCAAAGAAGAAACATAGAGGCTGGGCAAATTATGTTTCTTCCTTGAGATCTTTTACTTATACCTAGAGTCAGTAATGTATTTAGGTTTTGTGCTGCCCTAGGCCTGACTAAACTCGTGTACCCCCTAATTTAATTATGACCCACCCCTTCCTGTCAAGGTCACACCCCTTGCTGTTTAAGACCTGCCCTGTCATTTTCAAGTGGGGACACGAGTTCTGAGGGCCTAGGGGGTGCAATAGATTCCCTTAATTTGCACAGATTTTCTCTCACTTCCTGTTTGGCTATGGGGCAGAAAGTGAAGGGCTATCTCTGCAATGAGACAGGGATGGTAAAAAAAATAAACTGACAGGGGCTATAATCCTCCCTTACTCTATCCAAGTGTTGCCTATTAGTTCTACTTTAGGCAGACATTTCTGATCATTTTTTGGACAGGACTTTTTTGGACTTTTGGAAGAAGATATAACCGTGCCAATGGTGCAGCAGAAAACAGCACAGTGAGGAAGATTTGTGGATCAGGATGATGAGACAGTTAAAATGAGAAGTTCTGCCCCCTCCAGTTGCGGAATGCCGACCGCTTGCATACCAAAAGCAGTGCGGCCACTTTATGGGGCCGCTAGACTAATTTGCCTTTCAGCCCAGTCCACCCATAATACTAGCGCTACAATAACAGTGTAGTGCAAGCCGGCGGGGACTCTTTCCGTGCTGCCCCCCCTGCAAAGTGCTGCTTTAGGCCTAGGCCTTATTGGCCTAGGCCAGGATACAGCGTTGCCAATGTTTCAGCTTAAAGGGGTTTTAAACCTTTGTGTTTTTTCAACTTAATGCATCCTATGCATTAAGGTTAAAATACACCTGGCAGTGACCGGCCCCCCAGTCCCCCGTTTTAGTTTCCTGAGCCCTGGAACTCGACCCGGCGGGTATGCGCTGTCTCTCTGCCAGGGGTTCTTGGCTCTTGATTGGATACATTGATAGCAACGCAGCCATTGGCTCCTGCTGCTGTCAATCAAATCCAATGATGTGGGCTCCGGGGGGCAGGCCGGAGTCATACATTCGATGGCTATGGAAGTAATGGAGCACTGGCCAACTTTTTTCACCCTGACTGATCCTCCTCCACTTTTGCTAAGGTGGTCTACAGCTGTTTTTTTTATTATACTTGCCAAAAATAAATAAATCCAAAGCACTAGATAGCAAGTTTCCTATGACCTTGGGTGGCAAAGCATAATTAGCCACTATGGCCTTTCTGTTAATTCTCTGGCCTTCAAAAATTCTATGACAAATAAAGCGGCATGTAAAATTCTGACTAATTGGATTAGTTCATACAAACAATTATTTTTACAGATTGCAGTGTCATTATTCAAGGGAAACAATGATATCAATGGGTATGGGTGGAAGAATGTGCTAATTGTTATTTAGCAGCCTCACAAGTCTTTCCCTCAGGGCCATTAAAAGGACATTTTCCCACATAGATTGTATTGTTTTGTTCATGTTAGCATCAGTTTCCTTTGGTTAAGCATTACCTCCTACATAGAACACATCACAGCTACCTTGTCCCTAGACATGTGGTGCCATTTTTTGTTATCTTTTTCTCTGTCTATACACACATATACTGGAAGTTCTTCTCCAGTTTCTCAGTATCAACAGTATAAAGTGTCTGTGTTAAAAGATGAACTTGGGAATTAGGATTCAGACTAATTAGTTTTGCTGTTATGCCAGGCTCAGACATGCAGCTGAGCAATAGAAACGGCCCCTGCCAATTGAATGTAAGCGGTCAGTGCTCTGGTTCCCAGGTACCACACAAGAAAAGACACGTATAGCTAGTGGTAATAATTAGTCACATTGAACTTAACTTGTTTAAGCAAGTCCAATTGAGTTTAACTACCACTTATGCCCGGTACACATGATCAGAAATATGTATGAAAAATGCCAATTTCGGAGCGATCCTACGATAATCTGATTGTTAGTAAAGAGCTTTTGAGAACCGATTAGGAAAGTTCATCCGATATTATTTACTCGAACATGCACGAAAAAAATATTTCGTACGATTTTCATTTAATCAGTATAGCTTTCCTTTGAAAATGCATAAAAAATGAATTACAACACATGACATCACTTCCAAATTTTTATTCTGTTGTACGAGAATTTTCGTGACTTTAGTAAACTCATCAGATTCAATCAGATTATCATGCAAAAAAAATTTAAGATCATTCATCCGATAATGTCATTGTGTGTACCAGACATAACTATACCAGTGTAGCACCCTCCTAGATAGGTGCTAGGAATAATTCAATTTAGTGCTGACTCGCTGTGTTCAGTGGAGCTGTGTTTTGGTTGGGTAGATTTAGAAAGTCTCACTGTAACCAGTGTGGCTGTAATTGTCTGTTAGGTCAATTTAACTGTGTGCACTGTAACCAGTGCAGCTGTATGTGATTAGTTAGGTTTGTTCATTGCTTTCAGCTGCTGCTAGTCTGACTGCTCCCTCTGCTTTCCAGAGAGCTGTGTAATTCTCTGGAACATAGGTGTGGGGCCATGCAGATGGAAGTATGAATATGTATGCAGCCCTGGCAAATCCCAGGGAGCAGGGCCCTGAAGGTTGCCAGGAGTTTGTATGAATACTCTGAGCCCTTGTACACACGGTCGGAGAATCTGTCGGAATGAGTCTTATCGGACCGTGTCGTCAGATAATCCGACTGTGTGTGGTATGCATCGGACTGATTCCATCCGAATCTCCATCCAACCCAATTTTCCAACATGTTGGAAATATTTCCCGACCAACTGGGCCGGACGGACCTAATCCGATCATGTGTAGAGCATTTTGATCGGACCAAGTGCCACGCATGCTCAGATCAAATTCCTACATCAAAGCTATTGGCTACTAGCCTGAATCTAGTCCCATCGTAACGAAATTACGTCATCACGTTCTGAAAGATCGGATTTTTCGCCAACTTGGCCCGACCGTGTGTATGCAACAGTTTCGGACACAATCCGTCGGACTAAATCCGACAGGCAAAATCCGACGGATTTGGTTGGCAAAATCTCCGACCGTGTGTACGTGGGCTTAGACACTGATCTTCTGGGTCTTTTCCTTTAGGAGAGGAAAATTCCATGTGCTTGCTGTTCATGAGGCCCCAGGTGGATGACGTGAGGCCCTGATGCTGAAATCTTCAGAAAGCTGACTGAGGGGCTGTCTAATGAAGATCCATTATGGTATCACTAGAGAAAGATGTCGGATGGATGTTGGAAGGATCCCACTGTCCCTTGACATTTTGTGAGTACAGACTGCTGTGAGAGATCTTAGAGACTTTTGGGCTGCCGCCACCCCTCTTGTGCTAGAGAGTCAGCAGTGTGTTTGTTTAAAGGGGACATCAGCTGGTGTTCTTATAGTCAGGAGATTGCTAATGCTACCAGCATTGTCAGGAGACATGGTGCAGCAACGCTGTTGTTGAGCTGTTTTCTCCTAGTGTTCAGCTGGACTCTATGTATTCATATCCTGAATATAGAGTGTATACTATGAGAAAAAAAACCTAAAAAATACAGCGCTGTTCCTATGTAAACTTAATGTGAAGTAATGAAACAAAAAAAAAAAACAAAAAAAAAAATTGTGAATTATAAACGCAGCAGCAGCTTTAACCGTGAGATACCCACAATTCAAATAATTATTCCCAAATAAGCTGCGCTATACTGATCCGATAAATGCTATGTGAAGCAAATGAGTGAATAAATAAAGCATGAAATCAAAAAATATTAACAAAGTGCAGACAGGGAAATGCATATACTAATGTTCAAATATTAGTCCATCATCCCATCAACAAAAAACGTTTGCTTGTAATCTCCAACGTGTTTTAAACACACCACACCGATATAGGAAAAGTGTCATCAGAGTTTGCAGGAAAAAAGAGGACTTCCACCACCAACACTACTGCCGCTTACCAGCTACACTGATCCCATCTCAGAGACCAGATATCGCCAAATCAAAAACGCTTCCTCTGAGTCAGGACTGCATGGAGGGTGTATCCTCTTTAAGCGCTTGGTTCAAATGGTTAGAAGAATCCTACGGCCACACCGCTTATTCCAATGGTTAGAAAAATCCTACGGACACACCGCTCATTGCCCAGCACATATAATAACGAAAGGAATCGCCATAGTGTGATATAGTCACGAAATTTAATATAATAAAAAAGATTGCACTTACATCAAGTAGAAAAAACTTTGCTTTGTAAAACAAACAAATTCGCCGGCCGGCTTAGTAACGCTGCCCGTCGCTTCCGGGTCCAGCGTAGATCGCGGTGACGTCAGTACGTCGCTCCTCCCTACGCCGTTTCGTTATAGGTAACGTCTTCCAGGGGCACAGGCGGCGTACTGACTCACCGCATTAAATAGCACTGTGTACAATTAACTCCGCCCCGCTCTGAGCTTCCATTGACCAATGGTCAATGGAATTGACCATTGGTCAATTGACGGCGAATTTGTTTGTTTTACAAAGCAAAGTTTTTTCTACTTGATGTAAGTGCAATCTTTTTTATTATATTAAATTTCGTGACTATATCACACTATGGCGATTCCTTTCGTTATTATATGTGCTGGGCAATGAGCGGTGTGAGCTTAAAGAGGATACACCCTCCATGCAGTCCTGACTCAGAGGAAGCGTTTTTGATTTGGCGATATCTGGTCTCTGAGATGGGATCAGTGTAGCTGGTAAGCGGCAGTAGTGTTGGTGGTGGAAGTCCTCTTTTTTCCTGCAAACTCTGATGACACTTTTCCTATATCGGTGTGGTGTGTTTAAAACACGTTGGAGATTACAAGCAAACGTTTTTTGTTGATGGGATGATGGACTAATATTTGAACATTAGTATATGCATTTCCCTGTCTGCACTTTGTTAATATTTTTTGATTTCATGCTTTATTTATTCACTCATTTGCTTCACATAGCATTTATCGGATCAGTATAGCGCAGCTTATTTGGGAATAAATATATACTATGAGAAAAGCAAAGCATCTTGGGATATGTAGTCTATGGAGTTAAGATCTGCATTCAGTTGGACTGGTTTTAACTACAAATACCAGGAAAGGAAGAACAGGATGCCGGGAGAGGTTATAAAAGGCCTTTGTGCTAGCGGGATCACTCTCTTGTTACCCCGGCCTGGAAGCTGATAGCAAGTGACTCTGTGTTGGTATGTGCTGGGGCCGAATAAGGGCCTGTGCTGTAAAGAGAGTCATTATGTGTGGGTGCAGGAGCATCTGTTGCGAGCTACCTCTATCTGACCAGCGGCGACCTGGAGGTACCTCTTCGCATGTCCACCCCAGATCCAGCCGGAACACTGTACCCTTCAGCATGGCTCCATAAGGGCCCATCGTTGAGGCTCACACCACTTCCATTACCAAGAGTTATTGGGACTGGTGAGCGGGCACTTGCCCATTCTTCTATCACAAAGACACTGCACGCTGCATGCAGACATCACTGTTTGTCCCTTTGCCCAAGCCAGTGGGATCTGATGCTACACTGACATTCTGTAGAGAAACCGCAGTGCTCCTTTTCCACATCACACCATAAGTACCCTTTGCTACACATTGCCATTTAAGGTGTCACCAGGTTACTTCATCTTCTCCCAATACCCTGGATTTCTCAAGTACTTCTTTAACCACTGCACATCCTGCCCATGTGCACATGACATTCACAGGAGGGATCTCCCATCCTGGGTGGGCGTCATATGATGTCCCAGGACTTCCCGGCCATCTGGGGGGCGCTCACTCGGGAGCCGATGCGTGTGCCCAGTGGCCTCGATGTCCGCCGGGCACCCGCGTTTGCCGTTAACTGAACAGAGCTGTGAATCTGTGTGTGTAAACACACAGATCGATGACCTGTCAGGTGAGAGGAGACCGATGGTGTGTTCCCAGTACAGAGGAACACAGATCAGACTCCTCCCCTTGCGAGTCCCAGTCCACTACATTTTGAATCACTCCCTAGGCAACACAGTTAACCCCTTCACTGTCAGTGACATTTATACAGTAATCAATGCATTTGTATAGCACTGATCGCCGCTGTATAAATGTGAATGGTTCCAAAATGGTGTCAAAAGTGTCCAATCTGTCCGCCACAATGTCACAGTCATGATAAAAATCGCAGATCGCCACCATTACTAGTAAAAAAATAATAATACTAAAAATGCTATAAAACTATCCCCTATTTTTTAGACGCTATAACTTTTGCGCAAACCAATAAATATACACTTATTATGATTTTATGTAGAAGAATACATATTGGCCTAAACTGAGGAAAAACAATTTTTTTTTTTTTTTACAAATTGGGATATTTATTATAGCAAAAAGTAAAAAATATTGTGTTTTTATATTCAAACTTGTCATTTTTCTTTTGTTTATAGCGCAAAAAATAAAAACCGCAGAGATGATCAAATACCACCAAAACAAACCTCTATTTGTGGGGAAAAAAATGAAAAATATTTAATTTGGGTACAGTGTAGCATGACCACGCAATTGTCATTCAAATTGTGACAGTGCTGAAAACTGGAAATTGTCTTGGGCAGGAAGGGGGTGAAAATGCCTTGTACTGAAGTGGTTAAAGAGCTAGATGAAATCCAAAGGCTTCTTTTTTCTGTGAATGGCTGCAACCTATCCTAATCCTCCTCCCCACTAAGGGACTGTTCAGTTAGTAACCTTAGTACAAGTGACTACACCCAGGACTCTATTTGCTAATAGAGCGAGTTGTACTTTTCCAGATTTAATAGTTCTAATAATGTAAGGACATTGTTATATCTTGGTGCTCCATTTGGCCTGTGGTGTTGAGTAGGGATGAGCCGAATACCCCTCGGTTCGGTTCGCACCAGAACTTTCGAACGGACCCCAAATTCGTACGAACGTTAGAACCCCATTGAAGTCTATGGGACTTGAACGTTCGAAATGAAAAGTGTTAATTTTAACGGCTAATATGCAAGATACTGTCCTAAAAAGGGTTTGGGGACCTGGCTCCTCCCCCAGGGGACATGGGTCAATGCCAAAAAACTTTTAAAAACGGCCGTTTTGGCGGGAGCAATGATTTTAATGACGATTAAAGTGAAAAAAAAAAAGTGAAATATTCCTTTAAATATCGTGCCTGGGGGGTGTCTGTAGTATGCCTGTGAAGTGCCACGTGTTTCCTGTGTTAGAACACTCCCTGCACAAAATGACATTTAACGGAAATAACGTCATTTAAAGCTGCTTGCGGTTTTAATGTTATATCTGGTTCCTGCAATATGGTTGAAAATCATTGAGAAAAATGGCATGGGTAGCCCTCCCTGCCCATTACTAGCCCCTTTGGGTCTTGTACGCATATTAAGGGGAACCCCGTACCCATATTAAAAAAAGGAAATACGTGTGGCCCCCAGGCCCTATATACTCAGAACAGCAGTATACAGGCGGTGCAAACAAGACAGGGACTGTGTAGGTTTGTTGTGTTAAGTTGAATCTGTTTGTAATTTTCAACTGGTACATTTTTAAAGTGTAGCTCCAGTCAAAAAAACTATTTTTAAGCTTTTTGGAAAACATAGGGAAGGGTTATCACCCCTGTATAATTTGTTTTGCCGTCCGTCTTTTTCAGGCCGCGTACACACGGGCGGACTGTTCGCCCAACTAAGTTCGTCAGACAATCCGACAAACAGTCCGCTCAAAATTTGCATGAACGGACTTGACCACACACGATGAACGAACAGTCCGCTGAAAGCGTGCGCGATGACGTGAACGGCACGTACGACGGGACGAGAAATTCGACGTCCAATACACTGCAATGCAACCTTCGCCGTGTAAATCCTTTCTGAGCATGCGCGAAACTTAGTCTGTCGAACAAGCCTACACACGAGCGGACTGTCCGCTGAAACCAAGTTTGGACGGACTGTCTTACGGAAATTCCGAAAGACTTTGTTCGTCAGACTGTCCGCTGAAACTGTCCACTGAAGCCCACACACGAGCGGATTGTCCGCTGAAACACTGTTCAGCGGACTAAGTTGGGCGAACAGTCCGCCCGTGTGTACGCGGCCTCAGAGCATGCAGACAGCACGCAAAATCTCCTACCGCTGACTGCTAGCTCTATTTAAAACGAGCAAGATATTTAGCTATATAGGTGGATATAGCGGTGTATACTGCGTTCAGAGCACGCAGACAGCATGCACAATCTCCTAACACTGACTGAAAGCTCTATTTAAAACGAGCAAGATATTTAGCTATATAGGTGGATATAGCGGTGTATACTGCGTTCAGAGCACGCAGACAGCATGCACAATCTCCTAACACTGACTGAAAGCTCTATTTAAAACGAGCAAGATACTTAGCTATATAGGTGGATATAGCGGTGTATACTGCGTTCAGAGCATGCAGACAGCACGCACAATTTCCTAACACTGAATGAAAGCTCTATTTAAAACGAGCAAGATATTTAGCTATATAGGTGGATATAGTGGTTTATACTGCGTTCAGAGCACGTAGACAGCATGCACAATCTCCTAAAACTGACTGAAAGCTCTATTTAAAACGAGCAAGATATTTAGCTATATAGGTGGATATAGCGGTGTATACTGCGTTCAGAGCACGCAGACAGCACGCACAATCTCCTAACACTGAATGAAAGCTCTATTTAAAACGAGCAAGATATTTAGCTATATAGGTGGATATAGCGGTGTATACTGCGTTCAGAGCACGCAGACAGCACGCACAATCTCCCAACACTGACTGACAGCTCTATTATAAAAGATCGATATATCGCTAGATATATAGGTGAATATAGCGGTGTATACTGCGGTCAGAGCACGCAGACAACAACCACTACAGAAGAGCAAGAACGAAAAATCGGCCGATAACGATCGGTGTATACTGTGTTGAAGGTACACAGAACACCCACTAACTGCTACAGATGCCAATACACTACACAAGGCCGCCACACTGGCGGCCTTATATAGTGTGGGGCGTGTACTACACAGCCTGAGCAATGATTGGAAACAGGCATCCTGCCTGTGGCCAATCATGGCTCTCCTCGCTGCCGGCGCTGTGATTGGCCAAGCATGTGGGGTCACGGTGCATGCTTGGCCAATCATGAGCCAGCAATGCACTGTGGGCCGTGAGCGCCACACGAATTTGGTGCGAACGGCCCATAACGTTCGGAATTCGCCGAACGGGCGAACAGCCAATGTTCCAGTCGAACACGAAGCTCATCCCTAGTGTTGAGGCGTAAAAGAGAGTAGTTTGGCACAAGTGAGGTCATCCCTCTGCCCTACTTCTGCCTGTTCACTGTTAGCTGAATAGAGTGTTGTTTGAAAATCTTTGCAAACAAAGATCCTTGAGGGAGTATAGTTATATGCTGTACAGCCGATATGGATTTATTATGAAATGCTGTTTTTATTCTATGCTTTTGTAAGTGCAATGTAAGAGGGGGGCTCAGTTTGTGGGAATATATTTTAAACAGGTTGAAGATACGAGGAGCTTTTCTTTACCTTATGTTATGTTAAAGAGCCAGCAATCGGAACCTATGTTTTAAATGACCTAAGCATCAGAGAGCGAATAATTAACCATTCAGGTGTTTAGAAGTGGCTTCTCCACATGTCAACGGGCATTTAAACCTATAAAGCCTGTTTTTTACATTGATCTGGTGAGTGTTGAATTTGAGGGGAGCAGAATCACTTGGTGCGGTGAAGGTGTCTAATGCCGCGTACACACGAGCGGACTGTATGGCGTACTTAGTCCGTCGAAACACATTTCAGCGGACAATCCGCTCGTGTGTGGGCTTCAGCGGACTTTTTCAGCGTGCAGTCCGGCGTACTAAGAATTTCGGATTTTTCGAAATTCTGTCCGTCGTACTTTGGTTTCAGCGGACAATCCGCTCGTCAGTATGCTAGTTCGATGGACTAAGAATGGCGCATGCCCAGAAAGGATTTACACGGCGGAAGGGTGCTTTGCTGTGTATTGGACTTCCTATTTCTAGTCCCGTCGTACGTGCTGTACACATCATCGCGCAAGCTTTCGACGGACTGTTTGGGTATCCATGTGTGGTCAAGTCCGTTCAGTGGAAAGTACGACGGACTGTCCGTCGGATTGTATGACAAACTAAGTACGCCATACAGTCCGCTCGTGCGTACGCGGCATAACATTCATCTGTCAAGCCCCCCAATTAACACATTTAGGAGTTCATTATAATTTGGACTTATTTGGTGGTGACATCATGAGGGCCGGAGCCTCTGGATGACATCACACGGTGACCCCTCTCCATGCCAATATAAGTAAAGACAAACCGCACACACAACATTAGAGCAGGAGAGAGTGTCGCTCGTCCCCACCCCCTTTCCTTACCTGCCAGGCTGTGTGCTCGGTTAAAAGGCTGGTATGGCTTTTGGGGGGACCCCCACACCGTTTTTCAGCGTGGTGGTTCCCCTTAAAATCCATACCAGACTGAAGGGCCTGGTATGCTCTTGGAGGGGGAACCCATTCTTTTTTTTTTTTATTTGGCATGGAGTTCCCCTTCAAGCTCATCAAGTCGCATGCCAAAGTCGGATCAGTTAATACGGCAATCTGACTTCAGTGATACTCAGTGTGCTGAAAGCGGACCTCCACCCTAAAGTGGAAGGTCCGCTCATTGGAACCCTCCCCCCCCCTCCGGTGCCACAATTGGCACCTTTCAGGGGGGAGGGAGGTGCAGATACCTGTATAATCCAGGTATCTGCACCCACTTCCCAAACAAGCTAGCTTCAGCTAGCCGCAGATGCCCCGCCCCCCCCCCCCCCAATTGTGTTCTGGGAAACACACAGTTCCCAGGATACAGCGGGGACCAGTGGAGACGCGCAGCGCGACTCGCGCATGCACAGTAGGGAACCGGGCAGTGAAACTACAATGCTTCACTTCCCGATTCCCAGACAGAGGATGGCGGCGGGGGCAGCCGAGAGACGAGCGATCGCTGGACCCTGGGACAGGTAAGTGTCCATTTATTAAAAGTCAGCAGCTGCAGTATTTGTAGCTGCTGACTTTTAATATTTTTTTGCAGGTGTCCCTCCTCTTGAAGTAGGATCAAAGTCAGACCAAGGTAGTGCAGGGACTACTTTGAAGTCGGCATGACTTGAAGTTGTACTAATATGAATGTTTGTCATTGGAAATCAAGGGAAACGACGTGTCATGCTACTCTGCAGTCCCAAATTGTGGAACAAGTCGTACAAGTGTGAAAAGGATCTTACTTGGAAATATAACACTCAATTTGCAACAAAGTAATACAATATTTGCTCAGCAAGGTGGCCCAGTGACTTTAGCTACCTACATACAGTATATGAGATGACAGTCACCCAATCTAGATATTTATAGAAAGATCAAGAGACATTGTCATGTCTGTGGGCTCAGTTTTAGGCCATTGACTGTCCACATTTTGGAAACAATTGATTTGCCATGTTAGAAAGCATGCCCTGATTGATATTGCTTTATCTGTCATAAGCAGCTATGGTAACCCCTCCTACCTCCTCTTATCCAATCACATAAACGTAATTTATTGATCAACTCCTCTCAAAACAGTAGTATTGGGGATTTTTTATTTGATCAGCTCATGCAGCCAATCAATCTGCTGAAGCAATGATGAGTGTATTCTGGCAGAGGAAGTAGTGCAGTGGTGCAGTAGTGCAGTGGGGAGGATTCCCCCATCCACCTCACTTGTGTGGCTGGGGGAACCTGTTAAATAATCTATTGCCAGCTTTAGGTAATTTCGTCTTGCACATTAGACATCAGGCTCTTGTGTACAGGTATATTCAGGCTCTCATACATATGGTGCTGCCATTCAAGTACTGAGGCCTGGAGGTAGAGGTGTTAAAGCTGAAAGTACAGGGTGGACCTCAACAGAATGACAATGGTTGTTCATTGTCCAATGAGAAGGCAAGTGAAATCTATAGGGCTTCAGTATTGTATAGTAGAGTTACAGAAAATGATGGAGCTTTAATTGAATGTAGTGGTGTCCCCTATCTTGGCTATACAGTATATCCCAAGTGTGTATTTAGAAGTTTCACCAGAATTCTTCTTTAACTCACATGTTCCAATTATATCTCCCTGTCCTAAAATACTGTAAATCAGTATGATCAGAAAACAAGTATCTATAAGTCAGTATTTAAAAAATATACATTCTGCGACAGAATGTTATTCCTTATGGATTCTACATAAGGTTCATCAGCACGTTGAGATGAATCACTGGTACATTTAATCCTGGTAATATAAAATACATTACGCAGATTCTTGTTATTCAGGTCTGGCTTGCACCAGAAATTTTAATTAAACATATGGCCTACTGTATTTCCATCATCTTTTGGTTAAAAAAAACTGCCTTGACAGAAACCTGCTTATGACTTGTTCTTAAAAATACCAACTCACTTATTAGTGCTTAACTGCCTAAGGGGGCACTGAGCTGGAACAAGTACACAGGTCCAGAGTCCCGACTTAACTATCTGTATGTTAGTTGTGGTGAATGACTCACTAATAGTGGAACAAGATAAACAATTTCAGAATCTGCAATTTATTGGTTACAGCCTTCATATTTCTTTTCTAACCAATTCTATTCAGTAGAACAACTACAAACATTTGTTTTGTATCAAATAAATATATCTAGAGCATGCTAAAGAGATTGTACCCTGATTGTGCAACCACATGTAGCACAACCACAGTAAGGGCTGCTGGTGAATGTGGTCGTCTCCTACCCTGCACAGCCAGGCACATGAATTTCCAGTCGCTCAGAGACAAGAAACAGTCCTTGCAGCTCTGTTTTTTTTTTTTATTAGTGAATTTCAACTTGGATGGGAAAGGGTGCATATGGGATGCCCATTTGATCAATAAAAACTCTGTAGGGACTTGAACTTTATATGCTTCAGTATATACATTCTCTCCTCTTCTACTTCCAGCACACGCTTGCTTGCAGACTATCACTCCCAGGACCAGCTAGCACAGGTTTCAGTCCCAGCACAGTCTCAGCTGGGTCTGGTTGAATGCCATTTGCAGGCAGGGACCATGGGCCCCTACAGTGTAGGAAAAATGGAAGCCTTTGGTGCTAGCTGTCCTATCTGTGGCTACTGCTCCCAGTACCACCTCTTCAGGCACTGCCCACCCTCCTGGCTGCAGCTGCCCCTTTCCCCTACCCGTGCCACCACAGTCCTCCTGGCTGGCTCTGCACCTATCCCAGACTGCTCCATCCCAGTCCTCTCAAGCATGCCTCCCAGTCCTCCTGACTGTGTGTCACTCACTGGTCCTCTTGGCTGTTCCTGTTCCCCCTGGAGACTTGCCTGGCAGTGTTCTACCACTGTCCTCTCTTTGTTTCCAGCATCTCCTGGCCAGGACACCTTTGTGGGTTTTGAGAAGGTCCTGTCCACACCCAAGCCTAGGTCCAAGGTCACAAGGCCACGGCAGCCTAACTCTCCATCTTTAGCTTCCACCCGAACTCTCCTCCCCTGCAGGTATCAGGTACCGAATGCTGGAGGCCAATGGAGAGAGGGCTTCCCTTGCAGCTAAATTCCAGCCCAAAGTAGCACATGTCACCTGCAGAGTTGCTTGCAGAAGAGGCTCAGAAACACAGCTGATATGCAGGCAGGTAGTGCCTGTGTGATGGATGTAGCAGGTAACGATGGTCATTGAGACAGAGGGTAGTCGATTCAAGCCAAGTTTCGGTGCTAGGTGGGTAGCAGAGGGGACGACGTCAGGTGGGAGCCGAGGTCAAGACAGGTAACAGGCAGAGGAGATCCATTAAACAAGACGAGGTCAAGGTCAGGAGGCGGGCAGGAGACAGGTCTGGAACAAGCCAGATTGGTAATCAAGAATCACAAGAAACAGGGGAACGTTGGTAACAGCTGAAGATCAAACAGCACTTCAGCCAAGGGCTGGCTTACTTATAAAGGTCCATGTGACTTGCTGGCTCCTAGAGCCCTTTTCCTGCCCTGACAGATGCAGAGTCCTAGAGTTCTCCTGCTATTGGTGCCCTGACAGCTGGCCTGACCCAAAGTTTTTAAGGGTCCTGCCCCCTGCCAATCCAAGTTGGGGATTGGTCAGGGCCCTCAGAATACTCCAGGCAGCTCCACCTTACTTCCCCTCCCATTTTTCTAGAAGGTTCCAGTACTTTCTAGAAATAGGGGGGAGATCTCAGTGATGCTGCTTGTGAGTCACCCAGCTCTCCCTGGATTTCTGCCCATCCCAGAAAAACCACAGGCAGTCTTGGCTGCCAGCCAAGTCTGCACAAATTTACCTACATTTAAACATAAAAAAAACTATTTACACTTTACTTTTACATTACTTTTGGAGGTAAACCTATTTTGAGAGAAACATAAAGAATGCTATTGCTCACTTCCCAATTACAAATACTCATTGCAATGCTGTCATACTGACTCTCTTACTTCAGTTTATGTCAAAGCGGTGTTCCCTTTAAAAAAAAAAATTTAAAGTCAGCAGCTACAAATACTGCAGCTGCTGACTTTTAATAATTGGACACTTATGCCGCGTACACATGATCAGACTATCCGGTGGACTTAGTCTGGCGGACAAATCGCTGGACTGTCCGCCGGACTGTCCGAATGAGCAGACCTGCCCACACACGGGACTTTTTCAGCAGACTAGGTCCGCCGGACTATCCGCCGTACTTTTGAAATGAACGGACTCGCCCACACACGCGGAGGAAAGTCCGCTCATTTTGAGCGAGGCTCCAGGTAGCCGGGACCAGCGAAGGAAGCGTCGCTGGCGCCATCACCTGGTATGGAGTTAAAGGGGAGTGTGGGGGTCACCCCCTGGGTCCATATCAGACCCTCCGAGCACGCTACCCGGCCGGCCAGGAAGGGGGGGCCAGTATCCGGGGGCCCCCTTATTAAAGGGGGCTCCTGGATTCCGATAAGCCCCCTGCCCGCAGACCCCGACAACCAATGGCCAGGGTTGTCGAGAAGAGGCCCTTATCCTCATCAACATGGGGACAAGGTGCTTTGGGGTGGGGGGGGCGTGTGGCCTGGTACGGCTCAGGAGGGGGGGTGCTCACTCGTCCCCACCCCCTTTCCTGGCCCGCCGGGTAGCATGCTCGGATAAGGGTCTGATATGGACCTAGGGGGGACTCCCACGCCATTTTTTCGGAAATTTTCCATGCGCAGTACGGGGCGGACACTATTTCATGGCCTGACACTATACGGCAGAACACCGGCTACCTGGAGCCGTGCTCAAAATGAGCGGACTTTTCTCCGGGCGGGAAAAGTCCATTCATTTCAAAAGTACGGCGGACTAGCACACACACGGCCGTATTGTCCGCTGAAATGCGAGTCCAGCGGACAGATTGATGTGCAAAACTACAATCTTAGTCCGCCGGACTTTTCCACCGGATTGTTTGATCGTGTGCTTTACCTGTCCCAGGGTCCAACGATGTGGGGAAAAAAAAGCCCTGCTCGTCTCCCCCTCCAGCGCAGGCATTTTAATTGTGGGTGCCCTGCTGTGTCTTCACAGCTGGGCACCCACTGTGCATGCATGAGCTGCGCCACGCGCCGTGACTGGCGGCCCAGTCATCTGGGTCCAGTCACATGTCCAAGATGATTGACAGAGGGAGGGGGAGAGGCACTCTCCCTTCCTGTGCCATGTGAAGTGACGTCAGGAGCCCAGGCACTGAAGGAGGCAGACTTTGAGGGACCACACAGCAACAGGCATTATAAGGTAAGTAAAAAAAAAAAATTTCCAAATTTTTTTTTTTTCTATTTTTTCAAGCACATTAATGACATTTTTTTTGGGGGGGGAGGGTGGAACTCCAATTGAAATGCTGAACATTTGCAAATAAAGTGTCCAGTTCTGACTTTTCTGCATACTTGTTCCAAGTCAGTGATTTTATAAAATGTCTGTAAAGGAAAAATATATTTTAGTCAGATTTTCTTTTAGCTGTTTGTGCCTCTGCTAAGGAGATTTACCCCCTCTATTGGTCCTACTGACCATTGTCTCTGGTATATAAAATGATGGGAAATTTAACATTTTAATTGACACAGGAAATAGAGGTGAGGGGAGTGGTTCAAATGAGTAAGACTTTTCTATGGGCACTGTTGAAAAATATCCATGCATTGTGTATCACTGGGTCAAGAAATTAAAAAAAAAATCTCCCTGACAGGATACAGACAACAAAACAGGACAGAGACAACAAAAGGCGGAAATCATTGGCAACACTATTGCCTTGCCCATTAAGTAAAAAGTAAGAATGTCTTTTGTAAAGGACACACACACACACACACCTGCTGACCAGCTCGGTCCCTAGCTTGGCACACAAGGCTGCTCCGCAAGCGTCACCTCTGATGGTTGGTTCCCTGACTTGATTCCCACCTGAAGTTTCCAGATTCTCCACCGTGTCCATTTGGTGAGAATACTGCTCCAGTACTTGCTTCAGTTACTCACTGTGGTCTCTGGTAAAGGTGGTTGGTACCTCAGTGGCGACAGTTTCCCTTCTACCTCCAACCAGGAAAGGTTCTCCGGCCAGCAGAACTGTCACTTTGGGTTGGACTGCAAGCCGCAGTCCCAACCCTGCGCTGTCCTCTTACTTCTGGATAGGCCCTCACACAGCCTGGCAGCCAGATGCCCCCATGATAGGCCCAATCTCTGGCCTAGCAGCCCGGTGTAAATGACACATGTCCACCCAGATGGCAGTCCGGGTGGCACAGAACACAGATCACCTGACCTCTCCTGAATATATAGGTGCTCCCGGAAGACCAGGGGATTCAAGAAAACCCCTGCCCATTGGCTGAGATACCCCATATACCCATAATCTGACCTTGGGTTGCCCTCCTCATATCTAGTACCACCAAGTTCCTGGCCACTTAGTGGTAGAAGAGAAAAAGTGCAACAAGGCCAAACTTACAGAGAAATCAATAGATCTCTTTCAATCAACCAAGATAACTACTCTTGGCAAGTAAATTTATGAGGAGCTCCCTGACTAAACCCCAGGGTGCTACAGTTTTATAGAAAGCTTCTGTTTTTGCAATTTGCAATACCTGTTGGCTGCGCTGCACATATCAAAGAAACATACAAAAACATGGACCTATTGTTGAAGCACATCCAGTACACCAAGTGCAACTGGAATATCTGTGGAGATTTAAAGGAGTTGTTTTGGAAGCTTGGAATGCAGTTCAGATATATCAAGTATTGTTGTTACGTATGCGAATGGGACAGCTGTGCAAGAGTCATATTATATTAAAAAGAAATGGTCACTGCATGGTGACTAAATGACGCCCCTTCAGTTATTACATTGTGTTTTTTTTTGGTATTTATTTTGTTAATATTAAGTGGTTACTATATGGAATGGTGGGGTACTTTGATGTAGCATTGGAGTGTCCCACTTGTGAACATGGGATATAACCAGATTTTTTTGATGTTCTCAATTGACCTTCTTTTTGCTTTATGTTTCTGACATCTTAGACACCTACCACTTGGGCCTTATTAATTTGTTGACTTTGCCCATATCCTCCCCCTGGCTTGTGGGACCACTGCACAGTCTTATGGCTTTAAGCCCTTGTACACACGGTCGGACATTCCGACAACCAAATCCGTTGGATTTTGTCTGACGGATTTTGTCCGAAACTGTTGCATACACGCGGTTGGACAAAGTTGACGGAAAATCCGATCGTTCAGAATGTGATGACGTTATTACGTTACGACGGGACTACGTTCAGGCTAGTAGCCAATAGCTTTGATGTAGGAATTTGATCTGAGCATGCGTGGCACTTTGTCCGATCAGAATTCTCTACACATGATCGGAGTATGTCTGATCGGAGCATTTTGACGGAAAATTTTACCAACAAGTTGGAAAACTTGGTCCATCGGATACTCCAACGGAAACAGTCCGATGGAGACCACACACAGTTGGGACATCCGACAAAACGGTCCGATCGGACACATTCCGTCGGAATCTCCGACCGTGTGTACAAGGGCTAAGAATGCCCAATTTCTTTGTTATGGCTCTAAACTTTAAAAAACATATTGAAATAGAAAAAGAAATGGCCACTCTAAACAGTTTGGCTCAAGGACTAAAAAACTTCACTTTTGAACCGCTTGTTGACAAGACAAAGATATTTTTTCTCTGCTAAAACTTGGACTGCTGGAAAATGTAGTGAAAACAATGAACAAGGAAGGTGAAGGTTCCCATTATTTGAGACCAGTTTCCAAGAATAACTTATGGCAAGATTAAGAAAAGCATTTTGTTGTTCCACAGATCAGGTATGTAATCAATGACAAGCAGTTTAAAGATGGGGCAGAGAAAGTCGCATGGAAAGCATGTAAGATGTCATTAAGAATTTTATTGGCAACTAAAGAACACCAAATTACATTTAGCTGGACAAACTTCTTATAGCATACAAGACCATGAAATGCATGTCTGAAGATTCATTTTATGCTTTCACATTTGGGCCTCTTTCATAAAAATCTAGGCTCAGTTAGTGACAAACATGGTGAAAGTTTTCACCAAGACATTGCCACAAAGGAAAAATGGTATCTGGGCAGCTGGAAACCATCAATGGCTGATTATTGTTGGACATTGCAGAGAGATGCATGAAAATTAAGTACAAATGAAGATCAGCAACAAAACACTTTTAGCACTGTTGAACTCATGCAGTGTGTCAGAAACATTATGCGATTAAATACAGTATAGTCATTAAAAGTACATTTCATATTTCTTAAGATTCATGCATGTCATTCTGAAGTTTTTGTTCAGTTTGAAGGGGCCTATCATAATCACTAATGTCTTTCAGGAAGAAAAACTTTTGAAAAAAATGTGTTGTCCACCAGTGAAACCTCCATCAGAATATTTCCTAATCCTCCAGAAAAGCATGAGTTATCTCACTCTTTTCTTCTTTCTTTCTATGCACACTTTACTTTGGGAGTGAGAGAAATAACAGTTTATTCCTGTGAACATTGATATGTTACATCATCCAACTTTAGCTACGTGCAAACTCTACTATTTTAAACATGTACGTCTGATATCCTCTTTCAGTTTTTGTTTATTTGCCAACCCTAAAATAGCTTGGTTAAATAGAGAGGTGATTGGGTCATGGTGATGTCAATAGCACTCTTAGTGGTTACACAAACATTAATACTAATTAATCTTTAAACCTCCCCTTTCAACAAACAGCACATTCTTGGGAGATTAATCTTGCAGGCTGGTCACTCTCCAGTATGCCACCAAAAGGGCTACATATAAGCAGTTTGATGGGAGGGTATCGATGTAATAAATGAGCAACCAATTCAATTAAATGCCACCTCACATTGCAGTTGTATGTTTGATGTAATTTTCTTATTTTATTTAAAAAATAACACAGTAGGTATGTTAATAGACTGTTTGCTGTGTAAAAGCTACTTTAGACATTTTAGCAAACCAAAAAGATCATCAAAGTGTAATGCCACTTTGAGAACCATTACACTTATGCTACGTACACACAATGGACTTTCCGGCAGACTAGGTCCGACGGTCTTCCCGACAGTCTTCCCGACGGACTTTAGGCAGAGTTCCAACGGACTTTCCAAACGAATGGACTTGGTCACACACGAATGGACTAAGTCCATTCCAAAGTCCGTTAGTTTTGAACGTGATGACGTAAGACAGGACTAAAAAAGGAAGTTCAATAGCCAGTAGCCAATAGCTTCCCTTGCGTCGTATTTGGTTCTATTTCTAGGTCCGTCGGGTTTTTTAAAAGAAAAACGATCGGATTAGCCCACACATGATTGGATTGTCCGATGGACCTAGTCTGACAGAAAGTCTGGTCTTGTGTAAGTGGCATTAGGCTACTTTCACACTGAAGCACTGCTAAAACATGGCTAAAGTGCTGGTCATTTTTACGGTGCTTTAGCAGCGTTTTAGCGGCATATTTGCAACGCTTTTCGGCCCAGTTGTTTTAGGTCACGTGACAACGAAACATTAAAAAAAGACAGAAAAAAGGGCCATTTTGCGGCGCTTTCAAATCTGCAGCAAGGTCCAGATCCTGTTTTGCATGTACACCACAATCTCCATTCAGTCCTATGGAGATTGGAGAGTACATACTCCACTTGTCCCAACAGATTATGAATTCTCTATAGGACCTGTTCTGGAAATTTTATAGATAGGCAACTCCTATCCTTGCATTGATTTGTGATTCCAAATTAATAACTACTGCAGTTGGGAACAGATACACTCTAAAAAGATGCATCTTTCCAAATAAATAACTGTTCTGTTTATTCAATGCAATTGAAGTTTTTTATACACAAGATTACGTAGGTATCACATTAATAATACAATTGTACTTTTATTGTAACAAGGGGCGTAACACAGGCAGGCTTAATTCTAATCAGGATTTGAAAAAATGCAAACATGTAATGAAAACATTATTAGTACCATGTGCACAATGAGTGCAGTGTGCAATACAAAGCATACAAAATAGAATACAATTATATACAGAATTTACAATTTCCTTAACAGATCAAATGGAGATTGCAGTACACATGTACAGGGGGAGTAGAGTTGCCCCCTCATCCCTTTAAACCCGAACAACTTTTAATTACACAGGTTCTGAGGCTAATTAAATGCAAATAAGGCATCAAGTGTGTTTAATTACCACCTTAATCAGCCACAGAACCTGTGTAATTAATATGTGTTTGAGTTTAAAGGGATGAAGTGTCAACCCTAAGGGGGAGTAGAACCCGACAGTGAGGGCTTTAACACATACAGTAAAAAAAGTCCAGGAATTCTGTTGCTTCTTGCCTCGAGTAATTTTATTCCAGAATTTTTTTTTTTTTAGCACAGAAGTGAAACACATGGGAAGATGTGGTGGCCAGGGGTGGACTGACCATTTTGCCACTCAGGATCTGCCCAAGGGCCCCAGGCTACTAGGGGGCCCCATCAGAGTTGCCAGCCTCAGCAAAACCAGGGAGAGTATGTAAAAATCTGTGTTTCTTTTACATCTGTCTCTGAAATGTCTCTTACCGACATCCTTTTGGTCTGCCCCACCCACCTCTCCAGTACCTTCTCATCCAATAGAAACATGTCTGTGTATACTGTGTGATTGTATACTGTGTGGCCCCATAATCTCTGATTGCCTGGGGGCCCAATAATCTCCTATTGTCTGGGGGCCCCATGAGTTGTCAGTCTGCCCCTGGTGGTGGCTACTGTCTTTATTACAATCAACCATGTACAGTGAGGGAAAAAAGTATTTGATTCCCTGCTGACTTTGTATGTTTACCCACTGACAAAGAAATGAACAGTCTATAATTTATATAATGCTGGGTTTATTTTATGCAATGGCACCGTCCTAATTAGTGCGACGCTGCATTTGTGGTACCGCATCGATTTCAGGGCAGTTGTATAGAAATCAATCAATATATCGACTTTTGTACAGCCTCAGTGCCCATTCATGGATCAGAATTCAGCCAATCCATGCTGAAGCAGTTGAATTTCAATCCATGTATGGCTGGCTTCAAGTAGATATAAACCCTCAAATATACCCAGTGAAGTTAATAGCCTCAGATGATACACAGAGATGAACCGAATCACCCTACTTGTATATGTGCTGTCTTCCTTTTCTACCCTCTTTGAAAAGTACAGATCATGTTAGAAATCTTTCTTTCTCATTCAGCAGTGGGTGGGGAGTCTGGGCTTACACTGTTTGAGAGCTGATTGGATGAAAGGCACACCACCCTCCCTCCACATAAGCAGAGGAATGAAGGAACATGCAGAGCTGTAGTCTAAATAGACAAGTTTTCTGTTAATCTCCCTCCAAACTAATTTTTAGCTGCTATCTCATGTTTCGGAGAACTTGTCAGAAGTGACTCATGCTGATAACAGAGGAATGAAGCACCATAATGAAACGACACTCAGAGCTTTGGAGACAGATAAGTAAACACTATAGATATACAGTATCTCACAAAAGTGAGTACACCCCTCACATTTTTGTAAATATTTTATTATACCTTTTCATGTGACAACACTGAAGAAATGACACTTTACTACAATGTAAAGTAGTGAGTGTACAGCTTGTATAGTGTCCCCTCAAAATAACTCAACACACAGCTATTAATGGCTAAACCGCTCGCAACAAAAGTGAGTAAACCCCTAAGTGAAAATGTCCACATTGGGCCCAAAATGTCAACATTTTGTATGGCCACCATTATTTTCCAGCACTGCCTTAACTCTTTTGGGCATGGAGTTCACCAGAGCTTCACAGGTTGCCACTGGAGTCCTCTTCTACTCCTCCATGACAACATCAGGGAGCTGGTGGATGTTAGAGACCTTGCGCTCTTCCACCTTCTGTTTGAGGATGCCCCACAGATGCTTAATAGGATTTAGGTCTGGAGATGCTTGGCCAGTCCAACACCTTTACCCTCAGCTTCTTTAACAAGGCAGTGGTCATCTTGGAGGTGTGTTTGGGGTCATTATCATGTTGGAATACTGCCCTGCCAGTACATGTTGGCATTCATTGGTTCCCTCAATGAACTGTAGCTCCCCGCAGCACTCATGCAGCCCCTGACCATAACATTCCCACCACCATGCTTGACTGTAAGCAAGACACACTTGTTTTTGTACTCCTTACTTGGTTGCTGCCACACACGCTTGACACCATCTGAACCAAATAATCTGAACCAAATACGTTTTCTCTTGGTCTCATCAGACCACAAGACATGGTTCCAGAAATCCAAGTCTGCTCATCTTCAGCAAATTATTTGCCAGCTTTCTTGTGCATCATCTTTAGAAGAGGCTTCCTTCTGGGACGACAGTCATGCAAACCAATTTGATGCAGAGTGCAGTGTATGGTCTGAGCACTGACAGGTTGACCCTTCACCCCTTAAACCTCTGCAGCAATGCTGGCAGCACTCATATGTCTATTTACCAAAGACAACCTCTGGATATGATGCTGAGCATGTGCACTCAACTTACATAGTTATATAGTAGGCGAGGTTGAAAAAAGACTCAAGTACATTAAGTCCAACCTATGTGTGTGATTTGATGTCAGTATTGCATTGTATATCCCTGTATGTTGTGGTCATTCAGGTGCTTATCTAATAGTTTTTTTAAATTATTGATGCTCCCTGCTGAAACCACTGCATGTAGAAGAGAATTACACATCCTAACCACTCTTAGCCCTTGTGCACATGGTCTGACATTCTGACGGAAAATGCCCGATCGGACTATGTTGTCGGATAATCCGACTGCGTGTGGGCTCCATCGGACTGTTTCCGTCAGAATATCAGACGGATAAAGTTTTAGAGCTGGGCTATAAAACTTTCTGACAACATGGACCGATCGGACTTTGATTGTGTGTAGAGAATTCCGATCGGACAAAGTGCCACGCAGGCTCAGATCAAATTCCTAGACCAAAGCTATTGGCTACTAGCCTGAACGTAGTCCCGTCCTAACGAAATAACGTCATCATGTTACGTACAATCGGATTTTCCGACAGCTTTGTCCGACCGTGTGTATGCAACACAAGTTTCGGACAAAATCAGACGGATTTTGTTGTCGGAATGAGCGACCGTGTGTACAAGGGCTTACAGTAAAGAACCCTCTATGCAGTTTAAGGTTAAACCGCTTTTCTTCTAATTTTAGTGTCTTATAAAATTCCCTTTCGCTGAAAAGGTTTATCCCTATTGTGGGGTCACCAGTATGGTATTTGTACATTGAAATCATATCCCCTCTCAAGCGTCTTGTCTCCAGAGAGAAGTTCAGTGCTCTTAACCTTTCCTCATAACTAAGGTCCTCCAGTCCCTTTATTAGTTTTGTTGCCCTTCTCTTGACTCTCTCCATTTCCAGCACATTCTTCCTGAGGACTGGTGCCCAGAACTGGACAGCATACTCCAGGTGCGGTCGTACCAGAGTCCGGTTGAGTGGGAGAATTATCTAATTATCAAAAAAAAAATTTTTTGAATTAAAAAAATAAGACAACTGTAAAGTTAGTATAATTTTTTTTATATTTTGAAAGATGATGTTACGCCGAGTAAATTGATACCCAACATGTCATGCTTTAAAATTGTGCCTGCTCCTTGAATGGCGACAAACTTTTACCCTTAAAAATTATCATAGGCGACGTTTAAAATTTTTTTACAGGTTGCATGTTTTGAGTTACAGAGGAGAATTATTACTCTCACTATACCGATTGCAGCGATACCTCACATGTGTGGTTTGAACACTGTTTTCATATGCGCTACTCACGAATGCGTTTGCTTCGGCACATGAGCTTGGCGGGATGGGTATGTTAAAAAATTATTGTTTTTATTTCTTATTTATTTTACTTTTGATTTTTGATTTTTACACTGTTCTTTTTTTTTTTTTTTATTGTGTCAATTTTATTCCCTTTTCTATTCCTACACTAAAATGCAATAAAAATAAATAAAAAATAAATAAAATGTCGTTTGAAAAAAAGAAAATGTCCCTTTATGTGCAGAAGTGGCATTTTGACGTTGCTTTCGCCCTGCATTGGTATGGAGCCAGGTGGGGGCCATGTTCCCCTCACTTGGCAGCCAGCCAGGCAGGGGACAGGTTCAGGTTACCTCCACCTCTGCTGGCTGCTCCGGTAAGCGGCGAACGCACCAGAGCACGGCAGGAGGGGGGCCCTCTCCTGCCACCGATAAAAGTGATCTTGTGGGGAATCCACCTCTAAGACCACATTTATCTGAAAGCGGACTGTCCGCTGAAGAAGTGGATACCAGGGTTATGGCAGCTATTATACACAAGTAAATGCGCAAAAACAGGGTCAAAGATTTTCCCCAATGTCCACCAGTCTCTCACCAATTGAAACCAAAAATCCAATTATATGAATGAGAGTCCATATTATGTTAAGATCAGTATGATTATAAATATAAAAGCTACTGTCCAGTAGAACAAAGGAAAGCATTTAAATCCATATCCAGGGCTGCCATCAGTGAAGGACAGAAACCATGTTCCAAAGTCTGTGAAAAAAAAGCAAAGGAAGAGGCTCCTTTGGGTGTAGAGATAACATACACTTTAATTATAAAAATGTATTTAATACAGGCAACTCACATCTTGGATGTGATGTATGAGCATTCAGTCACTTTAAAAGCTGAGCATGGATGTGGTCAAGCTGAGGTGCTGTAGCCGCTAGCAGCCGGGAAGTGGCACAGACGCCGGCTGTGGAGCGCAGTTCAATGCAGAATGAAGTCTGGAGTGCAGGCAGAGAGAGATGACATCATGAGGTAGGCACGACCGGTTTCATGAGCGTACAGGCTGAGATCATTTGACAGCCGCGCGCCTTCATCAAGAAGCTAGCTGCTGCCGTAACAACGATATTCCACTTCAAAGAGCCGCCGTATAATGATGGCGGGCGGTCCCTAAGTGGTTAAAAAGTCCAGGGCTTAAATATATGCAGCTGTTTCTTTGATCAATCAAAAGGTAAGTATATCCAGTAGGTTGAGAAAGGCATTCAGATGAAACATATAAGGAAGTGCCTATGATGTCATCTTGGTCACTGGAAATGAGATACAGCCTGTTAATGTGAGCATTTTCAATATAATAAATGTGATTTTAGTGGCATTTTCTGAAGTATTGGTCTCCTTTTTCATTCAATGTCCTTCCTGCATTTTACGAATGGATATTTGAGGATTTATATGCCAGTGGAGCAAATGATTGTGAAGCAGCTTCGTGCAAGTGAAATCACCCAACCCTTTGTCATAGGGTTGCTGGTGTAGCCCCCTGAAGACCAATGGTGACCTCCATAGTTAAGGACAGCTGACATCCTTCAGTGTAGAGTGGGTTATAAGGCATGGTGGATGTAATACAAGATGAACAGGTGGGCGCCAGACACTTTTTGAATGCAAATAAATTTATTGTCTCTTAAACAGAACTGTGGGAGAGAGGATTAGGGTCAGGACACCCTTAGGTAGATGCAATGTTAAGTGGCAGACTCTGAGACTTCATCAGGTAGACAGCTATACAGGTGAAGGCCTCCAACCGGACACCACTTCTGTAAAGAGCAGAACACTGTCTCCTATGGCAACAATCTTGTAGCTGTTACTAAAGGTAAAGGTATTTAACTATCTGCAAGACGAACAGTCCTCTTTACCTCACACCAATCACTGTGGGTCTTCACTCAACAAGCTCCCAGTCTCTCTCACTAGACTTCAGATCCACTAGCCACTGGATTTCCTAAGCTCTTTCACTGTAGCACTCAGTATCTTCCTCAAGCGTCACCCCTGCTTCACTGCTGGGTCCCTGGCTTGGCACTCACAGATACTCCTCAAGCTTCACCCCTGCTGACACATTCGGTCCCTGGCTTGGCACTCCACAAGCCTCACCTCTGCTGTCTCGCTGGGTCCCTGACTTGGCACTTGCTGATGCTTTCCCACTTCTGCGCCGCCCCCGACTGGTGATAAGTCTGCTCTGGTACTGTCCTCAGCTCATTTACTGTGGTCTCCGATAGCAAGGTGGATGGTCCCTTTGTGGCGACAGCTTCCCCTTTACCTTCGACCACGACGGATTTCCCAGCTGGCGGAAACCGATCCTTTTGGTTGGAATACAAGCCTGCAGTTCCAACCCTGCACTACTTTTGGATAGGCTTTCAGCTAGCCTAGCAGCTAGATGTCCCGGGATAGGCCTTAGGTTTCTGACCTAGCAGCCTGGGGCAATAAGACACACATTCACCCAGACAGCCAGCCAGGTGGCACAGAACCCCGATCACCTGACTCCATCCAAATAAATAGGTTCTCCCAGCAGGGCCAGGGACCCAAGAATATCCCTGACCATTGGCTGAGACACCCCATTCATTCTTAATCTGTCCTTGCAGTGCCCTTGTCTTATCTAATGTCATCAGATACCCGGCCATCTAGTGACAGAAGAGAAAAGTGCAGCAATTCCAGAATTAGGGCAAAATCAATTGACCTCCTAACAATTGGCCAAGGCAACTTTCAGTTGGTAAATAAGTTTAATAGAAACCCTGCCTAAACATCAGGATGCTACATCAGGGATAAGGTATTTTGGTGTATGGGAGAATGGGCACTATGGAGGGTCACATGATTGTCACTTTTATGAGCACAAGAAAGTGTGAGCACAATATATTAAAATTAAAATTGAATAACAGTGGAGTTTTGAATATACTGTACTATTGAATGTTCATTTTTACATTTGGCACTAAGTGTGAACAGGAGGAAGAATTGATTTGGATTGATGAATGTGATCATTTTTTCTGTTTGGTAAGGATTCAGACAAAAGGGGAATCACAAGGTTACACACTCATGATGGTATGCACACATGTGAGTAAATGAGTGGAAAGTGTATTATATTCTGGAAGATACATCACTATAGGAGTTTTTCTTTTCTTTTTTTTGGGGGGGGGGGGGACACTAGAGAGATTGTGAAGAGGTTTAAGGAAGACACAGAGATGTCGGTGAGAGAAAAAGCTTTATTGGACCCATTGATTGGTGTGCGGATGGGAAATTCTGCTAGGAATCTTTGAGACTTGAACTTACTGGATATACTTACCTGGCTTCCATTCAGCCGCAGACTCCAGAGTTAGATTCCTCCATAGATTCCTCCATCCACACAAATGAGGTATAGTGACGAATCCCCCCACCAGAACATTGTATTCTGACAGCGGGACACACTGCAGTCAGAACCCACTGATCAGTGGCTGCGACCGCTGATCAACGCATGCTTTCCAGCATGCCCCTATTGGATTCTGTCAAACAGGGACATGTACACATGGATTGAAATGTGGCCAGCCACTGCTGAATCAGCCAAATTTCGATCTGTCTTTGGCCAGGAAGGAACAAGAAATTGGTTAAGTTCTGATAACAGTGATCATACTAAAACGCTTGTATATTACCCTAAAGACTATGATAGCTGACTAGATGCTAAAGATAACTTCTTTTTTTTCCCATTATCTTCTATACGTGAAGTCCAGTGCAAAAAAATCTAAGATTTTAACACAGAGAGGGGTTAATACGCCATTGTATATTATCATCTTACACAGACGAGTAATTGCTTTGCCATTTTATTCAAATATTTAATCCTCTATTAGTACAGAATATTACCTTTCATGCCAACTAGTACACACTTCTCAGATATTCCAGTTTGTCTGCCCATACATGGCATACAACTAGGCTGCTATGTCCAAATCCCAAAGCAAACAGTGTAGCTTCATTCCTGGCACCTTGTACTACACTACTGCCCTGAAACGATGTGCCCAGTTGTCACGTCCTTGCCATTTTTAGCTTTCATTTTGTTATGGAATCTGATGATGCCATTTTCACAGGGCCAGCCCAGTCGAGTTTTTGTTTGCAAATGACATCAGCCGAATGTCCCCAGCATTCCTTGGCACTGACTAATGTACAAGACCTAACTGGACATATAGCCAAAATAAAGATGACGTATTGAATGTCTGTTAACTGAAGGGTGGTGCACCCATGGTGAACGAAGTATACATATGCATGCTCTGACAGCTCTTATAGCTAAAGAACAGGATGATGTGTGGATATTAATGCATTCACTGGCATTTTCCCTCTAAATTCACGTAGGTTATATGTGAATCTGCTGCAGATGGACAGTGCAAAGCCAAATAAGGATGTATACTAAAATCCTTACTTGCAGTATATCAAATATTTGTAGCAACCATTAAAGTCATACTAAAAAAAAAGTGATACCCACTACAATACAGGGCACTTTTACCCCTTTCCTGCCAACAAATGACAATTGCGCGGTCATGCAACATGTACCCAAACTCATTTTTTATTATTTCTTTTTTTAGACAAATAGAGCATTCTTTTGGTGGTACTTAATTACCACTGGGTTTTTTTTATTTTTTGCTAAACAAATGAAAAAAGACTGAAAATTATGAAAACATTTTTTTTTTTTTAGTTTCTGTTATAAAAATGTTGTAAATAAGTAATTTTTCTCCTTTACTGATGTGCACTTATGGGGCTGCACTGATAGGCACTGATAAGGTGCCACTGATAAGGTGGCACTGATCGGCACTAATTAGGAGGCACTCATATGCAGCACTGATGGGCACGGATAGGCAGCACTGATATACTGCACTGATGGGCAGTACTGATAGGCGGCACCGATGGGCAGAACTGATGGGCACTGAAGGCCGCACTGATAGAAGGCACTGATAAGGAGGCACTGATGGGCACTGAAAGGCAACACTGATGGGCATTGATTAACATCATTGGTGGGCATCACTGGTGGACACCGGTGGGCATCACGAATGGGGCTGCTCTGATAATCATTACACTGATTATCAGTGCAGATGTTCCCACTGAGGAAATCCACTTATTAGCTTTACACTCCTCATGCGCTGTCAGCCTGAGGAGAGGAATGCCAATAACTGGCACTTCCTACTTACACTGGGATTAACTGTGATTGGACACAGCTGATCACATGGTAAAGAACTAACGTCATAGGCTCTTTACTGTGATCAGAGATGCGGTGTGTCAGAGAACCACACCGTACCACCAATTGGCGCACACGAGCGGCTTGTTCTGAATCATATGAAGTCCAGTCAGAACAATGAAACACCCGCCTGGCCATCATTCTGCTATAGGCCAGTAGGCTGGGTAGGAAGTGATTAATTGCCATAATTCATTCACATAAAGCATATATATCATGCCACTGTATTTTTTTTTTTTTTTATCGTCAAAGTAACTTATTCTTTCGGTGTTGTTGTGTGGTTACGTGATCTTTCCCTGTTCTTTGGCATCTGTAGGGAAAGATCTGTGTGAGGGGCTTCTATTACTCTACTGATGTATGCTTTCTACAATGTGAGTCTGTGTCTGCACAGCCCTGATTGGTGCTGTGCAGGTCACATGACTAAAAAAAAAAAACTGTTTCAGAAGAGCAAATTAAATTATAAATATAAAAAAAACAACAGTTTTACAGCTCCCAATAAATCTTTATAGAACATCAAATGTGTATTTCTTGTGCATTTATATGGTGTAGGCAGATTTAGAGATGACTGACACTAGCTTTTATTTTGTTCAGACAACATATGCATCTAACATCCTTTTTTAACTGTAAAGGTATGAACAATTACATTTGATATATTTAATACTGATTTATATTAAAATTATCTTTTTTGTGAGTTTCTTAGTGAATGTAATCAATCAGCATACTATATACCGTCCCCAGTAGTGTTTAGCAAAAGACATGGAGGAGGACGGAAGGAGGTGTGATTTACCACTGTGTAAACACCCACATGTGTGACTCTAGAGTCATGTGTGCTTCACAGATAGGAAAGAGGAGTAAATGAAGAGTCTAGAAGGGAACTGAAACAGGAGTATGCTCAGTAGATGATAACAGCTGGTCTTCACAATCTGAGGTTGCAGTAAGAGCCGGTTCACACAGGGGCGTCTCAGATCCGACTTCAGGTCACCCCTAGTCGCCTTAAGTCGCGCTACATGTAAAAATCAATGTAAGTGAATGAGAGCCGTCTTAATGCACACTACTGAAGTCGCTCCGACTTCAGAAAAGGTTCCTGTACTACTTGTATCCGATTTGTAGGTGACTGGTACCCATTGATTTCAATGGAGGTCGCCTCCAAGTCGGATCTCCGTCTATACGGAGGCGACTCTCACAGAATTATCAGCTCTCGAGAGGGAACTCCACGGCAAATTTATTTAAAAAATTGGCGTGGGTTCCCCCTCTGAGAGCATACCAGGCCCTTAGGTCTGGTATGGATTTTAAGGGGAACCCCCTACGCTGAAAAAACGGCGTGGGGGTCCCCCCCAGATCCATACCAGTCCCTTATCCGAGCATGAAGCCTGGTCGGTCAGGAAGGGGGTGGGGACGAGCGAGCGCCCCCCCCTCCTGAACCATACCAGGCCGCGTGCCCTCAACATGGGGGGGTTGGTGCTTTGGGGAAAGGGGGCCCCTGCGGCCCCCCCACCCCAAAGCACCTTGTCCCCATGTTGATAAGGACAAGGGCCTCCTCCCGACAACCCTGGCCGTTGGTTGTCGGGGTCTGCGGGCGGGGGGCTTATCGGAATCCGGGAGCCTCCTTTAATAAGGGGACCCCCAGATCCCGGCCCCCCACCCTATGTGAATGAGTAAGGGGTACATCGTAAAAAATGTCAATAAAAAACACAACACAAGTTTTAAAAGTCCTTTATTAAGCAGCTCCGTGGGTCTTCTTCTGACGTCGGGGGGGTATTCTGATGACTTCTCTGCTCTGTTCGGCCTCTTCTGCCGGTGTCCGGCCTCTTCTCCCAGTGTCCGGCGTCTTCTCCCGCTCTCCGGCGTCTTCTCCCGGGCTTCTCCGCTGTCTTCTTGCAGCTATTTTACTAGCGGAGGAGCCCGGTCTCCTCCGCCCTCTGTTCTTCTTCTCTCTTCTCTCTTGTTTCTTCTTCCGATGTTGACCCCACGCTGTCTTCCGCTGTACTGGCTTGTGCGACGTGCGCGGTGACTTTTATAGGTATGGGGCGTGGTCACCAGATGATGTCACACGGCGACCCTGCCCCTTTATGACGCCACAGTTCAGGGGCATGCTGGGGCTGTGACGTCATAAAGGGACATCATCCGGTGACCACTCCCCATACCTATAAATGTCAGGGCACCCTTAAGTAGACTTCAATAGGAAGACAGCCGTGCAGAGAAAGGCACCAGCAAGGCACCACATCTGCACATGTAGGAATGCTGTCTCCTATGGTAACAGACTTTAACAGTTCCTAACTCAAATGTAACAGTCCCTTCAACTCCACTGTAACTGTTTCTTGTAGTTCTTCAACACTGCGCTCCCGGCCTCTCACTAGACCCTCTGATTCACTGACTCTGAATCCCTAGAGCTCCTCCAAGGTTTGCAGTGGTATCCCCTCACGCGTCAACCACGATTTCCTGCTGGGTCCCTAGCTTGTCACTCCATATACTTCTCAAGTTTAACCCCTGCTAACCGGCGAGGTCCCTGACTTGACTCACAAGGCTGCTTTGCAAGCATTTCCTCCGCGGGTTGGATCCCTGACTTGATCACCGCCTGAAGTTTCCTGATTCTCCACCATGCCCTTTAAGTGAGAATGTGGTTCCGGTTCTTGCTTCAGTTACTCACTGTAGTCCCTGTTAAAGGTGGTTGGTGACGATCCCTTTGTGGCGACAGATTCCCTTCTACCTCCGACCACTGACAGGTTCTCCGGCTGGCAGAACCGTCACTTCTGGTTGGACTGCAGGCCGCAATCCCAACCTTGCGCTGCTTTCTTACTTCTGGATAGACCCTCACACAGCCTAGCAGCCAGATACCCCGGGATAGGCCCAATCTCCGGCCTAGCAGCCCGAGGCACGCGACACACATCCACCCAGACAGCTGTCCAGGTGACACAGAACGCAGATCACCTGATTCCACCCAAATATATAGGTGCTCCCGGCAGGCCAAGGGATTCAAGAAAACCCCTGCCCATTGGCTGAGATATGCCATATACCCATAACCTGACCTTGGGTTGCCCTTCTCATATCTAGTACCACCAAGTACCCAGCCACCTAGTGGTAGAAGAGAAAAGTGCAACAAGGCCAAACTTAGGGAGAAATGAATAGATGTCTATCAATCAACCAGGATAACTACTCCTGGCAAGTAAATTTGTGAGGAGCTCCCTGCCCAAACTATAGGGTGCTACATCCTCCCCCTGCCCAAAAAAACGATGTCTCTGAGTTTGCAGAAAAAGTAATTTTTCAGCCCTCAAGCCTGAGAGCGAATGTCCTGGCAAAAACTAGGATGGGTGGGGGAACAGGGAAAGGGTTAACAGTATAACAGAAGAATAACATATGTGTGGCGTGCCACATGAATAAACATTGGTATCACATGAAAAGTAGTTAGTCACATATAACATTCAAATATCAAAAATAGTTATGTAAATTTTGAAAGCGAGTATTAAATAATGCTATCACCTAACTATCTATCTAATATATACAGTTGTAACAAAAATATAGAGGGTTAGTGTTGTGATCAGGCTAGATCCATGTCTCTCCTTAGCCAAGGAAGACGCACTGACACAAAGGCATCCTACCCTATAAGAACATAGTCTAATATGTACACAGTGATTTTAACTGATCCTCTGCCGAGGGCAGCATGAAAATGTAACATCCTATACATTAGTGGTGGCCCGTCCATAGGGGGTGCCCGGGCACCGCCCCCCCCCCCCCCTCCTCCTGTAGTCACAGAAAAAAAAGTAAAAAAATAAAATAAACGGGCCCTTTAAGCCCTTGGTACGCAGGTCGGACATTCTGACAACCAAATCTGTTGGATTTTGTCTGACGGATTTTGTCCGAAACTGTTGCATACACAGGGTCGGACAAAGTTGTCAGAAAATCCGATTGTTCAGAACGTGGTGACGTTATTTCATTACGACGGGACTACGTTCAGGTTAGTAGCCAATAGATTTGGTCTAGGAATTTGATCTGAGCTTGCGTGGCACTTTGCCCGATCGGAATTCTCTACAAACGATCGGACAAAGTCCAATCGGATCATGTTGTCGGAAAATTTTATAGCCCTGCTCTAAAACTTTATTCTGACGGAAACAGGACGATTGAGCCCATACACGGTCGGATTATCCGACAACAAGGTCCGATCGGACATTTTCTGTCGGAATGTCCGACCGTGTGTACAAGGGCTAAGACATTTTAAAAAAAAAGAGTAATTTAACATAGTGCACTATGGCGCCGGTCGCAGTGCACTACGGGAAGCACCACGTCGATGCAATCACAATGCAGAACGCCGACTAGCTTCCGCCCGTAAAATCACTGTGATTCTACAGGCGGGGGCATTGTTGTTCAAACCCAGGCAGGTCACTTCCGGGTTTCGTGAAGCAGCCGAAAGCCGGAAGTGACGTCGGCGTTCCTCAGCCCAAGAGGAGCTGCAGTAAGGTGAGGTGGTCCTAAAATGTTCTCTCTAAGGAAAAAAAAGATTTTTATGCTCAAATCTATTTAAATGCAACCCGCCCTTTACAAAGAAAGAGTCTGAGACTCTGAGTCACACTTTTTTTTTTCGAATATAAAATTTAGCAGAAAAATAACATAATGCTTGCAGTTGCAGGAGGAGATAATGTACATGCCATGCGGTATTCTTATTATCAACAAAGTGCAAACAAAGTAAATGGTCTGCTCTGCTGCTTGTTACTCACAGTAATTTGCTGGCAAAGACTAAATGATTTTGCTTGGTAATATAATTTTGTGGCTTGTTGGGTGCTCTGTGCTAATAATACATATAGGGGAGTGTGGAGCATTTTTACAAACCTTTTTTGCATTTTAGTGTAAATATGAGATCTCAGGACTTTTTGACCCCAGATCTCAAATTTAAGAGGACCTGTCATGCTTTTTTCTATTACAAGGGATGTTTACATTCCTTGTAATAGGAATAAAAGTGACACCATTTTTTTATTTTTTTTTAACTGAAAAAATAAATATAATAAGAAAAAAAAATTCTTTTTTAAAGCACCCAGTCCCGACGAGCTTGTGTGCAGAAGCGAACGCATACATGAGTACTGCGCCTGCATATGAAAACAGTGGTCAAACCACACATGTGAGGTATCGCCGCAATCGTTAGAGTGAGATCAATAATACTAGCCCTAGACCTTCTCTGTATCACAAAAGATGTAACCTGTAGAATTTTTTAAATGTTGCCTATGGAGATTTTTGAGGGTAAAAGTTTGACGCCATTCCACGAGTGAGCGCAATTTAGAAGTGTGACATGTTGGGTATCAATTTACTCCGCGTAACATTATCTTTCACAATATAGTTATAAATTGGGGTAACTTTACTGATGTCTTATTTTTTTATAAAAAAAAGTGAATTTATTCAAAAAAAAGTGCGCTTGTAAAATCACTGCGCAAATACGGTATGAAAATAAGTATTGCAATGACTGCCATTTTATTCTCTAGCGTGTTAGAAAAAAAAACTGTCTATAATGTTTGGGGGTTTCTAATGCCGCGTACACACGAGCGGACTGTATGGCGTACTTAGTCCGTCGAAACACATTTCAGCAGACAATCCGCTCGTGTGTGGACTTCAGCGGACTTTTTCAGCGTGCAGTCCGGCGTACTAAGAATTTCGGATTTTTCGAAATTCTGTCCGTCGTACTTTGGTTTCAGCGGACAATCCGCTCGTCAGTATGCTAGTTTGACGGACTAAGAATGGCGCATGCCCAGAAAGGATTTACACGGCGGAAGGGTGCTTTGCTGTGTCTTGGACTTCCTATTTCTAGTCCCGTCGTACGTGCTGTACACGTCATCGCGCAAGCTTTCGACGGACTGTTTGTGTATCCGTGTGTGGTCAAGTCTGTTCAGTCGAAAGTACGACGGACTGTCCGTCGGATTGTATGACGAACTAAGTACGCCATACAGTCCGCTCGTGTGTACGCGGCATAAGTAATTTTCTAGCAAAAAAACCTGTTTTAAACATGTAAACACCTAAATTTACAAAACGAGACTGGTCCTTAAGTGATTAAGAAGACATTTGCTGTATATAACATTTAAGACTGATAATATCACTGCTCGGTCAGATACATAAACCTGTCATTGCTGTGGGGCCCCAAGCAGCTGCCTCATACTTGCAAACTATCCCAGTTTAAATTCCCTTGTGCCTTGAGGTTTTAGTCATGTGATATGTCCCGATATCTCAGTGTGAAGTTCTGTTACTAAAGCTGCCCAGCCCTATTGCTGTGTACAGATGACTCACTTCCAGACCCTGTGTTTACATGTAAATATCAGCATTCATATGTAAATAGCGGCGGACCGGTGGTATTGATATGTAAATAGAGGGGCCATTCATATGTATATCATGCCCCCCTGAGGTCATATTCACCTTAGCTTCTGCTGAATGCTGTGCACTGAAGGGACATGCTTGAAATTCCTGCCTACAACTGTGGTCATTCAGTTTAACATCAGCCTATTCTGCGAAGGTAAGCAATTTAGTGTGGGGGAGGGTAGTTTCGGGTGTGCAGAGGTAGGGAGAAAAGGAATTACAGTTTGGGTTGCACAGGTGAGTAAGGAGGGGTATAGAAGGTGGGTAGAGTTAAATTCGAGGGGGATTAGAGTGGAGAGGATGGGTGAAGTTTGGGGTGCAGAGGTTAGGGGTTTTATGATGCAAAGATGTACTGTACTGTCAGGGTGGATAAAGATGTAGGTTACATGTAGGGCAGACCATTCATTTCAGTGGGTTGTTCTATGCGCTAGAAATGCCGAAGAAAGTCCCTAACCCTTTTTCGAAATCACACGGTGCCAAGACACATGTCAGCAGATGCGTGAGGGTTTCATTAATGGAACTGCTGTGTACCTACTAAAGGACAGCACATTTCTGCGTGGGGTGGCAAATTTTTGCCCAGGGTCCAATCAATATTAAAGACAGCCCTGCATAAAGCTTATTTATTTATTTATTTTTATGTAAAAGGACAAACTTCAGATGCAAAAGGCTGGTATAATGTGCAGAGCCCTGTGTATAATGTAGAGACTGGTAAATGATGTGCAGAGTCCTGTGTATAATGTAGAGCCTGGTATATGATGTTCACAGTCCTGTCACTGTGTATAATGTAGAGCCTGGTATATGATGTGCAGAGTCCTGTGTATAATGTAGAGCCTGGTATATGATGTGCAGAGCCATGTGTGTAATGTAGAGCCTGGTTTAAGATGTGCAGAGTCATGTGTATAATGTAGAGCCTGGTATGGTATATGATGTGCAGAGTTATGTGTATAATGTAGAGCCTGGTATGGTATATGATGTGCAGAGTCATGTGTATAATGTAGAGCCTGGTATATGATGTACAGAGCCCCTTCCATCAGAATACCTCTTTCACATCAGAAGCTCCCCCTGACATAAGAGTCCCTCCTTTCACACCAGACACCCCCTATCACATCAGGATCCCCCTTTCACATTAGAAGCCCCCTTATCACATCCAGGAGCCACCCTTCCCCCCTGTATGTCAGAAGCCCCCATCATATCAGAGTTGCTGCAGACCGGGTAAAATCTTGTAGTGGGTCGGATGTGGTTCTCATGCCATAGTTTGGAGACCCCTAGTCTATACTGCCTTTCAAGTGTGCAATCTAAAGGGAAATACCCCAAAATATCAACTGATAGCTATTGTTTTTCCAAGATAAACTTCAATTTTCTGGCTGTGTTTTTCACATGGCAATATTGAATAAACATTATGCCGATGACCTTTTACTTTTTATATCCAATCCGGTCACATCTATACCAAACTTATTAAGGGCCCTAAGGACATACTCTGCCTTGTCCAATTACAAAATTAATGTCCACAAATCGGAAGCACTAAATATTAACCTCCCGAGTGAAATGCTGCATAGTGTTAGGCGGAACTTCCCCTTTACATGGGCCAAAAATAAAATAAAATATTTGGGGATTTACCAGACTCCCTCCCTGGCTTCGACTTTTCAAGAAAACTATGTTCCCTGGCTTTCCACCTTGCGTCGGAACTTGCAAAGTTGGCATAAAACTGCGTACTCTTGGTTCGGCAGGAACGGTATCCTTAAGATGATTGTCCTGCCGAGACTACTACATCTGCTACAAACGCTACCGGTGGGATTGCCACCTCACTTTCTAAGGATGGTGAGGGGGGAATTCTTACGCTTCCTGTGGGGCAACAGAGTGAAAAGAATAGCGTATAGAACCCTGACCTTCCCGAAGGGTCAGGGAGGTATCGGCTTCCCGGACCCGGTAAAATACCACCAGGCGGTGCACTACACCAGAGCCCTTGACTGGGTCAAACACTCCGCAGAAAAGGAGTGGGTGGGGGTGGAGCAGGCGTCATCTCCATTCCCATTATCATCCCTGGTGTGGCAAACATTGAGTCTACCGGTAACTTTAAGAAACCATCCGCTGATAGGGAACACATTGGCAGTTATAGCCAGCTCGAAGAGGGTGACTGTGAGTACTCAGGACCCTTTCCCGATGTCCCCGGTGATTGGGGCTCAGGATTTCCCCGCTAGTATGTCAAGCAGGAGATTTAGGGAGTTCACGGAGTCCAACAGATTCAGGCTGCAAGACTTTTGTCGTGGGGTACATTGGCTCTCGATTGCAGAAATTCAGTCAGTGCTAGACCCTCCCCTAGACAGATGGAGAGCCATTCAGATCAGGCACTTTCTGACCGCCTCGCATTTCCAACCGGGACGTGCCCATTCTCTCTCTGTTTTTGAGGAGCTTTGCCGTGATCCCAACCCGACCCGCCACCTGTTATCGGTAATGTACAAGTGGGTGGTAGTCCCCCTAGATGGTGCACTCCCTCAGTTTGTGGGGAGGTGGGAAAGAGACTTGGGTTAGACCTTCACGAAGGAACAGAGAGAGAGAGTCTTGTTTTTGCCCAGCGCTCTTCGAACGCCACGAGATTCCAGGAGGCAGGGTATAAGTTGTTGGCTAGGTGGTATAGGGTACCCACGCTCTTACACAAGATATACCCATCGGTGCCCGCTGCCTGCTGGAGGTGCCATCAGGAGGAGGGTTCACTTTTACATGTATTCTGGTCCTGCCCACGCATCCGACCTTTTTGGGAAAAGGGGCGTCGGGTGATCCGGAAATTAATGGATGTCGCATTGGCGGATGATCCAGCCCAATGCCTCCTCCACCTCACCCCAATGCCGAGAAGGCGTTATAAGAATTCTCTCCTGATCCACCTGCTGAATGCGGCCAGAATCTGTGTGCCCCAAAATTGGAAAAGGGAAGACCCTCCTTCAATGGGTCAGTGGTTGGCTGTGGTGAGCGAAATAGGCCTGATGGAACAACTGACTGCGGCGATCCACCGGAAGGAGGAGAAACATAATAAAACGTGGTTTTATTGGTACCAATTCAAGTTCTTCCAAGACTACAGGGACCTGGTGACCCCAGGGACGGATCAGGTGTATTAGAGTGTATACTGGAAGGATCTTGTGCTGGTTAGCAAGGGGGGTGAACTGACCCCCCCTCTTTTTTTTTTCTCTCTACTCTCCCCCCGCCCTCCCCCTCTTCTCTTGTTCTTTTCTTCTCCTCTGTTGTTGCCTATTCGGGACCGGAGTCGGTCCAAAACTCTCGCTGCTTTTCTGTTCTGAATTTCTTGCATGTTCATCTATTCTGCTAGCTTTATTTCCTACCTTCATGAAACTTGAAAGGGGTTAATGACCTAAAGCATCTCACTGAAAAATACAAGCGGCATGAAACTACCCAAAGCCAATGTTATGAGGCTCGATTTTTTTGGGAAGCGTAGCATTGGTGAACAGCTAGATGCAGGCTACAAAATTTCCATTAGAAGACACAATGAAGAGGTCACAAAAAATCGACACATCCTGTCTAGGATAATAGACTGTGTGAAATTTTGTGGTGCATTTGAGCTGGCTTTGCGTGGCCATGATGAGAGTGAGAGCTCCGAAAATCCTGGGATATTCCGTGGCTTGGTTGATTTTGTTGCTTCTTGATGGAGTTTTGAAAGAGCACCTTGAGAATGCCAGTTTTTAAGGGAACTTCAAAAACTGTGCAGAACGAGCTGTTGGACTGTATGCTGTCTGTAGTGAAGGAGCACATTATTCAAGAAGCATAGAGCAGCAATTTCATCTCAATACAGGCCAATGTGACCACTGATATTGCCACAGAGTGCCAACTTGTGCTTGTACAGCGCTACATTGATACCAAAAACAACGTACAGGAGAGGTTTTTTGAGTTTATTCCTCTACATTCCGCTAATGCAGATTCCGTTGCTACAGCACTACAAGAGTGCCTTGCTCTAGTCCTTCCAGGGGATCAGAAACATAAGCTCATCTCCCAAGCATATGCTGGAGCCAGCGTGATGAGGGGTGCCACTTCAGGGGTTCAAAAGAAGATTCAGGATATTTACCCAAATGCCCATTACATCCACTGCTATGCACATCAGCTCAATCTGATAATCAACAGGCCACTTCTCAAATGCCCAAAGTGAGACTTTTTTTTGCAAACCTTGGAGGATTTGCCAGTTTTTTTGCCAGATCACCCAAGCGCACAGATATACTTGATACAGTAGTTGCCCATAGACTACGGACATCAAGCAGTGTCAGATGGAACTTCCACAGCCGTGCCGTCAATACAGTGTTTGAGTACAGAGAGGACCTCTTCTGCTGTTTTGAAACCATGCGAGACTCAGGTGACTTTGACCATGTTACCATGAGAGAGGCAGCAGGCTTTGCCGTGCTGCTGGAGGATCAGGATTTTAAATATTTTCTTACGCTTTTTCACAACTTCATGCCGCATGTGGACCTCCTTTATGCCAAACTCCAGAAGAAGGACATAGATTCAGTCCACATTAAGGGGAGCATCCAGCAGATCCAGCGGGACATACAGACAATCGGGTAGCAGCTGTATTCCTCCTTTTCCATGTGTTGTTGTTATTATTATTCTTTTTTTTTAATTATTATTGCTCATACATTTTGAAGAGATTCTATCCCATCCCTGGTTGACCAAAGCAATCAAGGTGGTTCTCAACCGAAGAGGTGAGGCTCACTGAATCCAGGAGACCATAAACACATTGCATCTGAGGTGTGTGTTTATTTGTTGCAATATTTGTCTTTTTGATAGCTCCCTTATAGATATGAAGATATCATATAAAAATGATGTGATCTAAAAGGATTTGTTATTCCCTCTAGTGGATAACATTAGTAGTACAACCTTCATCTGTGTTAGCTGCCTGAACATCAGAAATGTATGAAACTTGACATATTTACTAAGAATGTCTTGTCCATGTGTATGGAGTTCTGAGAAATTATGGATTCAAAACCACTGAAACTGATCTCCCTTTTGTTGTGATTAAAATGGTATTTCTATATACCTGACAAAGACCAGCTAGGTGTAACTAACGCAATTACAATACTCACAAAACTCTTTATACTAATGCTGCAGCATTAGGAGACAAACATCCCGACAAAGACAATAAGAGATGAGTCGAGACCAAATGTCAGGAGTTGTCTAATTTATTGTGGGAGGGGCTGCACGTTATATGCACCCTTATCAGCCAATCATTGCATAGAACATGGGTGTGGTTAATATAGAGGCGTACACTACACACCATCATTACATATCATTATATATCATTACATATCATTACTCATGTCATCTGCTTCTGAATCACAGTCATGGGATATGTGGCCCAGACATATTGTGACACAATTTCTTTATTTAGACAGCATAGAATGAGACTGCCTATGCAAGCTATATTTCCTTATGTGCATGTTTACAGAAAAACTGCTACAGTCTGCAGATACAGAATCTAAGCCAGCTAGTAAAGTTAACCAGGTTAATCCTATATGAACTTACAAACATGGAGTCCCTCTGGTTCAGCCATATCACTACACCTTTATAACTTTAAACTGAACATTTTAAAATGACCAGTTTTAAGTTATGAAGGGAGATCAGTTTTAGTGTTTTTGAATCCATAATTTCTCAGAACTCTGTACACATGGACAAGACATTCTTAGTAAATATGTCAAGTTTCATGCATTTCTGATGGTCAGGGAGCTAACAGAGATGACAATGACGCCCCATCCAAAAACTTCACCAGCCGCCACTGCTATACATGTCTACATTATTTGCATCTTGAAAGCAGGCCCCATTCTCACTGAGAATACTACCCCCTTTCCAAATCAGCATAGAACTATAATACTTCAGCAATGCTTTGATCAGTACCAATCCTGACGTACATGTATGAGTCCATTATTTGAAGAAATAGGCAATCATTTCCTTATCACAGCCTATTCTAACTAGCTACATGCTCAATGTCAATGACAGGTTACCGTCCGTCCGACTTTACTTCAAATAGACTACATTTCCCAGCAGTTCCTTTTCTTCTTCCAAAGGCAACTCCGAGCAAAACGGCATGGCTGCATCTCGGGCAACAAGCAACCAAGTTATGGTGCAATTTGCCATACTTCAGGACACAGGTCCCCTTGCAAAGACCTCTCCAGTCTCTCCACACGACAACTGAAGACAAAGAGATTCTCTTCATCATTTGCAAATACAGTCTGCTGAAAGTCACGGATCACTCTTCAGGGTGGAATACCCCAACAACCTTAGTTCTAGCCAACGTGGCTTAAGGTATCACTCACTGTATCTGCTGGCAACATTCAGTCCCATACAGTCCTGGCGATAAAGCTTTCTGAGGTGTTCCCCTTTAACAAAGAACATTGTGCAAAGAATAGTTTCAGCAAAGAGTCCTTTGACTCCACAACTGCACGTTTGTAATCAACAGAGATGATATTGGTATTTTCCTGCAACGATTACCAGTAATAGCCGGGATTGTGTAGGATCGAGGCCTCTCTCCCTTGGCGTTCACCGTAATGACAAAGGTAATTGCAAACTCTTGGTAGAGCTTGCATTATTTGTATTAGTTCAAGAACAGGCATAGATTTGGTAACAATGGAGCCTTTAAAGTGGGTGTAAACCCTTACAACACACTTTGACCTACAGGTAAGCCTAGATTAAGGCTTACCTGTAGGTCCAAGAAATATCTCCTAAACCTACACGGTTTAGGAGATATTTACCGAAAGACAGGCACCGCTGTCTACGGCGCACGCACTGAGCGCGGCACTGTCAACGGCGAATATGCCGCGCGTGGCGGCTCCCGTGTGCATGCGCGGGAGTGACGTCATCATGGCTTCACCGAATGACAGCGGAGGAGCAGCGAGACCCACCGAGAAGATGGATGCGCCGGACTACAGGGGACAGCGGTGACATAGTAGTCCATTATGCTTTACCTTTGCAGGGAATGAAAGAGGAAGTAAACTCATCAGGGTTTACTTCCACTTTAATCACTGTTTCTCTGCTGTATTTCCAGGGTAATGACTTATTCATATACTCATAAGATTCTTAAGGCAGTGGAACTTTTGTAACTCAGTCAATAGTGAAACATTTGTTCCCTTAAGATTTGGAAGTGTACAATACAAGATACAGTCTTTCCAATGCATCACGCCATTAGGACTTTACATTACTGTTACGTTATCTTTCTCAGCGTTTTGTGCCTTCTTGTCCCAAACTCCGAGAGCAGGGTATACGGGTTTCCATACCTGATTTAAATCCTTGCACATGGGGCATGTGGTGCTAAACACCCCACCAATAGCGGGTGATTTTAGGAATCCAGCGTTCCTGGCATTCTTCTGCCACCCACACATTAGTTCCTCATCACTGTCGCTCCACTCTTCACTACCGGACAAGGCACCATCCCCGGGTTCAGGTAGTCCATCAAGTAGAATATCTGGCTCTGTAATAGTGGAACATTCTTCAGCCAGTATATAGTTAGGCATGAGTACCCCGTTCGCGGGCACCCCTAGAGCATCACCCTTCACGGCCACTGGCTTACCTGTCCCCGGTATTTTCCTCTCGGTAGCTCAGACATCAAAGCGAGCCGCTGGGCCCAACCTTAGCCTCTAGGGGCGACTTCTGCACTGGGTCCTGGGGAGGTCATTAATGCAATGTAGGCAGCTTCTTGCCCGAGGCAGGTGGTGACTGATGAGCTCTGGACATCACTCCCAGGCAGGACAGCAACGCCCGGTCTTGGTCTACTTGCAAAATCCTCGGAGGCTGGGTCATAGAGACAACTTCCAACAGATGCTTTCCACAGCACTTATATCTGATCCAAGGCCTCAGCTGCGGGGTCAGATCAGAACATGTTTCACAGATCAGTCCCAATGCCTTGTAGTTCTGGCCGTGTACAGGACAAGTTGACTTTCTGTTGCATACCGCACTCCAGTGTCAGTCAGAACACCCTTCATCTAACTAGAGTCAAGATCAACACCAGACAGATACATCGTCCAATCCGCCATTGTGCTCCAGAATTACCAGATCTTCTTCACTAACCCACAATCAGACACACATGACAGCAATTCCTTATCCTTAGCTGCAGAGTGGGGACTCCTCCCCCTGCCAATGGATTGCTGCAAAAGTTCTTTGGGAACTGTGGTGCCCACCTTCTTCTTGCTGCAGCGTGCCAAAACTGTAATGGGGTCCATTTTGGAGTCTCTATTAACCCTCACGGTGCTGTCGAGAAATGTCAAAAGACCAGGCTGATCCTCTTCCCCGGCAATGACACTTGGTGGTTGTTCCCCACACTGATAATACACATGACAACACACTCTACAAGAAGGGTAAATGTTTCTTGCCACCTTCCTACAGAGCCAGACAAAATCCCAATGGAGCTGAAGCCAGTTGTTATGGGTGACTGCTGCAAGGACAACGCCTTAGCCCCACGTTGGGTGCCAAATGTAGCAAGGTCTCTGGCCTTGTCCAGTCTAATGAGGACCTCCAAGGCCAAAGATAGCTGACATTTTTCAATATATAGTGGGTTGTGAGGCATAATGGGTGCAAAGATGGTGAAAGTCATTGGGTGCCAGACACTTCTTGGATGTAAAAGAGGTTTTATTTATTTTGGCAGTCCTTTTTGTATTTTTGGGGGAAAGAGGGTTAGGGCCAGGACACCTTTAAGTAGTTGTAGATTCAATTGGCAGACTCCAAGACTTCAATAGGAAGACAGCTGTGCAGGGAAAGACCCCAGCAAGGCACCACATCTGCACATGCAGGAACGCTGTCTCCTTTGGTAACAGTCTTTAACAGTTCCTAACTCAAACGTAACAGTCCACTACAACTGCCTCTTGTAGTTCTTGAACACTGAGGTCCTGGTCTATCACTAGACCCTCTGATTCATTGACTCTGAATTTCTTGAGCTCCTCCATGGTTTGTGGTGGTATCCCCGCAAGCGTCACCCACTCTTCCCTGCTGGGTCCCTACTTGGCACTCCTGATACTTCTCCAGCTTCACCCCTGCTAACCAGCGAGGTCGCTGACTTGACTCACAAGGCTGCTCTGCAAGTGTCCTCCACGTGTTGGGTCCCTGACTTGATCACTGCCTGAAGTTTCCCGATTATCCACCGACCCTTTTGGTGAGAATGTGGTTCCGGTACTTGCTTCAGTTACTCACTGTGGTCCCTGGTAAATGTGGTTGGTCCCTTTGTGGCGACAGCTTCCCTTCTACCTCCGACCACTGACAGGTTCTCCAGCCGGCAGAGCCATCACTTCTGATTGGACTGCAAGCCGCAATCCCAACCCTGCGCTGCTCTCTCACTTCTGGATAGGCCCTCACACAGCCTAGCAGCCAGATACCCCCGGGATAGGCCCAATCTAGCAGCCCGGGGCACGCGACACATGTCCACCCAGACATCCAGGTGGCACAGAACGCAGATCACCTGACTCCACCCAAATTTATACATGTTCCCAGCAGGCCAAGGGATTCAAGAAAACCCATGCCCATTGGCTGAGATACCCCATGTACCCATAACCTGACCTTGGGTTGCCCTTCTCATATCTAGTACCACCAAGTACCCGGCTACCTAGTGGTAGAAGAGAAAAGTGCAACAAGGCCAAACTTAGGGAGATGTCTATTAATCAACCAGGATAACTACTCCTGGCAAGTAAATTTGTGAGTAGCTCCCTGCCCAAACTACAGGGTGCTACATGTACCAATAAATGTTTACATTTGGATATGGACATGGAGTTGCTGGCTTTTCCTATTTTGTTTGACTTGCATCGCTCTTCCATGTGCTCCTTACTGCAAAGGCCAATGGGGGATGCACTGGGCGCCTTTGCTGCCATTGTGCTATATGATGGGTCTCCAGTAGGGATGAGCTTCGAGTTCGAGTCGAACTCATGTTCGACTCGAACATTGCCTGTTCGCCTGTTCAGCGAACAGTGAACAATTTGGGCTGTTCGCAGCAAATTCGAAAAGCCGGAACACCCTATACAAGTCTATGGGAGAAATCTAAAGTGCTAATTTTAAAGGGTAATATGCAGGTTACTGTCCTAAAAAGTGTTTGGGGACCTGGGTCCTGCCCCAGGGGACATGGATCAATGCAAAAAAAAGTTTTAAAAACTGCAGTTTTTTCAGAAGCAGTGATTTTAATAATGATTAAAGTGAAACAATAAAAGTGTAATATTCCTTTAAATTTCGTAGCTGGGGGGGTATCTATAGTATGCCTGTGAAGGGGCGCATGTTTCTGGTGCTTAGAACTGTCCCTGCACAAAGTGTCATTTGTGCAGGAAAAAAAGTCTTTTAAAATCACTTGCGGCTAAAATGTCGGCTCCCCGTAATACAGAGAACACTCAATGAGTGTTCTCTGTATTAGCCGACAATTCATTCATTCATTGATAAAAAAAACAAAAAAAAAAGCAGCATGGGGGTTCCCCTAAATTCAATTACCAGGCCCTTCAGGTCTGACATGGATATTAAGGGGAACCCCGCATCAAATTAAAAAAAAAATTGACGTGGGGGTCCCCCTAAAAATCCATACCAGACCCTTTATCCGAGCATGCAACCTGGCAGGCCGCAGGAAAAGAGGGGGGGATGAGAGAGCGGCCCCCCCCTCCCTCCTAAACCATACCAGGCCACATACCCTCAACATTGGGAGGATGCTTTGGGGGTCTGTGACCCCTCAAAGCACCTTGTCCCCATGTTGATGAGGACAAGGGCCTCATCCTCACAACCGTGGCCGGTGGTTGTGAGGGTCTGCGGGCGAGGGGCTTATCAGAATCCGGAAGCCCCCTTTATCAAGGGGACCCCCAGATCCCGGCCCCCCCCGGTTTGAAATGGTAAGGGGGTACAAAAGTACCCCTACCATTTCACAAAGAAAGTGTAAAAATGGTTAAATAAGACAAACACACTTTTGAAAAATTCCTTTATTAAAAATAAAGAAAATAAAAAAAAGATTCCAGCGGTGCTAATCCACTCTTGCTATCCAGCGACGAATCTCCGGGGTCCAGCGATGGATGATCATATCCAGCGACGGGGGTTCTCTCAGTCCAGCGCTGTCCATACATCCGTCTTCTGTCTCCACACCGGAGACACTGCGGAGATCCCAGCGCTGACGTTTCTTATATTAGGAGGGCGGGGCCACCCGTCACCTGACCCCGCCCCCTCTGACGCTGGTGAAGGGAGCCATGGGTTCCCCAGTGACCTATGGGTGACCCCGCCCCCTCTGATGTAACGGAAACCTGCGTTACATCAGACTGGGCGGGGTCACCCACACGTCACTGGGGAACCCCTGGCTTCCTTCTCCAGCGTCAGAGGGGCGGGGTTAGGTGACGGGTGGCCCCGCCCTCCTAATATAAGAAACGTCAGCGCTGGGATCTCCGCAGTGTCTCCGGAGTGGAGAGAGAAGACGGATGTATGGACAGCGCTGGACTGAGAGATCCCCCGTCGCTGGATATGATCATCCATCACTGGACCCCGGAGATTCGTCGCTGGATAGCAAGAGTGGATTAGCACCGCTGGAATCTTTTTTTAATTTTTTTTTATTTTTAATAAAGAAATTTTTCAAAAGTGTGTTTGTCTTATTTAACCATTTTTACACTTTCTTTGTGAAATGGTAGGGGTACTTTTGTACCCCTTTACCATTTCAAACCGGGGGGGAGCCGGGATCTGGGGGTCCCCTTGTTAATGGGGGCTTCCAGATTCTGATAAGCCCCCCGCCCGCAGACCCTCACAACCACCGGCCAGGGTTGTGAGGATGAGGCCCTTGTCCTCATCAACATGGGGACAAGGTGCTTTGAGGGGTCACAGACCCCCAAAGCATCCTCCCAATGTTGAGGGTATGTGGCCTGGTACGGTTCAGGAGGGAGGGGGGCCGCTCTCTCGTCCCCCCCTCTTTTCCTGTGGCCTGCCAGGTTGCGTGCTCGGATAAAGGGTCTGGTATGGATTTTAGGGGGAAAATTAAAAATTTGATGCGGGGTTCCCCTTAATATCCATATCAGACCTGAAGGGTCTGGTATGGATATTTAGGGGGACCCCCACGTCAATTTTTTTTTAATTTGACACGGGGTCCCCCTTAATATCCATGTCAGACCTGAAGGGCCTGGTAATTAAATTTAGGGGAACCTCCACGCTTTTTTTTTTTTTTTTTTTTTATCAATGAAAGAATGAATTGTCGGCTAATACAGAGAACACTCATTGAGTGTTCTCTGTATTACGGGGAGCCGACAATTTAGCCGCAAGTGATTTTAAAAGACTTTTTTTCCTGCACAAATGACACTTTGTGCAGGGACAGTTCTAAGCAGCAGAAACATGCGCCCCTTCACAGGCATACTATAGATACCCCCCAGCTACGAAATTTAAAGGAATATTACACGTTTATTGTTTCACTTTAATCATTATTAAAATCACTGCTCCTGAAAAAACTGCCGTTTTTAAAACTTTTTTTTGCATTGATCCATGTCCCCTGGGGCAGGACCCAGGTCCCCAAACACTTTTTAGGACAGTAACTTGCATATTACCCTTTAAAATTAGCACTTTCGATTGTGAACGTTCGCGTCCCATAGACTTTAATAGGGTTCTAAAGTTCACACGAAGTTTAGGTCTGTTCGCAGGTTCTGGTGCGAACCGAACAGGGGGGTGTTCGGCTCATCCCTAGTCTCCAGTGCACCCCTGTGTCTATAAGGAGGAGTGAGCTCCTTCCAGGCTCACCTACCCACTATCTATCCATTCTTATGCATGTGCTTCTACTATGGAGGCTCTCAAAAATATATAGGACTGCAGATAATACTGGGGTGCTGTGAAGTGGCACTGCAGCTTCCACATGCATTTGCAAATGTGTGCTAACTAAACCCCTGTTTTTAATGCATACTGTTATGCCACGTACACACGATTGGACATTCCGACAACAAAATCCATGGGATTTTTTCTGACGGATGTTGGCTCAAACTTGTATTGCGTACACATGGTCACACAATGTTGTCGGAAATTCTGAACGCCAAGAACACAGTGACGTACGACGAGCCAAAAAAATTGAAGTTCCATAGCCAGTGAGGCTCTTCTGCTTGATTCCGAGCTTGCGTAGAACTTTGTGCTTCGGAATTGTTTACACACGATTGGAATTTCCGACAACAGATTTTGTTGTCAGAAAATTTGAGATCCAGAACTCAAATTTTGTGTGTCGCAAAATGTCGGATGGAGTCTACACACGGTCAGATTCCGACAAAAAGCTCCCGTCGAACATTTTCCGTCGCAAAATCCGACCGTGTGTACGTGGCATAAGAATAGTTTGGTTGGTTGCAGGCTACTTGGTAAGTTGAGCTGTGTTTTTTTGTTTGTTCTTGTTTCCCATTAAGGAGATTCTCCCACCCTCCCTGTCTCTGGGACACCCATAGAGGAAATAAGGGGTGCTGTCTTTACCAGGGCAGGAACGCACAGACAATAACAAAAACATTGTCAGAACTTGTAACCTTTGCCCATTCTACTAAAAGTCTTTTGATTTTCTCTGTATCCTATTTGGAGAGATTTATTTATTTATTACATTTTTATCATTTCAATACAAAAATATAGGGGACAGGTACAAGAGGGGGTAATGAAATAAAATAAATAAAGAGGGGGAGAGAAATGGAAAATAATGAGGGATCAACAGACTTCTGTATGCATCCTGCAAATATCAAACAGGCATAGCTGATTAATAAAAGGAGGTTGAAATACAACTCTAGAAGAGTGCGAACATAACACAATAGTGATACCTATAAGCCTACAGGTGGATCTCGATCAACAGTTAAGCATCCTATCAGGACAAAAATTATCCTATAATTGCGTGGTCTGCATTTCCAAAGATAAAGAAAAAAAAAGGGAGGGGGGAGACGGGGGAGGGGGGAAAGAAGTGGGAGGAAAAGTGTATTATTATTATTGCAGGAAAGTAATTCCAACCAGCTAGATTCGTCACTCGAGGATCCCGCACAGACTCGGCTTACATGGCGGGGAGTGCCCTGAGCAATTAAGGGGGTTCCACCTGGAGGTTCCAGCCCTCCCATTTTGCCGTATGTCAAGTCATACGATCTTCTAAGCAGGCCGTCATAGACTCCATGAGCTCTACGTCTTTAATTCTGGCATAGGGGTCCGAAAGTGTTAGATGACGTTATTTTTTCCAGTGTAGTGTCACTTGTCACTGTGAGTATGTGTGTGGTGAGTTTTTTTGCTATTCTGGCAAGTGTAGGAGGGAGAAGGCTGAGTAGGAACAGCTTAGGGGAGAGGGGGATATCTACCTCAAACAGCTGATGGACAAACCCCTGTACTGAGCACCAGTAGGGCTGGCGAGCTGGGTAGTTCCAATAGATATGGAGTAACATGCCTCGGTCTTGAAGACATCACCAACAGCCATCGGAGGCCAATGAGTAGGGATGAGCCGAACACCCCCCGGTTCGGTTCGCACCAGAACTTTCGAACGGACCCCAAATTCGTACGAACGTTAAAACCCCATTGAAGTCTATGGGACTCGAACGTTCGAAATGAAAAGTGCTAGTTTTAACGGCTAATATGCAAGATACTGTCCTAAAAAGGGTTTGGGGACCTGGCTCCTGCCCCAGGGGACATGGGTCAATGCCTAAAATGTTTTTAAAAATGGCCGTTTTGGCGGGAGCACTGATTTTAATGACGATTAAAGTGAAATATTCCTTTAAATATGGTGCCTGGGGGGTGTCTGTAGTATGCCTGTGAAGTGCCACGTGTTTCCCGTGTTTAGAACAGTCCCTGCACAAAATGACATTAAACGGAAATAACACCATTTAAAACTGCTTGCGGTTTTAATGTTATATCTGGTTCCTGCAATATGGTTGAAAATCATTGAGAAAAATGGCATGGGTAGCCCTCCCTGCCCATTACCAGCCCCTTTAGGTCTTGTACGCATATTAAGGGGAACCCCGTACCCATATTAAAAAAAGGAAATGCGTGTGGCCCCCAGGCCCTATATACTCAGAACAGCAGTATACAGGCGGTGCAAACAAGACAGGGACTGTGTAGGTTTGTTGTGTTAAGTTGAATCTGTTTGTAATTTTCAACTGGTACATTTTTAAAGTGTAGCTCCAGTCAAAAAAAAACTATTTTTAAGCTTTTTGGAAAACATAGGGAAGGGTTATCACCCCTGTATAATTTGTTTTGTCGTCCATCTTTTTTCATCTCACTTGCTGTTGTCTCCTTCCGTTTGCAAGTAGGAGATGTTTGTAAATTGGATGTTTGAAAGTAGGGGCCTGCCCTATATGCTCTGCAGAAATGGCGGAACAAGGTGTTGGTTTTGCCACAACATTGTAAGCCCTCAAAGTGACTCTTGGTGGGCGCTGGAGCGCCCTGCTGTGAACGATTATATCAAGAATTGTAATTACATGCCATTGTTGAACAGTGGTAGAAAAATTGACCTTTGGTGGTTGTGGTGCTGGTGCCACAACACTATAAGTCCTCACCGTTACTCTGGGTGGGCACAGGAAGGGGCCCTCCTGTGAAATATTATATCAAGAATTGTAATTACATGTCCCTGTTAAACAGGAGCAGAAAAATTTGGCCTTAGGCACTGCTGCTGGTGCCACCACACTGCAACCTCTTCCATATATTCTAGTTTTATTGCAGGAATTAGCCCTGCTGCAAAGCATTGCATCAAAAATTGTACTTAAACGCCCCTGTTAAACAGGGGCAGAAAAATTGGGCCTTAGGCACTGGTGCTGGTGCCACCACACTGCAACCTCTGCCGTATACTCTAGTTTTAATGCAGGAATTAGCCCTGCTGCAAAGCATTGCATCAAAAATTGTAATTAAACGCCCCTGTTAAACAGGGGCAGAAAAATTGGGCCTTAGGCACTGGTGCTGGTGCCACCACACTGCAACCTCTCCCATATACTCTTGTTCGATTGCAGGAATTAGCCCTGCTGCAAAGCATTGCATCAAATATTGTAATTAAACGCCCCTGTTAAACAGGGGCAGAAAAATTGGGCCTTAGGCACTGGTGCTGGTGCCACCACACTGCAACCTCTCCCATATACTCTTGTTTGATTGCAGGAATTAGCCCTGCTGCAAAGCATTGCATCAAAAATTGTACTTAAACGCCCCTGTTAAACAGGGGCAGAAAAATTGGGCTGATGGCATCAACCAGAACCAGAAATGTTCTTCCAACATATCAGCGGAGGAGGAAGAGGATAGACAATCAACATAACAGGACAGTCACTCAGCATCAGCATAGGCAGTCTTGAAGGGATGTGATATTTCAAAAAAAATTATTCTGTTACATCAGCTTCAGGTGCTTGGTAGCTGTGGGTGATCCAAGACTGATTCATCTTGATGAAGGTCAGTCGATCAACTGATTCGGTGGACAGGCGCACCCTGTGATCGGTAACAAAGCCACCAGCAGCACTGAAGGTGCGTTCCGAAAGAACGCTGGATGCAGGACAGGCCAGTAGCTCAATTGCATACTGTGCAAGCTCTGGCCAGTGATCCATCCTCAAGACCCAGTAAGCCAGAAGATTTTCGGTGGGAAAGGTGTCCAAGTCTGACCTTGCCCCTAGGTATTCCTGCACCATGTAAATCAGACGCTGGCGATGGGTGCTGGAACCGATTATACCTTGGGGCTGCGGACTAAAAAATTGTCTGAAAGCATCAGTCAGACGGCCACCTTCTCCACCGCTCCTTCTGACCGATGCCTCAGCAACACGTTGTCCAGGACCAGGAGTTTGTAACCTCCCAGTCTCTGGGAACACGTTGCACAGACCTTTCTGCAAGGCCTCCCGGAGATGTCTCATCATCTGCTCCCTCTGCGATGGCAAGATAAGGTCGGCAACCTTACCCTTGTACCGTGGATCAAGGAGAGTGGCCAGCCAGTAATGGTCCCTCTCCTTGATCCGAAGAATACGAGGATCCTTCCGCAGGCTTTGCAGGATCAGGGAGGCCATGCAGCGTAGGTTAGCTGAGGCATTCGGTCCGGAGTCCTCTGGGTCACTAAGGACAACATGATCCGCAGCTACCTCCTCCCAGCCACGTACAAGTCCACGTGTTTCTTGGGACTGTAAATCATCCCTACAAGACTGCTTCTGCTGCTGCTGATGCTAATGCTGAGTGCCAGCCTCCACTTCCATGCTGACACAATCATCCTCCTCCTCCTCTTCCTCCTCCTCATCCTCTTCCTGTGTGATGGGTGGCACAGCAGGAACACTGTCTGGATAAAGGGGGCCTTGAGAGGCAAGGAAGTCCTCCTCTTCCTGCCTCTGTTCTGCCTCAAGTGCCCTGTCCATTATTCCACGCAGCGTATGCTCCAAGAGGTGGACAAGAGGTACAGTGTCACTGATGCATGCACTGTCACTGCTCACCATCCTTGTGGCCTCCTCAAACGGTGACAGGACAGTGCATGCATCCCTGATCATGCCCCACTGGCGTGATGAGAAAAAACCAAGCTCCCCTGACCCTGTCCTGGTGCCGTAGTCGCACAGGTACTCATTGATGGCCCTCTGCTGCGTGTGCAGCCGCTGCAGCATGGCCAATGTTGAGTTCCATCTGGTGGGCATGTCACATATAAGGCGGTTCTTGGGCAGGTTCAACTCCTTTTGGAGCTCAGCCAGCCGAGCACAGGCATTAAATGATCGTCGGAAATGCACACAGACTTTCCTGGCCTGCTTCAGGACATCCTGTAAGCCAGGGTACCTGCCCAAGAACCGCTGCACCACCAGGTTAAGGACGTGAGCTACACAGGGCACATGGGTCAGTTGTCCCTGTCGGAGGGCGGAGAGGAGGTTGGTGCCATTGTCGCAAACCACCATTCCTGGCTTAAGCTGGCGTGACGTCAACCACCTTTCGGCCTGCCCCTGCAGAGCTGACAAAACATCCGCCCCAGTGGGGCTCCTGTCCCCCAAACAAACCAGCGCAAGCACGGCATGGCATCGTTTTGCCTGCGTACTTGCGTAGCCCCTGGAACGCCTACGGAGCCCCGCTGGTTCTGAGGACAGAGCACTGGAAGAGGCCATGGAGGAAGAAGAAGAGGAGAGGGTGGAGGAGAGAGGTGTGTCACAACCAATAGTAGCATTTTGGAGGCGTGGTGGCGGAACAACCTCCAACACTACTGCACCTTGTCCTGCATCCTTCCCAGCTGCCAGAAGAGTGACCCAATGGGCCGTGAAAGACAGGTAACGTCCCTGTCCATGCCTGCTGGACCATGAGTCAGCGGTAATATGCACCTTACCGCTGACCGCCCTGTCCAGCGAGGCAAGGACATTGGCTTCCACATGCCGGTAGAGAGCCGGAATCGCCTTCCGTGAGAAAAAGTGGCGGTTTGGGGACCTGCCACTGAGGAACCGCACATTGTACAAACTCACGGAAGGGGGCCGAGTCTACCAACTGAAAAGGCAGCAGTTGAAGTACTAGCAATTTAGCCAAGCTAGCATTCAACCGCTGGGCATGTGGATGGCTGGGAGTGAACTTCTTCCGCCGGTCCAGCAGCTGGGGCAGGGACATTTGCCTGCTATAATCGGATGTGGGTGTACCGCTAGCAGAGTTCCTGGAAGCACTTGGCTGTGACACACCTAATTCTACACCTTCATTCCTCTCAGAGCAGGTTTCAGAGAGGACTGAAGGTCTAGTGGGGTTGGAGATGCCAGCTGATGAGGAGCAAGGAGAGGTCCGCTTTGTTCTTTGGTGTGGGTCTTTGAGGTACGCTTGCCAACGAGCTGCATGGCAGGTCAACATATGTCTGGTCAAGCATGTGGTGCCCAAGCGGCTGATGTTTTGGCCACGTGAGATACGCTTGAGACATATGTTGCAAATAGCAGTGGTGCGATCTGATGCACTCGTCTCAAAAAAGGCCCACACCAAAGAACTTTTAGAATAACGCGCAGAGGCAGCGCTCTGCACAGGCGGAGCTCTGCGGTGTGATTCAGTCGGTGTGCTGCCCCTAAGCTGGCCCCCGGAGGGCATCCTGCCTTGTTGGACATGTGCCTCCTCCTCCTCCTCCTCCTCCCTCCTTCCAGGCACCCACGTGGAGTCAGTGCCCTCATCATCCCCTCCCTCTGCATCGCTGTAGCAAACCTGGCAGTATGCTGCAGCTTGTGGAACATGACTGCCAGATTGCTGTCCTTCTTGAGCATCCCCTCTCTCTGCGCTCACGCTACTGCCTTCCTCTAGCTGAGTGTCATCATCAGAGCCCACAAAACACTGGGCATCCTCCTGGAGCATGTACCCAACACTGTGCTCAAAGAGTTCAGGAGACTCCTCAGGAGGACGTGGTGGGTCTAGGGAAGGAGTCACTGATGATGACATTGAGAGGAGGGAAGGCGATGCGTTGGCAGCTGCTTTGCTAGTACCCTGAGACTGGGTGAGAGAGGATGAGGAGGATGAAGAGGGCTTGGTCATCCACTCTACCAAGTCGTTGGCATGTTGCGGTTCAACATGTCCAGCTGCTGAAAAGAAGGACAAGCGTGTCCCATGGCCACGTGCTGATGACAATGCACCGCGTCCACGACCAGCGCTGTTGTCTCTAGACACAGAGCCTGCTTGCCCTCTTTTATCGGCTCGCGCCTGTCTGCCTCTCCTTGCTGGCCTTCCAGACATGGTAATGGCCTGAAGGGAGTTGGGTAAAAAAGCAGTTGGGTAGTGTATATTGTGCTAGAGGCACACAACACCCACTAACTCCTGCAGATGCCTTTATTATAGAACACCAGAGATAAAGGGGTATATACAGATGTATACTGTGCTGTGCTGGAGGCACACACAACTTCCAATAACTCCTGCAGATGGCAAGTGGGCTCAAATAGAGAACAGCTATGTAGGTGGATATAGCGGTATGTACTGGGTACAGAGCACGCAGACAGCACGTACTATCTCCTAACACTACTGGGTACAGAGCACGCAGACAGCACGCACTAGCTCCTAACACTACTGACTGCAAGCTCTATTATAAAAGATAGATCACTAGCTATATAGGTGAGTTGAATATAGCGGTGTATACTGCGGTCAGGGCACGCAGACAATAACCAGAGAACACCAGAGATAAAGGGGTATATACAGATGTATACTGTGCTGTGCTGGAGGCACACACAACTTCCAATAACTCCTGCAGATGGCAAGTGGGCTCAAATAGAGAACAGCTATGTAGGTGGATATAGCGGTATGTACTGGCTACAGAGCACGCAGACAGCACGCACTATTTCCTAACACTACTGACTGCAAGCTCTATTATAAAAGATAGATCACTAGCTATATAGGTGAGGTGAATATAGCGGTGTATACTGCGGTCAGGGCACGCAGACAATAACCAGAGAACACCAGAGATAAAGGGGTATATACAGATGTATACTGTGCTGTGCTGGAGGCACACACAACTTCCAATAACTCCTGCAGATGGCAAGTGGTCTCAAATAGAGAACAGCTATGTAGGTGGATATAGCGGTATGTACTGGGTACAGAGCACGCAGACAGCACGCACTATTTCCTAACACTACTGACTGCAAGCTCTATTATAAAAGATAGATCACTAGCTATATAGGTGAGGTGAATATAGCGGTGTATACTGCGGTCAGGGCATGCAAACAATAACCACTACACAACAGCAAGATAGAAATTCGGCCGAAAACGATCGGTGTGTACTGTGTTGAAGGTACACAGAACACCCACTGCTTCAGACGCCAACACACTACACGAGGCCGCCGCGCTGGCGGCCTTATATAGTGTGGGGCGTGCACTACACAGCCTGAGCTATGATTGGCCACAGGCATCCTGCCTGTGGCCAATCATAGCTCTCCTCGCTGCTGGCGCTGCGATTGGCCAAGCATGCGGGGTCACAGTGCATGCTTGGCCAATCATGAGCCAGCAATGCACTGCGCCATCGCAGTGCATTGTGGGCCGTGAGCACCACACGAATTTGACGCGAACGGACCAAAATGTTCGGATTTCGCCGAACGGACGAACAGCCAATGTTCGAGTCGAATGTACGTTCGACTCGAACACGAAGCTCATCCCTACCAATGAGTATATGGCTTGTAAGTGAGATGGTGTTAAGTACCAACTGTTAGGTGTGACTACTGCAAGTCACCTATTCACAAGTTATGTTACCGTTTCCCAATTATTATTAGAGTCTTATCTAAGCAAGGAGACACGGAAAACTTCTCAGTATATCTGCTCAGACCGTCGCACTTGCTTACTCTGAGTCCTTTATTATCACACACGGCTCTTATATACACAAAGGAAAGACAGACGTTAAAAATGTTAAAACAAAACAATTTCTATAAAAGGCAATGTCTTCTGCTCTTAGATCTGACGCAGTAGTTTGACCCTTATGACCTGGCTTCCTCTTTGTGTGTACGTGACTGGATGTGACTGCACCCATCCGGCCTTTAAGAATGATGTCTTTAAAACTACTGAAAACAGACGAGATAAGCATTAATAAGAAATATACTGTCAACCATTTTTATTCTTATAACTTGATCCTCACAACTTCCCCCTTTGACATCACCCCTCCCTCTTACCCTGGGTCCACCTGAACAAGTTCTAGTCGGCCTATGTCCAAAGTACTCTCCCTGACCGCGAGTTGTCAGAGGGGGTATACACCCATCCCCCTGGATAGTACCAACATCTAAAATTCAGGAAGAGTGGCTTTTCTGACAGATGGGTGATGTCAAGAAACTAAATCCACCTATCTTATCCAACTTATCAACTTACAAAAGTTCCATCTTTTCTACAGCATTTACCTTGGCTTTCTTGCAAAAGCACATAAACAACTTAAAACACAAATAAATGAGAAATATGAATATAAGCACTACTATAATCGTCATTGCTGCCTTCTTGAACCAAGAAAATAACCCTGAGAAACTAAAAGTTCCACCAAAAGGATCCCAGTCACGGCCAATATTACGGGCCTTCTCCTGTAGATCCTTTACTTCCGTGCGGTGTTGTGCAATGATGTCATAATAATCGGGTACTTCGATGCTGGTGTTATGTATCCAAGTACAACATTCATAGTCTTCTGTGGTCTCACAGAGTCCTGTTAATGCTGCACTCATACTTTCAATCGCTAACTCATGTAATTCTATTTGTTTTGTGATGGCTCTGGTCTCTAGATTTAACTTAGTAATGTCATCAGAGTTTTTCTCCAAAATATCATTAATTATTCCAGTATAGTTATTTAGTCGCTTCATTAAGTCTATACCCCATCCTGTCCAGGACGGGAACCAAGCCCATGCCATGTCCTGCTCTAAGAATATTTCTCTCTTGCTACGATATCTGAGGGGATATCTGGGGTGCATACTAGCTTCTAGTAGGTGATCACCTCGTTCATCACCCACTACTCCCATTACTGGTACCAAACTTGCGAGGTAGCACCATCCCTGAGCCCTTCTAGGTATCCAGGTATAACACTTATCCCCACAACAGATGTATATATTGTTTCCTAAGGCTACTGGACTTGAATTGATATTATGTCTATAACGAGAGGTGTATCCATAGAGAGATAAGTTGGATACTAACCACCTAACATTATTATCCACAATGTTAGTGAGGAAGTCAGATAATGTCTGGTGTGTGCTGGAATTACTGGGGTAGAAGCTTCCATTTAATACGACAATGGACAAATTAAACTTGCTGTCTTGGCATTCTCTATTTCCTCCCGTTGTGTTTCCTAGGTTGAAACACCAGGCAGGGGGAAAGGCGAGACCATTTGATTTAAACATTACTGTCTTGCTGGTATTTGTTCCAGTTATGTTAATGCTACTGTTAGCAAGGTCAGTATAATTTATAGGAACTGCCATCAGTGGTATGTTTGCTGTACTGGGGTGTAATTTACTGCAAATCCAACATTTCTCATATCCTGACTTCTGAGCATAAGCATATTTAAACTTCAGTAATAACATTTTTTTAGAAAATTCTTCATCCTTGTGAATTTCATTCTGTGAGGTAACCAAACTATTGGTCAGGATTACTGAAACAAAAAGAATAAAAAGATACATGTTGTCATTTGCCAACTGGCTCCTTTTTACAGTGTGAAGCGTGGATCCAGGCTGCTTTACCCTCCAACTTGACCGATGTGGGAGTGGTCAGCAGTACTTGATATGGTCCTTCAAACCGTGGCTCTAAAGCTTTTCTGGTATGTTTCTTTACATAGACCCAATCTCCGGGGCTCAGTGAATGAGTACCTGCTATTGAGTTAGGGTCTGGAAGAGAAGAATACACACTTTTGTGGATCTTAGTTAGATGCTGTTGTAATTGTATCACATATGCAGTCAAACTATCACATTGCAATTGCATACTCTGTGGAAAGTATAAACCTAGTCTGGGTGCATTCCCAAAAAGTATTTCATATGGGGATAACCCTGTTTTTCCCGTTGGAGTATACCTTATGGAGAACAAAGCTAAAGGCAGACATTCTGGCCAAGGTTTATTTAACTCTTGCATAGCTTTTTGTATTTTTAACTTTATTGTCCCATTTACTCTTTCTACTGATCCTGAACTCTGTGGGTGGTAAGGGGTGTGGAAACTTTGTTGAACCCCTAACATAGCCATTACATTCTGCATGATTTCTCCTGTAAAGTGTGTTCCCCTATCTGATTCTATGGTTTCAGGAAGACCAAACCTAGGTATTAACTCTGTGATCAGTTTCTTCGCTGTGGCTTTCGCTGTAGCTGATTTCACTGGATAACTTTCTGGCCAGCCTGAAAATAAGCAGATGCACACGAGACAAAATTCAAATGGGCCGCTCTTAGGCATTTGGATATAGTCAATTTGCAGTCTCTGAAAGGGATACTGGGCCCGAACCTGATGTTTACGTGGGGTTTTCACTCTCTGTCCTGGGTTATTTAACAGACAGATTTGGCATGCAGCACAGTAGTTCCTTGCAGTACTACTGAATCCAGGAGCTAGCCATCCTTGGCTTACAATCCTATACATAGAATTGGAGCTGACATGAGTGGGCAAGTGGACAGCCGCTGCCATTGCTGGGTATAGAGAGGCAGGTAGGCATATTCTGCCTCCTTCCCTCCATATATTGTCAAGGCCTGGTGCTGCTCCCATTTTCACCCATCTATCTTTCTCGCTCTCTCCTGCTTGCTCCTGTAGTTTACTCATCTGCTGCCATGTCGGTTCTGGGATGCTCACCTTTACCGTAGCTAAGGTCTCAGGGCTTACTTCCCCTAGAGCTGCTTGTTTTGCAGTTAAATCTGCAAATGCATTTCCTTTTGCCTCAATTGTTTTTGCGCTCGTGTGTGCCGCTATCTTCATAATGGCTACTCTTCTAACTTTTTGAAGATTGTTCAGGACTCTTTTGATTCCTTCACCATGTTTAACAGGTGTGCCTGCTGCTGTAAGGTAACCTCTAGCTTTCCATATGTGGCCATAATCATGTGCAACACCATAAGCGTAGGCAGAGTCAGTGTAAATGTTCCCTTCTTGTCCCTCTAAGGCTTTTTCTAAGGCCGTTAGTTCCGCTTCTTGTGCCGACATGTGTGCTGGTAATGACTTTGCCTCAATTACCTGTGTGTCCGTTACTACAGCATAACCTGTGTGATATTTACCTTTGTCATCGGCAAATCTACTACCATCTATGTACAGTGTGTGTTCTGCATTTGCAATGGGTGTGTCTGTGACATGTGGGAACCCCGTGATCTCTTGTTCCATAAGTTGAAAACAATCGTGTTCATCAGATGTTATGTCATGAAATGAAAGTGTGTCAGAATCCTGAGTTTCTTGTGCTGTGCCTTCACCATTACTCCCCCCTGTCAAATCTGTCTGTAAGGGTAGAAGTTGTGCTAAGTTAAAGGAAGTGCATCGTTGGAAGGTAACATTGGGAGGTAGGAGCAAGGTGCATTGCAGACGCAGCTGCCTCGCCATTGATATGTGCTTTGGCTGAACTTGTGACAAGATGGCGTGTATGTCATGTGTGGTATGTACCACTACAGGATTGTCTAAGACAATTTCTGAGGATTTGTCAATGATAATTGACACTGCTGCGACTGCTCGTACACAGGACGGTGATCCTCTAGAGACAGGATCGAGAGCCGCTGAGAAATATGCTACCGGCCTTTGTTTGATGTGTTGTTGTGTCAACACCCCTGTTGCGTGTCCCGTGATTTCAGCAATGTACAAATGAAATGTTTTGGTATAGTCAGGGATCCCGATCGCAGGTGCCAAAATTAGTAACTTTCTTAAGGTGCTAAAAGACTTATGACCTGCTTCTGTGAGTACATAGGGTACTATTTTCAAGCAATCATATAATGGCTGCATCAGAGAACTGGCATGTGGTATCCATTGTCTACAATATGATACCATTCCCAGAAACATACGAAGTTGCTTAAAGTTGCGTGGGACATTCATTTGTCTTATGGCCTGGACTCGTTCTTCAGTGAGGTGTCGAGTACCCTGGGATATACAGTGGCCCAAAAAGACAACCTTTTTCTGGCATACCTGTAACTTAGTTCTATTCACTTTGCACCCTTTTTCAGCCAGGAATTGTAACAATGATAGAGTGGCTTTTAAACAAGTATCGTTATCCGGACAACATAACAATAGGTCATCTACATATTGCAACAATACACAAGTGTCAGGTGGTTGCCATTCCCCCAACACTGTCTGTAGGGCTTGCGAGTATAGAGTTGGCGAATGCGCCATTCCTTGCGGTAGGCGTGTCCAGGTCAACTGGCGGTTTTTGAGACGGAACGCAAACCACGGTTGACATTCCTCCGCCAGGGGTACAGAAAAGAAAGCATTAGCCAAGTCTATAACAGTAAATGAGGAGCTATCTGATGGTACTTCTGAAAGTAAAGTATGCGGGTTTGGTACTAGTGGCGTTATTGGGACCAATATTTTGTTTACCGCCCTTAGGTCTTGTACCATTCTATACTTTACTGGGCCATCCCCCAATGTCTTTTTCTTGACCGGATACAATGGGGTATTGGCTGGTGACTGTATTTCTTTTAATGCTCCACTTTTGAGTAGAGCCTCCACTTGTAGTTCTATAGCTGCTTCCTGGGGCGCACTGAGTGGGTACTGTTTCTGCTGGGGGAGAACTGCTCCTGGAATCAGCTGTAGAGTAACCGGGGGTATGGGCAAAAGTCCAACGTCTGCTGGATGTGTTTCCCATAGCCCTTCCGGAAGGCTAGACAGAATTTGATCTATTTCCGGCGAGGGTGTATTGGACAGTTCTGGTTCTACTTCCAAACATTGTATTTTATTACAGATTTCTATACCCTCTGGGTCATCTCCTATTGCTAAGGTGACCATACCATCTGGATGATAAGTAATGTTTGCTCCTATTTTCTGAAGAATATCTGCTCCTAATAAATTAGTAGGGGCTCCTCTGGAAATCAAAAAGCGTGACAAAAACATGTGATTCCCTATTTTTACTTTTAAAGGTTTAGTCAGTGGGGCATCGGACAAAAGACCGTCATAACCACTTATGGGTATGGTGTCACGGGATGTCATGTGTGGAGGGACTACTGAATCAGATAATAAGCTGCGTGACGCTCCTGTGTCAACTAAACAAGGAATATGTTTACCTTCCACCTTCATCAATATGTGGAGCATTTTATTCTCTGATTCAGCTAGGACTGGGGCAAGTCATGCGGTCGGATCGTCCCTATCATTGGTACGCCTCTGTCTGTAGTCCCTCGTGTCTCTGTCCGTGTTTCCTTCCTGTTCGTCTTTTATTCTTTTCCTACAGTCTCTTTTTATATGTCCCACCTTGTTGCAGTAATAACAGGTAAGAGGTTTACGGGAGGAATTCCCTCCTTCATTGACCCGGGCAACAGTGTTAACTCCCGGTGTCCTTCTGGGTTTAGTTTCTGCTAAATCAGCCTCTATGCCTTGTGCTTTCTGCAACAATGTTCCTCTGTCCCGTATGGCTCTCCATTCGGGAGTACATGCCTTCAGTTTGTCACCTATTTGGGGTACTAGTCCTTCCATAAACTGTCGATTGAAAGCCCTAATGGTGACGGGTAAGGCTAAATCTAGACCTTCGTCAGCCATCATGCTTTCCATGTTGAGGTAAAATTCTGTAACAGTCTGACCTGGGGCCTGTTTTATGGGCGCTGTCGAACCCCTTTCCTGCTGTTTCCCTTGGCAAAATTCTCGTAACTGATTAATAAACAGGGGTCTAGAGTCTATATGACGGGGGTGTATTCCTGGTGGATCTACCGCTGGATCCCCTTGTGGTCTATGTGGAGCAATTTCATTCATAAATTGATTAAACATCGTTAGTGTCATTTTATGTCTACACAAATCTTCCCCATCTTGCCAAGTTGCTTCATGTGTGTCTAGTAATTGTGTCACGAATCTACAGAATGCGGCAGGTTTTGCTACGGGATCAGGAGCATTCTGTATTAATGCCATAAGAGTGTCAGCCGACCAAGGTGTCCATGTCCTCAGAACGACTTGTCGAGTCACTGTAGGTGGCTGTCCTGCTTGACCCGCATTTGGATTATTTACTTGTATTACCCTGGTCCGACTGTGGACTGGAGCTACGGACTCTGGTCTTTGAGCTCCGCAATATACACATTCCTGTGCCCAGTCTGTATTCTGGGTACCGCATACTCGGCATACCCATCCTCTTCCTCTTAAGGAAGGATAAAGTTTTGGTCTTTCGCTACCTGGTGTGGTAGTGGTATAAGGAGGTGGAGTACCTTCCGTTTTTACTCCATCCTCGGGAGCAGAAGGGAGACTCTTACGTCGGACCTTCATATCCCATCCACCCTGTTCATGACAATACTTCCATCCCTCCTCTTTAGCCCTGTTGGAAACCTTAATTAAACATTGTATTTGTGATACCCATCTGTCCTGCAGGACCTCCCCCTGTCTGTCTCTCTTTATATTCTCCCAACCTTCTACACTTAGCCCATTTTCTCCATCCATTCCAAATTTCTTGAGAACCCTATTCGTGCCCTGTGCCTTGTCCTTCCCATACAACATTGTAATTATGTCTTTAACAGCATAACATTTCTGAGATTCCTCCTGGGGTTTACCATGTGTCTGGCCCATTTTGACAGTCCTGCCTAGGTGGCGTTTGGATCACTTACTAAGTGTCTCGTTGCCTTCTCCTCCTAGGGTGCCAAAATACTAAAAACCTCTCCTGGATGAGATTTCTGAAATCGAATTACTTTATATGCTAGCCAACTGACAAATATTATGACCAGACTGACAGCTACAACATATACAAGCATTCCCTTTGGTGGCCAAACACATATAACTAGATCTCCGGGCTTTGTGGAGACCTTATTCCCGTCCCATTACCATGGAATCTCTCAGCAATCGTTTCTTATTCCTGCTTTATTGAGGCAGTCAGGACTTATACTTTCAACCCGTTTTTAGGCTCATGAATCAAAAAGCGTATATCAAACTTAAGTGTCGGACCCCCAAGTACTCTTACGAGTTAAGGGCGCATTCCGTTACCCATTGGGATGATATATGTTTCAATTCACACCATACAAACAGGGCTTATCTCAGTCACAACAGACAGACGACAAGGAGACAGACAAGAAACAACGGTAACATAAGTCAAATATTAAATTCAAGACCCGCTTACTACAGAGGTTGGTTTTACCTGAAGAACAATACAGACAGATCGGGTGGGCACAAATCTAAGAAGCACAGAGTTTATAAGAAAATAAAGCTTTTCTTACCTGCGCAGGATTTGTCTGTGGTTCCTGATATGCCCGACCTCTTTGTTCCGTCCTTATGTTCGTTCGCCTCTTGTAGTTTCTTTAGCGAAGTCCCTTGTTCGTGCGCCAAAAATGTTAGGTGTGACTACTGCAAGTCACCTATTCACAAGTTATGTTACCGTTTCCCAATTATTATTAGAGTCTTATCTAAGCAAGGAGACACGGAAAACTTCTCAGTATATCTGCTCAGACCGTCGCACTTGCTTACTCTGAGTCCTTTATTATCACACACGGCTCTTATATACACAAAGGAAAGACAGACGTTAAAAATGTTAAAACAAAACAATTTCTATAAAAGGCAATGTCTTCTGCTCTTAGAGCTGACGCAGTAGTTTGACCCTTATGACCTGGCTTCCTCTTTGTGTGTACGTGACTGGATGTGACTGCACCCATCCGGCCTTTAAGAATGATGTCTTTAAAACTACTGAAAACAGATGAGATAAGCATTAATAAGAAATATACTGTCAACCATTTTTATTCTTATAACTTGATCCTCACACAACCAAAGACCACCTTATAAGTGTTTTCTTTATAAAGTGTACATATAGAGCTTTTAGCCGCACAAGACCATACAGTTCTCCATTGTTCAGGAGACAATTCCTCCCCAAGATTTTCTTCCCATTTTTGCATGTAGCTATGTTTCCCCAATGAGAGTCTGTCAGCAGAATTTAGAATTTTATATATGTCTGAGGTCAGTCCCCTCTATGAGGCACCAGATAGGACCACTCTTTCAAATGGTGAAAGTATGGAAAACTGTAGAGTCGGGGTGATAGTAAAAGCGTAGTGCTGTATCTGAAGGTACCTGAAGAAAGCAGTACGAGAGAGGTCGTGTTTGGCTCTAAGTTCGTCGATGGGTAGTAGTTGCCTAGTTACCGGGTTCACTAGGTGTCCGTGGTGGAAGAGATTCTTCTGTAACCAGGGTGAGATCATTTGGTAAGTTAGACTATTGGGTAACTTAGGGTTATAGAGAAAGGCTGTGACTAAGGAGGCCTCAGATTGAAAAGGGTTGCTACGATTCAATTGTTTCCATATGGAACGCAGCAGATTCATAGTATGTAATAGGGAAGTGGAAGGGACATCGGCATTTGTGTTCCACAATAAGTTGTTCAGGCGGATGGGGGCGATCCATAATTTGTCTATTTGGGTCCAGCGGTTGTAGGCCGGAAGGGTAACCCAGGATGCGATTGCTATCAACTGGTTAGCATAATAGTAGCAAAGGAGGTTTGGGAAAGCTAAACCCCCCTCGTTCCCGGGAGGCATAGAGTATCGAGTGAGCTACGCAGTGCTGCTTGTAGTTCCATGTAAAATTTATAAGATCTGTCTGAATGGAGAGATTTCTTACCACTTCCTATCCTGGCAGAAACTGAGGGGATATCGCCATAACAGGGACACATACAGTGGAGATGGAGGTTATAACCATTACCCTTACCTATCAAATTCAAAATAAAAAGTTTGGGCCCTGAGTTGGTCTTTAAAGAGGGATTGCACCTACAAAAAAAATATTAAAAGCCAGCAGCTATAAATACTACAGCTGCTACTTTTAATAAATAGACACTCACCTGTCCCAGGGTCCAGCGATGTCAGCAGCCGAGACCGATTGATCGCTCGGCTCTCAGCTGCCATTCTAGGTGAGGGAATCAGGAAGTGAAGCGTTGAGGCTTCACTTCCCGGTTCCCTACTGCACATGCGCGAGTCGCACAGCGCACTAGGAATGGTCCGCGCTGTCTCTGGGACCCGTGTGTGTCCCAGCAGACAGCACAACAGACAGGAAACAGCATAGACTCCCTTGGGAGTCTATGCCCAGAAGTGGGTGAAAATACCTGTCTTAGGTATCTGCACCCCCTCCCCCCGAAAGGTGCCAACTGTGACACCGGAGGGGGGGAGGGTTCCGATGAGCAGAAGTTCCACTTTAGGGTGGAACCCCGCTTTAAAGTCCAACTGATCCCATCTGAAAAACACATATCACATCTGTTTACAAAACAACTAGGAATAGGAACAGCAAGTCCCTAAAGCATCACAGTAATTAGCATATAAGGACTGCTGTGATGCTCCTGGGACCAGTGGTCCAGAAGAAGCTATTATAAACACCCCTTTCTACATCTGGACTACAGGTCAGCATCAGAAAGCTCCTTAGTGGGAAAATGGTGTAGCTGATGGCATAACTGTACATCTCCGCAGCACCAACCATTCTAGCCTCACTGCAGATAGAAATGCCCCCCTACAACATTTTGGTATTTGTAGTTTGTGTGCGGACATGCACATGGCAGGCAGTGAAGTCCACACATATCCTACAAGTGCCAATTTGAAAAGCCACCAATGCTGAAGCAAGTAAAGGTAGGTGAGAAAAAATAAAAGAAAACTATTAAAAAATTGCACTCACTACAGCAAGAGAACTGACTAATAAAATATGATAAACAGTATGATAAAAAAAAGAAAAGAACAGTTGACCTTTAAAATAAATGTGCTGGTGAATTTCGCACTGGCCTTTTTACAAATATGCATGGGCATTATTTGGACCTTAATTTCACATTGAAGAATGGAAAATCCAGATGTTGAATGAAGTGTCTCGGTCAGGTTAACATAAAGGTGAATGTAGACAGCAAATGTATCTTATAAATGTTGTGACGGGGCATTTTGTTGGAGAATTGAAATGACTGCACCCAAATGGAAATTCACTAAGGTCTGTGTGTGCCAATAACCAGAAGCTAGAAAATATACATAAAGAAGGTAAGGATTTGTTCATGGAATGTTTCCTATATGCTGCCAGCATAATTAGACCTAACAATAGCTAGGCTTTATCTGCCAGTCCTGTTGCCAACGGTTGATCGGTTGATGTGCTTGGGAAAGGTTCCACTTAATGCGGCTGGAACCCTCCTCATGTGCATGAACAAATTGTGAAAGGTCCCAGTGCAGATACTGTACGTAATAACAGCATAGTAGCAGACATAATGACATTGTCAAGCAGCAGCTGTAGTAATGTCATAATGGCTTTGAAGCCTTCAGGAGTAAGGGTAGCCTCTTGGGTGACCTCACAATTTTTATTCATGCAGAACAATTATGTTGTTAAAATCAGCCTTTGTCCTTTGAATTGGACAGGGTCTCATAAGAACACTTTATATTTAATGTACAAAACTCTCCCTGGATACTGTGATTTCTTTTTTTTTATTTTGACATCTATAAATAGTGAGATTTTGTTTGTAAAGGTCACAAGTTTCACAAAGAAATAGAAAACCAGCAGAAGCAGGAAGTCACAGAACAAAGTATGAATGGAATTTGTTTAATAGCTGGAAGACAAGTACCGTAAAACCTTGGTTAGAGAGCATTTTGAAAGAAAAGGAAAATTTTTAAATACATTTTGACTTGATATACAAGGGATGTCTTGATATATAAGTAGCGTCATATCACAACTGAGTATAAAAGAGAAGAGAGGCGCCTCTAAGTGTAGCAACATGGTTACATTTAATGAAGGTACAACATTTAGCAACTCACATGGTTGATGATTAAAAGAGGCACATCTAGGTATGCAGGCATCCGGGGTAAAGCTGCTCACATAGACCATCCTCCTCACCACAATCAAAGTCATCCCTTCCACGCTGTGCTCAATGAGCGGTTCAAGCTTCGCTTTCAGATCGCTCTACTGCAGGGTAGTCTTCCTGGTCACGATTGCAGACTGAAGCGGTGAGAGCCGTTGGTGCGGGGGGTGGTCTATGTGAACAGCTTTACCTGGGTGCCTTCATAGTTATATGTGCCTCTTTTAACCGTCAGCCTCAGAAGATTTGGCTCCTGAATGATCAGGCCATTTTTTGCGATTCGGCACTGTGTCGCTTTAACTGACAGGTGCGCGGTTGTGCGATGCTGTACCCAAACCACATTGATGTTCTTTTTCCTCCACAAATTGCGCTTTCTTTTGGTGGTATTTGATCATCTCGTGCGGTTTTTATTTTTTGTTCTATAAACAAAAAAAGCGACAATTTTGAAAAAAATACTATATTTTGTACTTTTTGCTATAATAAATAGCCCAATTTTTTTTTTTTTAAAGCAATTTTTTTTTCGCTGTTTAGGCCGATATGTATTCTTCTACATATTTTTGGTAATAAAAATCGCAATAAGCATATATATTGATTGGTTTGCGCACAAGTTATAGAGCCTACAATATACAGAATAGATTTATAGCATTGTTATTTATTTTTTACTAGTAATGGCGCCTATCTGTGATTTTTTTCAGGACTGCAACATTATAGCAGACACATTGGACACTTTTGACACATTTTTGGGACTATTGGCATTTATACAGCCATCAGTACTATAAAAATGCACTGATTACTGTATAAATGACACTGGCAGGGAAGGGGTTAAACACTATGGGGCGATCAAGGGGTTAAGTGTGTCCTAGGGAGTGATTATAACTGTGGGGGGATGGACTACCACTGACATGACAGCCATCACTGCTCTCAATGACAGGTTTGTCACAAGCGATCGCGGAAGATCGCATCGGTTGCCACAGGGCAAAGCGCCGTTACCTAAAGTCATTTTGCCCAGTTGTGCCATTCTGCCGCAGTAAAACTGTGAGTAAAAAAAAATGTGAGTTGCTAAATGTTGTACCTTAAATAAATGTAACCATATTGCTACACTTAGTGCCTTTCTCCTCTTTTATACGCTGTAGCTCCTGCTGGATTTTGCTTTCAATCTCTTTGGTGTAAGGTTTTTGGAGAACGGCCTGGTGACAGATCGTGATTTGGAGCATTGGCACAAGCAGAGGAGGCTGATGAATCCCGCCTTTAGTAGGACGTAAGATAAAGCTGAATTCTGGGCTAGAATTTCCCTCCAGGAGGTGGGATGGTAGAGGAAGCAGACACCAGGCTACAAATACATCAGGAACTCTGTTTGAAAAGAAATATGGAGAAAGCTTCCACTCTTTGAGAGATCACCCAGTTTTGACACTCTGACATGCTGATTATCTTACACCAGTGAGGTAATGCCCCATACACACGATCGAATTGTCCGGCGTACTTAGTCCGGCAAACAATCCGGCGGATAGTCCGGCGGACTTTCTACCGAACAGACTTGGCCACACACGGACACACAGAAAGTCTGGCGTTTGCTAGCTCGATGACGTACAGCACGTACGACGGGACTAGAAAAAGGAAGTTCAATAGCCAGTAGCTAAAAGCTTCCTTTTCGTACTTGCTTCTGAGCATGCATCATTCTTAGTCCGCCAGACTAGCATACTGACCAACATATTGTCTGCTGAAACCCAAGTCCGGTGGAAAGATTGGACTGCAAAAATACTTTCTAAGTCCGCCGGACTTTATGCTGAGAAAGTCTGCTTAAGCCCACACACGATCGAATTGTCCGGTGAAATGCATTTCGGCGGACTAAGTACGCCGGACAATTTGATCGTGTGTACGCGGCATAAGAAGGTCGTACACCTGTGGGTGTATTTTACACTGAAGATTCCATTCCACTCACTGAAGTTTTCAAAATTCCACCAAAGTCACCATTATCACTTTTTTATGCTATTTAGCACTTTATCACTATATTTGCACTTTATCATTTGTTTATTGCTCCATTTTTGGCACTATTTGCACTTTATTTATCATATGGGCTTTTATGAACTGAATTAATTAATTCATACATTTGATGCCAATTTATTTTATTTATTATATTGCACTGATCACTTTTAAGTGTCCTGATACATTATATACTGTAATTATTGTATCTTAGCGCTTTATATCTATTTGATTCTGGAGCGCAACACCAAATTTTGATTATCATTATACATTACTCTGTGAGCATTGTTTGGCCCATACGGTGGTTGCAGCACCAAAGAATTGCTGCATTCTTTAGTAGCGCGGGAATACCTACTTTACCATTTCTATAAACTGAAGGACTTATGAATAAATGGTTGTGGAACATGACCAGTGTAGTTCAGAGGTACCCAACTGGCCTCTTACTGCTATACCACTTGTACTCCACCATCCCCATTTCTTACCCTTCTAAAATGATGAGACCACACCTTCATTTTGGAGTATAAATGGCCATAGCAGCCTATTTATTATTCACACCATATAAATAACTCCAATATCAAATATATACCAAAATATCACCTCCGTAACAACTTGTTCAACTCCAGTCTGTTGGTCTTTGACGGCATCCCGGAACTCCAACACATATTCCACCAATACACTGCGGGACCTTTTTCCACACGATAGGCCTCCAGCGGATAATCAGCTCGGAGACAACCCCCTTCCCGCAGTGCAACCATTACAGTATTCCAGCTAACCTTTCGCTGGAATACACCGGAGGGGCACATACTACCGATGAGCCCTCCACCCCTTTCCATCACATATGTTTACTGCCACCGTCAAAGACCAACAAAACACCGCCAATCCACAGCTGCCATGACGACCATCTGCCATGCTCCTGAAAGAAAGAAAACACATAAACCAACAAACACAGACAACATATAGGGAGGGTGGGTGGGAAAAACTGCCTCCTCATTTCTTTCTCCACAACTTTCTGTTTCCCAGCCCAGCCCCGCCTCCTCCTTATATATTACCACTCCCCCTTGGACTTTTCTCACTGTCCCCTCCCCTCTAATCTCTTCATATTAACCCATGCATTGTCTCCCCTAAACACATGGTCATGCCCGGCCCTGCACTACTTTTTCTTTTCTGTCTTTTCCGTTCCGGGCCTCACTTGACCAGTGTAGTTCAGAGGTACCCAACTTGCCTCTTACTGCTATACCACTTGTACTCCACCATCCCCATTTCTTACCCTTCTAAAATGATGAGACCACACCTTCATTTTGGAGTATAAATGGCCATAGCAGCCTATTTATTATTCACACCATATAAATAACTCCAATATCAAATATATACCAAAATATCACCTCCGTAACAACTTGTTCAACTCCAGTCTGTTGGTCTTTGACGGCACCCCGGAACTCCAACACATATTCCACCAATACACTGCGGGGCCTTTTTCCACACGATAGGCCTCCAGCGGATAATCAGCTCGGAGACAACCCCCTTCCCGCAGTGCAACCATTACAGTATTCCAGCTAACCTTTCGCTGGAATACACCGGAGGGGCACATACTACCGATGAGCCCCCCACCCCTTTCCATCATATATGTTTACTGCCACCGTCAAAGACCAACAAAACACCGCCACAGCCCGCAAGGATGACACCTTACCCTTAAGGGCTCCCCCACACCCCCGGGGCCCGCTGGATCCCATCTTTGAGTCCCAGAGCCCAGAAAACTATCCCCACTACCTAGAGGTGTATTCTAACACCCTCAATTACAGGCCCACATTAGTTTCCACCTCTACTTTCCTGATCACCAGGCCCCCCATTCTGAGCCACAACCTCCCGACCACCTGAGTGTTAGACAACTGTACGAAGTCGTAAAATATCTGACTTAACGTACGAGATCAGCTCCCTGATCATTCGAACCCAAAAGCATTACCCCTTGCATGCATAACCCAAATGGCCGGCGGTTTATACCGCCGCGCCTAACGTTCCACTTCCCATATCACCTTGCTGCACCTCAACCCCCATACACCTAGCCAGTGAACACATGCCTCCCTCCTCTAACTACCCAACTGTCTGCCAACCAATCTCGCATCTGCTCTTCTGGCCCCCCCAACAAACATACAGATAACAAAGAAAATCCAGACAAGGCGTATAAGTCCTCCATCTGGACAAAAAAAAAAAAAACGGCAAACAAAGGCAGCACCAACTTTAAAGTAAACCAATGTAACCCCATACCACAAACAACACAGCTCGTATGTACAGACTACTCCCCCACTCGTGTGTTTTTTTTTCTTTTATTATTATTATTTATTCCACCACCACATGAAGGCATAGGTAAGTGCGTAATCGCTTTGCTTCCCACCTACCATTCCTCCTTACCGCCGTCTCATCCAACCCATATCTGGCAGCTTCTAAAGCTGCTCCGATGTGGAAGGAGTGTGAAGCGTATTCTGCACCATCCAACCTTGCTTCCCAGTGGCATTTTCAGAACACCCACCCAAACTGGAACCTTGCCCAATACTTCCCAGCCTTGTGCCACATGAACTGCCCCCCATGCCATCTGTTCCAAACCCTAGAAACTCTCTAAACGTTTTATCCCTTTTTTTATTATTATTATTTTATGATTTATTTATTTTATTTTTATCTATTTTTTATTACTCTGAATCCTGGTAACACAAACAGCAGCACCTCCACCCCTCTAACCCTTTGATCATTTTTTTTTTTTTTTTATTGTCCAACCCAAACTCCTTTTTTCAATCCACCGTGCACAGCAGGTTAAACAAAAGCCAAAAACCCACCAGTTTCCGCTCGATGGCAGATACCGACCCCGTTTACCAAGTTCCTGGAACCACAGTACCAACAACAACCTTAGCCCCCACACAGCCATGTTTGACCTCAGACTCCTGCACCGAACAACCCACCCTTCTTTTCATACCTTTACATAAGCCGCCCATGTGGACTCACTGGCTGACTGCCCTGTTACCTCCCATGGTGACTCCAATGCCATCTCCCCTATCCAGCCCAAGTAGGGAACTCCTCCCCCTCTGTGTCCGGCTAACTCTCTGAACCTATCCCACCGAAAATAGATGCACGAGTAAGCCCCCCGTGTTTCCGAAGCCTGCAAGAGGAATAGCATATAGAAAATGTTCAACTGCACCTAACGCAACACAAAATGGCATAGCCACCGTATGACCAGTTGTGACAATGCGGACATGTGGTTGACCACGTAACCACACCCACATAATCACAATTCAACTCCGTGTCAGGTTCCTGCATGACCCTTACCCCAGCTCCATAGCCGCAACCACTGGAAAAATTCCAATAGCACAAGTTTACGAATGAACACCCCACTTCCACCCAACAAACTTGGGGCCAAATTTCCTCACTGTATTGCCCCTGAAAGAGAAATTTCCCCCAAACCTGTTTACCCCGCCGTGTTCGTGACCTCTTTTCCCATCGACCTGGCAACCACCCATCGTCCGTTATATGTGGCCAAGAACTCGTACCAAACCTTCTAACCCTCCCTGTGTTCCGCATTTAACTATTTAAATTATCCAGGGCCTGAAACCCCCACTGTAGCAGACGGCAGCCGTCGGCCAAAACCCGCTCATTGGAATAAAACCGGCAGGTGAAATTGAACTTACCCAGCAATGAATGCAAAGTCCTCAACTGTACCTCACGCCGTCCCTGGGCCTCCCAAACCCCTTTTATAGTACCTCCAACTTGGTCACCGACAGATGACCCTCCGTAACCCCTGAAACAATCACAATGCCAGAACAAAATAGTACAATATCCCTCGTCGGCCCCCTGTGTTTTGCAGCCAATGGCACTAATGAACCTACCTGCAATGTGCTGCAATGTATAAAGTATAATCGCACACACATTGGAGAAGGGCGGCCCAACACACAAACGTCCAAGCCATGTATGATTGAATCAGGGACCGACACGTCTCTACCCCCCCCCCACTCCGGTAAAGAACTAAACATCTAACCATAGCCCACTAAATTGAGAAACCCATGGGCAGGCATCGTTCCAAGTAAAAAAACTCCTCTTGCCAGCATCTATCCAGCAGCCAAAGCTCTCCGAATAAATTGGAAGCAAGTGGAACACGGATTCCTAGTTTGCCATAGGCGCCCCTTTTCCATCACACCTAACCCACCTTATAGCTGTGTACGTGAAGTATCAGACACAGTGCTCCGCATCGGATTATGACAGAACTCTTTTTTTTTTTTTTTTTTTGACAGATAAGTGGGGAAACGAGGCGAAACGTGTCTGGTTCCTTCTCAGGCACCACCCCCACTGTAGACCCCATTAAAAACCCCGGAGGCAAGCAGCCTCGCTATTTCCGTATCTACTTATGAAAGGCTGCAACCTTTTCACCCCCTTCCAAAAGTCATCCCTTGTGTGACTAGGCTCGCCTGTACATTGTCCTCACATGAAGCCACAATACAATGGATGGGTCCCCCCACCCTTTTAACACTCGTGTTTAACTGAACTGACAGGAGCTCACATTGCACTGCCAACCCACCCCTTTCTTTTCAGCCGACTATCCAGAGGGGGGTATAGTTGCCTCTACTACTACAGAAACCGCATTCAGAAGCCGCTATCCTGATCCCCATTAAGAAACGGCCATACCGACCTGCGCGGTCTAAACTGCTCATCATCCCGTAGCCAATCAGATCCCCCTTTTTAAAATGTGCACCTACCAATGGCCTACATATAACAGAACAACGCCGAACCATGTTCGGGTTCTTCCCCCCATGACAATCGCATAATGGCGACTGCCTTCGGCAAAAGCGATCTGTACCTCCTCTTACCTTCATCCTTTTTCCCTTGATCTTCCTGCTTGACCCTATACACTTAAAATGTAAATTCCCCCCCCCCCCCTTTTTATTTTTTTTTTATTTTTTTAAAGTTGGCCATAACGAGAAGATCTCCACACACTTACCTTTTCAAATCGTAATCCGGACCCCCTATTTAATTGTGTTCCCAGGGGACCCTCAAAGCACCCGTACATCTCACATTTTTATTTAGTTATTTATTTTTATTTATTTTATTTTTTATTCATTTATTTATTTTGCATCTGCAATCCTTACCATCTCCATCCTACCATTACCTGACAACCCCACCACTGCACCACTGTCCCCAAACTGGCAGGTGCACCGCCCGCCACTTGTGGGCCAGCATCCACCAACTCTGTTCAAGGAGGAGCAACTACTGCCGACATTGCACCCCCCTTTCCAACCCCCCAACAAATCCTGCAATGCAACTTAAACGAAAAACATTTAGACATTATTTGACTTACCAGGCTGACTGGAACCCCAACAGCCGCCTCGCTTGCCTCCATCGCTGGTTTGCATTCCTGCGGCTCCTCCTCCTCGCACACTCTCAGCTCGCCTTCCGACCTGTGGTCCCAGACCAGGACCGGTGGTGTCATCAGCCCCCCAGGCAAAGAGGTCCTGGGGGCCGTGGAGTCCCTCCGTTGTACTGCCTGTCTCACCCCTGAAGCTCCGCCTCCTGCCACAGTTCCACACATGCCCTCACATACTATGACCTGGAAGGTCAACCTCGTCCTTCCACCGCCATCTTGTGCCATCTCGAGCCGCCGGTATAGGCCACGCCCACCAGCGGAGCCCCGCCGCCCTTAAAAAAAACTTTTTTTTTTGTATAAGCAGCCTGATGGCCATACTAATAAGTCTCCCTCGCCAAGCCTTCCTCCCCGCGCAGCGATGCAGGCAGAGGAGGTAGTAGTCCTGCGATTCATGGGCAGGGAAGCGGCACCATAACGGCCCGTGGCCCCGCCCACCGAGCTGGGCTGGTGGCGTGGAGTCCACCCAGACCCTGCTCAGGCAAACGGGTGGCTATTCTTTGCTGGGGGACCGGATTGTTCCCCCCAGAGGGCTCCTTGCCTGGCGCATGGTCCCAGATGAGGGCCCTGGTGAAAACAGAGTGCCAGAGGCTGCAAACTCTGTATGCACAGCAACCCTCACCTCCCAGCCTCCATCCGCTCACCTGGTCATCCAAAAAAGGCCCTCATCCGAGTGACATCTCAGCCATGTTGGAGGAGCAGAGCAAAAAACTGCCTCCTCATTTCTTTCTCCACAACTTTCTGTTTCCCAGCCCAGCCCCGCCTCCTCCTTATATATTACCACTCCCCGTTGGACTTTTCTCACTGTCCCCTCCCCTCTAATCTCTTCATATTAACCCATGCATTGTCTCCCCTAAACACATGGTCATGCCCGGCCCTGCACTACTTTTTCTTTTCTGTCTTTTCCGTTCCGGGCCTCACTAATCATTTGAGTTTCCATTATTTCTTATGGGGAAATTTGCTTTTATATACAAGTGCTTTGGATTAAAAGCATGTTTCTTGAATGAACTGTGCTTGCAATCCAAGGTTTTACTGCACTGTCCAGCAAGAGGCAGGGAAATATATCTAATTTGCTTTATTTCTAGGCATGTCATTTCCATCCTTTGAAAAGAGGACTCCAGTGGTAACCTGTGAAGCTCTGGTGAACTCCATGCCCAAGAGGGTTAAGGCAGTGCTGGAAAATAATGGTGGCCACACAAAATAATGACACTTTGGGCCCAATTTGGACATTTTCACTTAGGCGTGTACTCACTTTTTTTGCCAGTGGTTTAGACATTAATGGCTGTGTTTTGATTTATTTTTTGAGGGGACAGCAAATTTACACTGTTATACAAGCTGTTCACTCACTAATTTACATTGTAAGTGTAATTTCTTCAGTGTTGTCACATGAAACGATATAATAAAATATTTACAAAACCGTGAGGGGTATACTCACTTTTGTGAGCTGCTGTGTGTATACATGCTGTGTACATATATATATATATATATATATATATATATATATATATATATATATATATTACAGGTGCATTTTCCTGGTCAGGATGGAAATGACATGCCTATAAATAAAGCAAATTAGATGTATTTCTCTGCCTCTTGCTGGACAGTGCAGTAAAAACTTGGATTGCGAGCATAATTCATTCAAGAAACAGTGTCATTTCTTCAGTGTTGTCACATGAAAAGATATAATAAAATATTTACAAAAATTTGAGAGGTATACTCACTTTTGTGAGATACTGTGTATATATATATATACACACATATATATACACACACACATATATATATATATATATATATATATATATATATATATATATATATATATATATATATATATATATACTGTGTATATATATTTTGTTTAATTCTATAACTATAAAATAATAGGTTTCAATTAATATACTGTACAATTATGTAGTTGGCAGTAATTCTCATAAAGTATTAACTTTGTTTATTTATATAGTGCCATCACCTCCTGTGGCATGTTAAAAAGCAATAACTAGAACAAGGCAGGATAGGGTATGAAATACGAGATATAAAATATCTCAAAGACAAGTACATGCATCTGTTTGGCAAAATATAGTAATAAAGAGAAATTAGTAGAGAATGCTTTGCCCATACGACTTTCAAGCCTGGAGGATTAGTAATGTCCGTTGAAGAAATAATTGCCTCTCATTAATCACAAATTGTTTTGGCTGGCTGCTGTTTTCAGCAAAATAGGGGTAAGTGTTATGTTTTTTTTTTTTTAAACTGAGGCTGTGCTAATATTATACTCACTTAGGGGATTAGGTTAACATTTTATAGGGGGTTAAGTGTACCCCAAAAAACTTTATCTAAGTTCCCTGGATGTGCATCTTATGATGTCTAATGTAACGTTAGTCTTATAATGAAAATGACAAATCACAGAAAAAAAATCTGATCACAGACCAGGAGCAAGATTCAAAGGCCCATAAATCTATTTTAATTTGCAGGCGCTCTGTAAATGTATCTGTGTAGTACCCAGAATTATAGCCAACAGTCCACATATAGCATGGTTTTCTCCATTTGTGTTCAGCCCCCTGTAGTTATTTACACTCCACAGGAAGACCCCATGTGAAAAGATGAGGAATCTTTTCAAGTGCTAGACCACGCACCTATCCATCGGTCAAGTAGCCAAAGCATGGATATTAAAAATGTATTTAATGTATTGCAATAGTTTGCAACCATATTTTACAAACCTAATATAAAATCAATTATAAAAATCATGCACTGTGAAAAACTCCACCTTCTTGGAGGAACCCAAATCATATTGCATACAGTAGTTAAGAAATAAAATTACAATACAAGTTTCCAGCATCATGTCCCAGAAGAACAAAACTTTCCAACAACCTCATGCAGCCAAATTCCTCCCCATGTCCATAGTCCAAATGCACTTTTGCAACAGATATACACATCTGTGTCCCATTGGCAAGTTTAACTACAATCCTTGGGTCTCTCTCTAGCCTTGGGTCTAACAACACGGGGATCCACAATTGCTACATAATGCTTGAAACCAACTCTCTCCTTTAATCTATACATGACGTAGGTGGGGTTTCTTTTGTTTAGAGTGGCTAGGCACAAGAGGGTGAACACCATATACTCCAGGTGGCCTTTGTGATGAACTGGGTAAAGGATATTGTCTAAGTAGTGATGTAGCAGGGTTTCCATGTGCTGTGTAATGGCCACACAAATACAATGTAGGTAGGGTGCAGCACAGTGCGGCGATAATAATAAACTCAGTCACAGTGCAATGAAAGTCTTGTATTGAAATAATGCAGAGACAGTTCACAAATAACCCCGTGGGAGGGTAGCCCAGCTGGGAACACTCACAGTTTCAACAACGTGTAGAGAGTGTAGGATTCAGCTGAACTGACAGCACCCATAGAGAGGGGTAGAAGGCAGCCTGCCCATCTTGTGCCCAAGCAGGAAGAGGTCCAGAGCAGTTGCAAGCCCTACACTTTCCCTTCTTCCCAGGAACTTTTCCCTGAAACTAGTCTTGTCCCTACAAGGAGGGTTACCCGTCCCTACAAACTTGCACAATGTGCACCAAACCCGGGAGCCAGGGCCTTAAAAAGGCCCTGCCTGACTCAAAATGGCCACCAGAGTCACAGGAGGCAGCAACATCCAATGTGATAGCGTCCCCAGTGACCCGGGAAACCTCAGAGGAACCTCCTCCTCCTGACTTGCTTTCCAACTGCAGTGCCGCTGTGGATGAGCACTGCCTGCAGATTGCACCTACCTACAACTACTGCTGACTTTACTTCAGATGACTCATCAATGGGCAAACCACATAAATTCCAGAAGGACTGCATGCTGAGCTGGGCTTTGCAGGATGCCTGTGCAATGTGGTTAAAATTCTGTCTTCTGGGTGCAAGGATTATACTTACTGAAAAGGGCTTTGATGCACATGCGGAGCCTTCTAATGACTACTTTGTATTTACAAGAAGATAAGAGTTGCATAATCTGTTCATTTTGTTACATTATTCCAATAACAATAAAGTAGCTGCATACAGTGGTGTGAAAAAGTGTTTGCCCCCTTCCTCATTTCCTGTTCCTTTGCATGTTTGTCACACTTAAGTGTTTCGGAACATAAAACCAATTTAAACAATAGTCAAGGACAACACAAGTAAACACAAAATGCAATTTGTAAATGAAGGTGTTTATTATTAAAGGTGAAAAAAAATCCAAACCATCATGGCCCTGTGTGAAAAAGTGATTGCCCCCTAAACCTAATAACTGGTTGGGCCACCCTTAGCAGCAACAACTGCAACCAAGCGTTTGCAATAACGTGCAATGAGGCTTTTACAGCGTCCTGGAGGAATTTTGGCCCACTCATCTTTGCAGAATTGTCCTAATTCAGTTACATTAGAGGGTTTTCGAGCATGAACGGCCTTTTTAAGGTCATACCACAACATCTCAATAGGATTCAGGTCAGGACTTTGGCTAGGCCACTCCAAAGTCTTCATTTTGTTTTTCTTCAGCCATTCGGTGGTGGACTTGCTGGTGTGTTTAGGATCATTGTCCTGCTGCAGAACCCAAGTTCGTTTCAGCTTGAGTACACGAACAGATGGTCGGACATTCTCCTTCAGGATCTCTTGGTAGACAGCAGAATTCATAGTTCCTTTTATCACGGCAAGTCTTCCAGGTCCTGAAGCAGCAAAACAGCCCCAGACCATCACACTACCACCACCATATTTTACTGTTGGTATAATGTTCTTTTTATGAAATGCAGTGTTCCTTCTACGCCAGATATACTTGGACACACACCTTCCAAAGAGTTCCACTTTTGTCTCATCAGTCCACAGAATGTTGTCCCAAAAGTCTTGGGGATCATCAATATGTGTTGTGGAGAAATTGAGACAAGCTTTGATGTTCTTTTTGCTCAGCAGTGGTTTTCTCCTTGGAACTCTGCCATGCAGGCCATTTTTGCCCAGTCTTTTCCTGATGGTGGAGGCATGAACGCTGACCTTAACTGAGGCAAGTGAGGCCTGCAGTTCCTTGGACGTTGTTGTGGGGTCTTTTGTGACCTCTTGGATGAGTCGTCGCTGCGCTCTTGGGGTAATTTTGGGCGGACGGCCACTCCTGGGAAGGTTCACCACTGTTCCATGTCTTCGCCATTTGTGGATAATGGCTCTCACTGTGGTTCGCTGGATTCCCAAAGCTTTGGAAATGGCTTTATAACCCTTTCCAGGCTGATAGATCTCAATTACTTTCTTTCTCAATTGTTCCTGAATTTCTTTGGGTCTCGTTATGATGTGTAGCTTTTAAGGATCTTCTGGTGGACCCATACTGTGTCAAGCAGCTCCTATTTAAGTGATGCCTTGATTGTGAACAGGTGTGGCAATAATCAGGCCTGGGTGTGGCTAGAGAAATTGAACTCAGGTGTGGACAACCACAGTTATAGTATGTTTTAACAAGGGGGGCAATCACTTTTTCACACAGGGCCATGATGGTTTGGATTTTTTTTCACCTTTAATAATAAACACCTTCATTTACAAATTGCATTTTGTGTTTACTTGTGTTGTTCTTGACTATTGTTTAAATTGGTTTGATGTTCCGAAACACTTAAGTGTGACAAACATGCAAAGGAACAGGAAATGAGGAAGGGGGCAAACACTTTTTCACACCACTGTACATGTAATCTGCCTACTCATGTAATCTATTTACTCTGTCCTTGTGAACAAGCTAGACATGTGCAATTCGTTTTGGTCCGAATGCAAATTTGGATGAATTTTTGGTTATTTGGAGATTCAGGTGTATCTGAATCTCCGAATGAAATTGTAAGGAATAGTACCGAGTTTTGTTTTTTCGTTTATTTATTTTATAAGGTATTCAGATCCGTTGAAAAACGACCAACCGATTTGAATTCTGTGTAAAGAAATAGCTTGTTGTTAAACACTGGAACTGGGAAGCTGGCCGCCTGCATCCTTAACAACCATGAGTCCTCATTTGTCAGCGGGCTTCCCCACTGACAGATGAATGTAAAGAAAAGAATTCCGGTAATCGCCTGGCAATAGAAAAATGTTTAAAAAAATGTTGTGGGGTCCCCCCCAAAATCCATACCAGACCCTTATCCAAGCATGCAGCCCGGCAAGTCAGGAAAAGGGGGGTGGACAAGCAAGCACCCCCCCTCCCGAAACCATACCAGGCCAAATGCGTGGGTGGGTGCTTTGGGGTAGGGGGGTCTGCGGGCATGGGGTTTATCGGAATCTGGAAGACCCCCTTTAACAAGGGGGCCCCCAGATCCTGGCCCCCCATGTAAATGGGTGTGGGTACCCATACCCATTTACCAAAAAAGTGACCAAAAAACACACACAGTTTTTGACAAATCCTTTATTAAAAAAAAATCACTTTTTCACACAGGGCCATGATGGTTTGGATTTTTTTTCACCTTTAATAATAAACACCTTCATTTACAAATTGCATTTTGTGTTTACTTGTGTTGTTCTTGACTATTGTTTAAATTGGTTTGATGTTCCGAAACACTTAAGTGTGACAAACATGCAAAGGAACAGGAAATGAGGAAGGGGGCAAACACTTTTTCACACCACTGTACATGTAATCTGCCTACTCATGTAATCTATTTACTCTGTCCTTGTGAACAAGCTAGACATGTGCAATTCGTTTTGGTCCGAATGCAAATTTGGATGAATTTTTGGTTATTTGGAGATTCAGGTGTATCTGAATCTCCGAATGAAATTGTAAGGAATAGTACCGAGTTTTGTTTTTTCGTTTATTTATTTTATAAGGTATTCAGATCCGTTGAAAAACGACCAACCGATTTGAATTCTGTGTAAAGAAATAGCTTGTTGTTAAACACTGGAACTGGGAAGCTGGCCGCCTGCATCCTTAACAACCATGAGTCCTCATTTGTCAGCGGGCTTCCCCACTGACAGATGAATGTAAAGAAAAGAATTCCGGTAATCGCCTGGCAATAGAAAAATGTTTAAAAAAATGTTGTGGGGTCCCCCCCAAAATCCATACCAGACCCTTATCCAAGCATGCAGCCCGGCAAGTCAGGAAAAGGGGGGTGGACAAGCAAGCACCCCCCCTCCCGAAACCATACCAGGCCAAATGCGTGGGTGGGTGCTTTGGGGTAGGGGGGTCTGCGGGCATGGGGTTTATCGGAATCTGGAAGACCCCCTTTAACAAGGGGGCCCCCAGATCCTGGCCCCCCATGTAAATGGGTGTGGGTACCCATACCCATTTACCAAAAAAGTGACCAAAAAACACACACAGTTTTTGACAAATCCTTTATTAAAAAAAAAACAAAAAACAGCGTCCCCATTGTTTAACAGTTCTTTTATATAGAAGGGGCAGAGCCACCTGTCTAGTCACCTGGTGCCATCACCCCTTCTGATGTCAGGGAATAATGCATGCTGGGTCAGTGACGTCAGAAGGGGCGATGCCACCAGGTGACGTAGACAGGTGGCCTGCCCTACTCTATAAAAGAAATGGCATAGCGCCTCTGTGTCAGCAAGAGTGTTTTTGTTTTTTTCCGGGTTGGCAGGTGGCGTGATTGATGATGGATCTATATCGAGGGACACTGTTTTTTATTTTTTTAATAAAGAAATTGTCTCAAACTGTCTGTGTTTTTATTATTTTTTTACCCTTTTTTGGTAAATGAGTAAGAGAGGGGGAACCCCACTCCGTTTAAAAAAAATTAATAATTCTATTGTCGGGCAATTTTCTTTACTTTGCTGACAGATGTTGGCTGTAGTTGTCATGGACGTGGGCAGCTGGCTTCCCATTCCGCTGCTTAACAACCAGCTATTTCTTCACACCAAATTCGAATCGGTCCATCGTTTTTCGACCGATCTGAATTCTAATCGTTCTGAAAAGTTTAGTTAGAAAATGAATACATGAAATTCATTTTCATGAAAACTAAACAAAACTAAATTAATTCCAAAACCAAACTAAAAGAATTCCATAACAAAACAAAATTAGTAACGTAACAAATCTAGCCGAAACGAAACAATTTTTTTTCCATTCTGTACATATCTAGAACAAGACCATTGGGGTGAAACACATTTGGGGAGTGTGATTTTTCTGGGGGGAGATTACATGTATACAGTCGCTCTATTGCTATTAGAATAAAGGATCAAGAAAATCAGATTAAACTTTAATTGAGTGTGACTCTCATTTTTTTGTTTTCTTATATTAGAGCTAAGACGTACTACAAGAGTCAGCACCAGATAGTTTCTGAATGTTACGAAGTAGAGGTTTGGAGCAGCACCGTAGATTTTGGTATGCTGTTAATACTGTATATTTGTATATTTGTTTAATCTGGCCCCATTTCTAGCACATTTTGTTGTGTGTAGGCTTGAAGGCTTTTCAACACTGTTTGAGCGCTATACTGCAGATTCTTTTTTACTTTCAACTGTAAAATCCTGCACCCATCTATGACAAGCCTGGGTCATTCTCTGGTCATACATTTTGACCCATTATGACCTGCTCTGACCCATAGCCCAAGTCTTTGAGATCTATATTTCTCAGCATCTGTATAATCAAAGCAAGTTGTTAATAGGTCTAAGCCCTTGTACACATGGTCGGACATTCGGGCAACCAAATCCGTCGGATAAATTCCGACGGATTTAGTCCGGAAGAGGTCTGGAAGTGGTGTTGCATACATACGGTCGGACTAAGTTGTCGGAAGTTCCGGTTGCCAAGAATGCGGTGACGTAAGCCACGTACGACGGGACTAGAAAAAGGAAGTTCAGCACCACGTCCGGCACCCTTTGGGCTCCTTCTGCTGATCTTGTGTTTATCGCGTGTTAGTAGAAGTTTGGTGAGAGACGATTCGTGCTTTTTTAGATTTGTGCTTCAGTTCGTTACTGCTCTTCAGTTTGTGCTTGTCCGTGCGTATCTGATTATCAGTGCGCGTAGTCAGTAAGCATTTGTTTCTCATTGTGGACTATATCTTGGTATAGTACGCTTTGATTTGCATTGCTTATTGTCTGCTTGCTTCTGCTTTTCAGGTCGTTCTTTCAGGCATTGCTGTTTATCGGTGCTTTCTATTGTCTGTTCTGACTAGCCGATCGTTTTAAACCATGTTTCGTGTACATACTCGTCGTAGAGTTTGTGCTGTGCAGGGGCTTGGTGTTGGGCTTTTAGCTTTCACACAAGCCCGGTCCATGAACAGGGCGAGGAGGCGTTTGTGGACCAAGAATTGGTTGCGCCAGCATGACCAGTTCTCACACATACCTTTGCTCTGTGAGATTCGGGAGAATAATCCTGATGATTTCAGGAATTATCTCCGGATGACAGACCCTGTTTTTCACCCTCTGCTGGCTTTGCTGTCCCCTTATATCACCAGGCAGGATACCTGCATGCGGAAAGCCAGCACTCCGAAGCAGAGGCTCATCGCCACATTGCACTACTTGGCAACAGGGGGAAGCCTTCAGGAACTCAAGTTCTCCACAGGCATCTCCCCCAGGCTCTGGGGATCATTATTCCAGAGACCTGTTCTGCCATTTTTCTGGTCCTGCAGAAGGACTATATGAAGGTAAGTTTTATCCTTTAACATCACATTCTATGTATTTAATGATTGCTAATGTCGTGGATTTCTTTCCTCATTCCCTAATTACCATGATTGCAATATGCTCTAACTGATATGCTCTGCCCCTTTGTCCTCATGCATGCTGGAAGCTTTTCAAGTTCCTTTTTTGTCCTTCATGCACATTTGCCTTCACTCACTTCCCCACCATGCTCTTCTGGGCCCATAAACCTATAGTCTAGTCACTTAGCAATGTCTTTTGTCAGCTCCATAGTATTTCTTTCCCCTAAACACCCCCCTAAAATGCCTACAAATGTTAGGTGTGTGCTTAAATTCATGCAGAGTGCCATTTATTTATTTTTTGGTTGGGCCAAACTCATTAGGAACCCCCCTCCCCCAAACTGCTAGGTCAGCTGATAGCAATCCTCTATATGCTGACTTTGCAAAACCCAATACACACTCTACCTACCTTTTTTCTGGTCAGATTTATGGATGAATTCACCAAAGCATGTAGTGCAAGGGCCTGCCTCAATACTTTCAAATGCTACAGTTTATTTTTTTTTCTCCTATTATTATCTTGATAGGTAATAGCAGAATGTCAAAATATGCTTCCATTTTTTTTTTTTTGGTATTATGACACTTCTTACCTGTCCGGTGGGCTGCCAATAGTGTAAGTAAAGAGGGGCTGCCCAAAGTATCACACATTATTTATGCATTCAGCTCTCAATCAAGTGGATAGCGTAACCTGTCCAAAACACCCCCCCTCATTTTTTGCAAGGGCCCATCAGATAGGGGGGATGGGGGGGTGATGACTCTGATAAGGGGACCTTATACTTTAGGCTTTAAATACTAATTTCCCAAAATGTTATACTGATCTTGGCCAAAAATGCTTGTGTCTAATCTGTTTGCAATGTTGATGTGCCAAATTACAAATTTTTTGTCTTGTTTCACTCCACAGTTTCCTTCAACGCCTGTCAGGGCTGGCTTAGCCCTTCGTCCTCTGGGCTGGCCACTCAGCTGTTGGCTAATTTCCAGCTCTCTTCTCTCTCCACAGTTACCAGCTGTTTCCGATGATGCTCGTCTGGCCAGCCTATTTAAAGTCTCCAGCTCATTTCTCCATTGCCTTCACGTTTGGTCACATCACTAGGAACCATCTCCTGCTGTTGTTTCAAGACTGGCTTGCTGACATCCCACCTGGCTTCAATCCTGCTTGCAGTTGCTCACCTCGGATCCCTGACATCTGGACTGGCTGATTACACGATCTAGTTTATGTACTTTGGACTGGCTGACTACCCGATCTGGCTACTGGACTCTGGCTTGCTTGACTACGCTTTTTCCTATTTACCTTTTTATTATTATTAATAAACAAGTGTGTTTTAATTGTACTTCTGTCTCTGTCTGTTTCATGGTTCCTGACAACGCCACAGGAATGGCAGACTATGGACTCCCACTTTGCCAGCCGTTGGGACTTTCCCAATTGTGGAGGTGCAATTGATGGGAAACACGTCCGCATCGTCCCACCCCCCAACTCGGGGTCCTACTATTATAATTAGTGTCAGTGATCTATGACTTCCTTTATGTGGACGTGGGGCAAAATGGCTGGATGCTGGATGGTGGAGTGTTTTCACGGATGGAATTCTACTGGTGTCTCCAGAGTGGCAGTCTGAACTTGCCACCCCCAGAGCAGAATGTACAAGAGCTCCCGTTCGTATTCGTCGCGGATGAGGCGTTTGCCCTGGCGAACCACCTGATGCCGCCTTTCCCGATGAGGACCCTCACCCCAGATCAGAGGAACTTACATTTCCGGCTGGCCAGAGCCAGAAGAGTCGTGAAGAACACTTTTGGAATACTGGTCAGCCGGTTCCGCCTATGTTTGACGCCAATCCACATGGCGGAATATAAACTCAATCACATAGTGCTTGCCTGCTGTGTTCTGCACAATTTCTTGAAAAGACATTCAGCAAACTATGTGGTCTCAGTTGGCCCAGATGCAAACTTGCCTGAAAATGACAACCTCATGGCCCTTGAAGCTGGTCGTCCTGGCTTGCCCCCCAAAAGCTCCCGCGAGGTCAGAAACCAATACATGGAGTACTTTGTGGGTAGGGGGGCCATTGATATGCCAGACAATGTCTGAGAGGCATTTTCTTAATACATTTTTCTTTGAAACTACAATAATCTTTGTTTTCATTTACTGCTTGGCTTGGTTTTAGGTGTCTCCTACGTATTTTTGCTTTTTTTTGTTGGGCCTTTTTCTACAACAGTGCAAACCCAAGTTCTGAGCGAGATGAGGTGACAGTTTCTTCTTCAGATAATCTTATTATGTTGTGGGTCTGCTACACACACTCCTTGTTTTTGTTGCTAATGTATGTAGTGCATTACTGACAAAAATATTGCTTATTTTCAGCACCATGGCAGAAATATGTGGGGTCAGGAAAATGGCGTGATTGGGGAAATTTACACATCACTGTGGGTGTTATTTACTAAAGCCACATCCACTATGCACTGCACTACAAATACTGCTTTTGCGCATTGAAAAAGGAAGCCACACATTGTTGATAATTTTACTTTTTAATCAAAGCACATTCACATGTGCGTTTAGAAAAGGGTTTTACAACAAACCAACATATTGGGTGTATCGAAAACATTATTTTCGGTAACTTTTTTGTAACTTGGCATTTTTGTGTAAACAGGCATGTATCAAAGCATAACATACAGAACACAGGAACTTACAAAGTTCAACTTTGAAAAGTGAAGACAATATCAGACATGAGTATGTACAAACTGGGCTGATATTGCCTTCATCACATGGGGTGTCACCCCTGGAAAAGCCAAATTTGGAAGATGCACACAGTGTGTCAACATGTGCTATCTCCCATCATGGGGGATCAATGTACATGTTTTGGGGGAGCAACCCCAGCTTCATCTCAGCCACTTTCCACATGAAAGAATTTTTAACATTACAGCGTGATGAATGTGCTATATCAATTACGAGCGGTAGTTTTACCTGAGCGAGCGCTTCCGTGTCCGAATTTGATTGTGAGCATGCGTGGCACCTTGTCCGTCGGAGTAGGCTACACATGATCGGACTATGTCCGATCAGAGCATGTTGTCGGAAAATTTTATAGCCAAGTTGGAAAACTTGGTCCGTCGGATACTCTGACAGAAACAGTCCGATGGAGCCCACACACGTCGGATTATCCGACAACAAGGTCCTATCGGACATTGTCCATCAGAATGTCCGACCGTGTGTACAAGGGCTAAGACTGAGAGCCGGAATCGATTCATGCTCTCTGTTCTAATTAAGCTCCTTAAACATTCTAATTTAACAGTTAAGGTCCAATATAGAGGTTTCCAATGTTACAGTAATATATACAATGCTTTATGGTGTCTTCCAAGATACCTCATATTTTGTTTATAAACAGTGATAGAGGGCTCTGGTGGTAAAGTGCTATAAATGTGATTTGTGAACATTTTTAACATATACAGTGCCTTGCGAAAGTATTTGGCCCCCTTGAACTTTTCAACCTTTTGCCACATTTCAGGTTTCAAACATAAAGATATAAAATTTTTATTTTTTGTGAAGAATCACTAACAAGTGGGACACAATTGTGAAGTGGAACGAAATCTATTGGGTTTTTGAAACTTTTTTAACTAATAAAAAAATGAAAAGTGGGACGTGCAAAATGATTCGGCCCCCTTGCGTTAATACATTGTAGAGCCACCTTTTGTTGCGATTACAGCTGCAAGTCGCTTGGTGTATGTCTCTATCAGTTTTGCACATCGAGAGACTGAAATTCTTGCCGATTCTTCCTTGAAAAACAGCTTGAGCTCAGTGAGGTTGGATGGAGAGCGTTTGTGAACAGCAGTGTTCAGCTCTTTCCACAGATTCTCGATTGGATTCAGGTCTGGACTTTGACTTGGCCATTCTAACTCCTGGATACGTTTATTTGTGAACCATTCCTTTGTAGATTTTGCTGTATGTTTGGGATCATTGTCTTGTTGGAAGATAAATCTCTGTCCCAGTTTCAGGTCTTTTGCAGACTCCAACAGGTTTTCATCCAGAATGGTCCTGTATTTGGCTGCATCCATCTTCCCCTCAATTTTAACCATCTTCCCTGTCCCTGCTGAAGAAAAGCAGGCCCAAACCATGATGCTGCCACCACCATGTTTGACAGTGGGGGTGGTGTGTTGAGGGTGATGAGCTGTGTTGCTTTTACGCCAAACATATCGTTTTGCATTGTGGGCAAAAAGTTCGATTTTGGTTTCATCTGACCAGAGCACCTTCTTCCACATGTTTGGTGTGTCTCTCAGGTGGCTTGTGGCAAACTTTAGACAAGACTTTTTATGGATATCTTTGAGAAATGGCTTTCTTCTTGCCACTCTTCCATAAAGGCCAGATTTGTGCAGTGTACGACTGATTGTTGTCCTATGGACAGACTCTCCCACCTCAGCTGTAGTTCTCTGCAGTTCATCCAGAGTGATCATGGGCCTCTTGGCTGCATCTCTGATCAGTCTTCTCCTTGTCTGAGCTGAAAGTTTAGAGGGACGGCCAGGTCTTGGTAGATTTGCAGTGGTCTGATACTCCTTCCATTACAAAATGATCACTTGCACAGTGCTCCTTGGGATGTTTAAAGCTTAAGAAATCTTTTTGTATCCAAATCCGGCTTTAAACTTCTCCACAACAGTATTACGGACCTGCCTGGTGTGTTCCTTGGTCTTCATGATGCTCTCTGCACTTTCAACAGAACCCTCAGACTATCACAGAGCATTTATACAGAGACTTGATTACACACAGGTGGATTATATTTATCACCATCAGTCATTTAGGACAACATTGGATCATTCAGAGATCCTCGCTGAACTTCTGGAGTGAGTTTGCTGCACTGAAAGTAAAGGGGCAGAATAATTTTGCACGCACCACTTTTCAGTTTTTTTTTTTGCTAAAAAAGTTTATATTATCCAATAGATTTTGTTCCACTTCAGAATTGTGTCCCACTTGTTGGTGATTCTTCACAAAAAATAAAAATGTTATATCTTTATGTTTGAAGCCTGAAATGTGGCAAAAGGTTGAAAAGTTCAAGGGGACCGAATACTTTCGCAAGGCACTGTATGAAAAAATGCATGTTCAACTTAATAAACATTACAAAATGCACCATGCTCAGTAGGATGTGAATACAATGAATTAATAAAAACAGTCCTTCAAAAGTCCATAAATTCTTCAGTGACAAATTGCCAATTCATAACACATTCACCATAAGGCAGTAGTTTCTACAGATTGCACCCAATGTGTCTGATTATGATTTCCTACTCACAAGAAGGATATGACCTCTTTAATTAAAAAGAAGGTCAGACAAGCTTGGTTTGTGGGTCTTTAGATTTGCCTAGATGTCAGTGGAGATGTGACAGGAAACCTTGACATATGTAACCTCCTCTCCACCATGGAATCCCATTAAAAATGAGAAATAAATAGTACCATAGCGTAAAATTGTTTATTTAAAATGCCATAAAAACAAATTACAAATTGACTGCTTACATTCAAAAGTGCCTTCTCCCGGCACTGAGGATAATCGCATAAGACACTAGGCAGGAATTGTCAACCGCCCAGCCTACGCTCATGGGTCACTGTGCGTTCCACTGCTGTAGAACGTTAAACTGGAAGTTTGGGACCCGGAAATTATGTGACTACTGAGCACAGTGCACTTTGTAATGTGTATTATGTTGAACAATCATTATTTTCATATGCGTATGTTAAATTGTTCACAAATTATTTTAATAGCACTTTACCACTAGTGCCCCCTATGACTGTTTATAATCACTTAAGTTAGCGCTGCCTATACTTTGAGGGGAGCAGCTGTAACTATTAATTATTTTGCACATTTAGTCTAATGCGTGAGGTTTCATACATTATTCTCACCTTCTATTTTGTGTAGTGAAGCAGAGGGAGCAGCCTGGGAATGAATATGGGCATTCTTACTTCAAGCCAAGAACTCTTTATCCACTTAAGCCCCGCACCATTTTGCTGGCCAAAGACCAGAGCACTTTTTGCGATTCGGCACTGCGCCGCTTTAACTGACAATTGCGCAGTCGTGTGACGTGGCTCCCAAACAAAGTTGACGTCCTTTTTTCCCCACAATTAGAGCTTTCTTTTGGTGGTATTTAATCACCTCTGCAGTTTTTATTTTTTCTGCTATAAACAAAAAAATTGCGACAATTTTGAAAAAAACACATTCTTTTTTAAATTTTGCTATAATAAATATCCCCCAAACAGTGGCGTAACTATAACTTTCAGGGCCCTGATGCAAGAAACCATGAAGGGCCCCCCTGGATCCCAGCCAGGGCCCTCCCCTCCGAGGCTGGCGGTGGAACTCCAGGGTGTGGTCACAGGTATGACCTTTGTGAGCCCTGTAGTTCCACCACTGGTATCAGTAGTTTTTATTTTTTTTACATTTTTAGGTGCCCCATTGGGGAACTGTCCCTAGGCAGGATGGGGTCCCCGTCCCCAGAAGAGATGAGGTCCTTTTCTCCAGGGCAGATGAAGTTACTGCCCCCAGGTGAGAAGGGGTCCCTGTCCCCAGGGGAGGTGGGGGTCCCTGTCCCCACGTGAGAAGGGGTCCCTGTCCCCAGGGGGAGATGGAGGGGGTATGTAATAGTGTGTGGGGGATGGGGTCCTCTCACTCACCATGACCAAGCTGTAGGTCGTGCTCTCATCCATGTTGGCCTAGGCTCCATCCAGTGTGCTGGACGGGCGATCAGCATATCTCCCAGAAAGACCTTTCATCATCTGTGTATGACGGGGGAGGAGGGGGGCTGGCAGACAAGCCTGCAGTGTCCTCTGGGGAGTCGGCTCTCATAGGGCTGCACTGCATCTGTGTGCTTAAAGTTTGTTTACCCGGGAGAAGTATGCAGTGCAGTGTGGGCTAGACTCGGGGGGGACGGGACTCTGCCTGGGGAGACATCGGACTGAGCGGCAATGCATGGAGCAGGAGAGGGGTACTCTGAGGAGCTGGCCGAGGACACAGGTCATGCGGAGAATGCACAACTAAAGAGCAGCCAGTCGAGCATGGAGCTCTGCTAGTCACCCTCCAGCCACCCGTGTGCATGGTGCACTGGTACCCCTAGCTGCCTATGCTGCTGCCGGCCATATGTAGAGGGGGCTGCATGGGCCCCCTGCATCACAAGGCCCAGTTGCGGTTGCGACTGCTGCACCCCTTATAGTTACGCCCCTGCCCCCAAAAATATATAAAAAAACATTTTTTTTCCTCAATTTAGGACGATACGTATTCTTCTACATACTTTTGGTAAAAAAAAAAAAAAAATATCCCAATAAGCGTTTATTGATTGGTTTGCGCAAAAGTTATAGCGTTTACTTTAGTTTGCCTGTACGAGCCCTTCTGCCGACGTATATCGGCGTGAGGCGGTCGGCAAGCGGTTATCTGGTACAGGCTGACTTCTAGATTTTGTGCTTCTTCTGTTATTCACACTCTAGCTGTATGAAGGACACCCACCTGCAAAATGAGAAGGAACATATACACTGGGGACAGATTAATGTCTTCTAGGATGATGGCTTTATAGAGTACTCTTGAGGTTTGCTAGATGCATAATGCTTTAGGCTTTGGTAAATGAAGCAAACATATTTTCAAAGGTAAGCAACTCATAGTACCAAATAAGCCGTCATCTAATGATGCTGAAATCCTATTGGCTGATGTTACTGCACTTTTTTTTTTATAATTATTGCAGTATAATAACATTTTAAAGTATATCTAAAGGCAAATAATTTTTTTTTTTTGTGTGGTCTAGATAGAGTGGAGAGGGATTAGAACACCTGTCAGTTTTTATTGATGTTTGTAATCTCGTTGAGACGATTCACCCTCTCTATTTATCCTGTTTACCATTATCATTGAAAGGGAAAGTAAAATAAAATCCCAAATTTTAGATTGACCACTAATAGAGGGCAAATGGGGACATTACTTCTGATTACCCTGGCGACAAATCTCACTTTGGAGAGATTTCCTCTCACTTCCTGTCTTGGCTATAGGACAGAACATTCAGGGAAATCTCCCCAATGGGGCACGGAAGGCAAAACAAAAAATGATGGGGGTTATAATCCTCCCTTACTTTATCCATAAAAAAATGCTTTACCTTTAGTTTAGTTACACTTTAATACATAATGCAATACAATTTTGAATAACTATATTTACAATTTTTACTATAAAAGTCAGAAGAATATAGATGCCATACAGTGTGTATGCCCTTCTCTACAATTATCCCTTTGTGCAAATTGTTGGTGTTATATAAATCCAGAATAATAATAATAATTCAGTACTTCAGGAGAACAATGCTTTATATGTTTCTAGTTCAGACCTGCTATGCTATGACATGCTGAGGTGTAGGGGAGTGAGCACTTGTGGGTTACAATTTTTTTGTTTGCTTTTTTGTATTTTGAAATGCAACATACACAAACCTGAAGGGGAATATACTTACCAAAGCCAGGACCCTTATTACACAGAGCACCCACAATGTCTGGGGGCCCTAACATGAAGATAATTCCTGGTTCATGTGCGTTAAAGTGATAGTAAACTCTGTTACACTACTTAAACCCAGAGGTAAGCCTATAATAACCTGTAGGTATTATTATTATTCAGGATTTATATATTGCCAACAGTTTGTGCAGTGCTTTACAACATGGGGGCAAAACAGTACAGTAACCATACAAATCAATACAGGAGGGATCAGAAGGCCCTGCTCGTTAGAGTTTACAATCTGGAAGGGAGGGTCAAGTGGAACAAAGGGTAATAGGTGTGGGGGATGAGGTGATGTAAAAAATGAAAATACAGTTGTTAGGTGTGGGTAGGGTAGGCTTCTCTAAAGAGAAGTATTTTCAGGGATCGTCTAAAAGCTAATAGAGTAGGAGATAATAGGACAGATTGGGGTAAGGCGTTCCATAGGGTTGGAGAGGCTCTGTAGAAGTCCTGGAGGCGAGCATGGGAGGAGATGATGAGGGAGCTAGAGAGCGGAACAGAACAAATAGGGTTGTATTTTGAGACCAGGCTAGTGATATAGCTGGGAGCTAAGTTGTGGATGGCTTTGTAAGAAGTTGTTAGTATTTTTAATTTAATTTGTTGGGTGAGCGTAAGCCAGTGGAGGGATTGACAGAGAGGAGAACAAGCAGACACAGAGCGGTTGGTAAGTTGGATGGGTCTGGCAGCAGCATTCATGATGGACTGAAGGGGGATAACCTATGTAGAGCCAATGAGAAGGGAGTTACAGTAGTCGAGGCAAGAGATGACTAGGGAGTGAATTAAGAGCTTTGTTGTGTCATTGGTTAGAAAGGGGCATATTTTGGAGATGTTGCAGAGGTTGAGGTGGCAAGATTTGGACAGTGATTGGACGTGAGGCTTAAAGGAGAGTTCAGAGTCCAGGACTACACCTAGGACCTTGGCAAGCGGGGATGGGCTTATAGTTGTGCCATCAATTTTGACAGCGAGATCAGGGGAAGGGGCATATGGGGGAGGAAAAATTATAAGTTCCGTTTTGGATAGATTGAGTTTGAGGAAGTTTTGTGACATCCAGACTGATATATCTGTTAGTAAATTAGTGATATGGAAGAAGTGAGCTGAGGGGCTGAGCTGAGGGGTAGAAAAATAGATTTGGGCATTGTCAGCATAGAGGTGGTTTTGGAAGCCATGGGAGGGTATCAGCTGACCCAGGGAGGATGTGTAGATTGAAAATAGGAGAGGTCCGAGAACAGAACCTCGGGGACCCCAACAGAGAAGGGAAGAGGAGAGGAGGAAGTAGAATTGTAAGTAACGCTAAAGGTATGGCTGGATAAGTAGGAGGAGAACCAGTGAAGAGCACAGTCACAGAGACTAAAAGCATAGAGTTTTTTTAGGAGGAGGGGGTGGTCAACCGTATCAGGTACAGTAAATATCTCCAGCATACAGTGTCTGACCTTCAGAGCCCAAGCCGTAAATGTGACTGGAAGCCACAAACCCGGAAGGAAGGCCAGGGGAAGATGTCAGCCCTCTCAGTGGACACAGCGCAGTGCTGGAGGCTTTATTCTAAGGTAAGTCTCTCATAATGTGCTAGTATACAATGCACACTAGCACACTATGAGACACACACTTGCAGGGACATTTTTTTTTCTCCAACTGCGGTTTACTACCGTTTTAAACAGCTGGCCCCACATTTTCTCACCTCAAAAGTCTCAATATTGACCCCTAATAGGATGGGCCAACAGTAAGGCTTAGAACCCTGGGCTGGTGTTTAACCCACTTGACCCCAGAATGCTTTCTAAACATCTGGGCATTCAGGGCACAGGAAGTACTTAAACTGAGATAACTGCTAGATAATGAAAGTGCTGGATTGAGTAAGCATATTTAATTTCATGGTTGCTTCAGGTAAAAACTATACAGCCTAACCCAGTAAAGCACAACATATCAAGTCATAGATTAGATTGCCTGGAAACTCATCAATATTTGGGGTCTGACCTCTAGCCCATTGCCTTATTGAAAATAATAGTAGGGTAATGACAAATGAACCAGAGTATAATCATTCTAAAATGTGATTTAAAATTCAGTTTTGGAAATGTATGAATGCCATTGGCAAACCTTGAGCACATATATCACCATGACACAGTAATTACAAAAATCCTTAAAGCGTATTTCCAATTTTCCGCCAAATTGGGATAACATGTACTTTATATTTGTTACATTTTCCCATTCACATAACATATCTAAAAAATCGAAGTCAAAATTGCAGCTTACCTTTTTTACATGCTCAATTCCAGACCATCCAGCATGGTAAAAGTCGTGGGTAGTTCTCTTTGTGTACGAGGGGCTGGGCAGCTGTGCTTGCCATAATTTAACCCTGTCTGTACTGTGCAGGCAGATTTTCATTATCAGTTGTAACTAGATTTGAACACTGTCTGCCCTAACAAAGAGTTAAAAGAAAAGTATGGGAATCAGGGTTACTGCAGATTTATACTTACCTAGGTGGATGCAGCATTTGTTCGATGATGCATCCACCTAGGTAAGTATCTGCAATCCACCTAGGTAATCGATCTGTGTGCGACATTATGGCACAGACAATTTTGACACATTTTTGGCATTAATACAGCAATCAGTGTGATTTAAAATGCATTGATTACTGTAAAATGTCACTGTCAGTGAAAGGATTAACACTAGGGGGCAGTGAAGGGGTTAAGTGTGTCCTAGTTTGTGTTATAACTGAAGGGGTCTGTATGAACAGATGATTTACACACATAGTTCCGGATTGTCCGCGTCTCACCGGCGATCACAGTAGCCCGACGGTGACATTAACATTTTGATTAAATAACTCATGCTTTATTTTAGTAGTGTTTTTTGGTGAATTGCAAAAAATATGTGTGAAAAAATCTATTATGAGTTATTTGATCTAATATCTATCTTAATATTAGATTTTAAGAGTAAAATAACTCTTTTTGAATTGAGCCCCATGTCTATCTTTTGGCCACAACTTTGGTAAATAAAATATACTGCTTTTTAGTTAGTCAAGTTGGATGAATCAGGGTGTTTGCACATGTGCGGAAAATCCCCATGCATGTGCAAATGTTCCACAGGTCTCTGTCTGGTCCCAAAGGTCGGGCAGAGCACTTCTGCATATCTACGCACACACCAAATTTTTGAAGATGCAGCACCGGGAGGGTTGGCAGGGCCAATATTATGTTGGCCTGAATTCTTCTTTAACCACTTAAGCCCTGGAACATTTTGCTGGCTTAAGGCCAGAACACTTTTTGCGATTCGGCACTGCGTCGCTTTAACTGACAATTGCGCGGTTGTGCGACGTGGCTCCCAAACAAAATTTACGTCCTTTTTTTCCCACAAATAGAGCTTTCTTTTGGTGGTATTTGATCACCCCTGTGGTTTTTATTTTTTGCGCTATAAACAAAAATAGAGCGACAATTTTGAAAAAAACACATTATTTTTTACTTTTTGTTATAATAAATATCCCCCAAAAATATATAAAAAAACATTTTTTCCCCTCAGTTTAGGCCGATACGTATTCTTCTACATATTTTTGGTTAAAAAAAAACGCAATAAGCGATTATTGATTGGTTTGCGCAAAAGTTATAGAGTTTACAAAATAGGGGATAGTTTTATGGCATTTTTATTAAAAAAAATATTTTTCACTAGCAATGGCGGCAATCAGAGATTTTTATTGTGACTGCGACATTATGGCAGACACATCGAACATTTTTGACACATTTTTGGGACCATTGTCATTTATACAGCAATCACTGCTATACAAATGCAGTGATTACTGTGTAAATGACACTGGCAGTGAAGGGGTTAACCAGTGGGTGGCAGTGTAGGGGTTGAGTGTTCCTAGGGGTGTGTTACTACATGTGGGGGGCTGGGCTTTGTTTTAGTAAACACTGATCTCTGCTCCAATCACATGGAGCAGAGATCAGCGTCACTTGTTGCTAGGCAGAACGAGGAGATGCTGTTTACAACGGCATCTCCTCGTTCAGCCGCCCCGTGAGACGATCGTGGGTATGCCTGCAGCGATCGAGTCCACGGGACCCGTGACCGGACTCACAGGGGGTCCCAACCAGCAAGAGGCGACATTTAAAACTGGACGCACCTGTACGCCAATATGCTTGCTTGTGCCATTCTGCCGACGTACATCGGCGTGCGCCGGTCGGGAAGTGGTTAAGTTGTCACCTTACGAGACTTCTTGCAGAATCAACACATATTTTTTGCAATTATCGAACAGATATAACAAAACACTTTCAATAGTACATTTAAACTACTGAAAAGCATTAAATATGAGAGGTACATTGTTAGAGTTTGTGGGTAGGTACAGCGTGGTGTACTGTCAAAGCCTCCTCCACCTCTTACCTCCACTCACCTCAGACTCGCGGTCCACCTCAGTCCCTAATATGGTGCTGCTCCAGGAGATCAAGCATGCCACACAGCTCTGTTTTGCTCTCCAACTCAGGTACCGCTTACACCCTGCCCCTTACTGATGGGCAGTCACCATTAGCAGAACACATGAAAATCTCAGGTAGTAAGCTGCTCATAGGCTTTAAGGCATACATAGACAGCCTCGCATCCTGAATTGAAGGGGCTCTCCAGAGGGAGATTGAGAGGGTCTCTAACTTGATGTCACAAATAGACTCCAGAGTCTCAACCATTGAGGCATCTCATCCTTCAGTGGTGGCTCAGCTGTGGCTCTTGAGGCCTCACAACAGAGCCATGTCCAGATCCTCCCCCATCTGAGTCTGGCTATAGACGATGGCAAAAATTGTAGTCCACAAAATAATATACGCATAAAGGGCATCCTGGAGGCCACTACTGTCTCTAATCTTCTCACCACAGCACTGTTCAATATCCTTCTGGATCAAGATCTAGCAACTGAAATAGAGATCGACTGAGTGAACAGAGTAGCGCAGAGCAGGGAGGCATCCATGGCTTCACCTAGAAACGTTCTCTGTTGCATTCACTATTATCAACAGAAGGAAAAGATATTAAGAGAGAGATTAAAAAAAGCCTGGAAGAAAATTTCTGTGGACTATATGAGGGAGCTATGATCACATTTTCTAAAACTACTTCTACAAAAAATCTTGGCTGCAGGTGCCTCGTACCGATGGGACAATCCTTTCCATCTGCAAGTCAAGCTTAATGGCTGGAGAACCCCTTTCCTCAGAGCCTAAACGGGCTATGAGGTTGCTGTTTAGGCTCTGAGGAAAGGGGTTCTCCCCTGAAACACGTCAGCCATCTTGAGGTATCATTCGATCCACTCGACGTCAGGTCCTGGCTTGTCGTGTTAAGAACAGTGAATCTACTCAATTGTTTATGCCTTCCATCAATGCTCGTTTGTGAGTATATACTTTGCTGTTTTATGCTTTAATAAATCTTTACCAGTGGTAATGCACTAGGTCGGTGCTCCCTCCTTTTCATTTGTCCTCTAGCTTATGAATACCCATTATTCTGAGGAGGGCTGCAAGACAGCAGGCATTACTGTATGAAGCTGGTCACATCACGTACTGAAGAACTAGACACCCAAGCGCAAGAGAGAATACCATATGTGGACATTTCTTCTACAAGACCCTCTTTTTGCATTTCTCCAAGTAGAACCCAATAAGGTTCCAGACTGGCTCTCCCTCTCGCCCTGTCTCCTAACCACATACCCCTCTGAGGGGACTCCCCCCTCCCTCAATGGTGGAGAAGATGGTTGAGATCTCAATGACAGAACCAAAATCTGAATCCGTTAACTGGCTTTCCCTCTCTCCCACTGAGCTATTATTTTCCAGTTTTGGTTGATGATGCCCCACAGTGGCCTATCCACATTCCTAGCAACCACCACAGAGAGACACTATCTGGTCATAGATTTGACATTGCTCCATACTATCTTCTCTTTTGGAGACTTACAGGTAAGGTCTACAAAGTCCCCTAGAATTTTCCAGAGGACAACCCCCTGGGAATTCCTGTTTCACCACCTTACAGGGAGGCCTTTGTGGCTGCAGTAGCCCTCTACTCTGTTGCTTGAAGGAAGATTGCTCTCCCATTACACGATTTTCCATATGCAGATGCATTATGATTGCCATGCCTCTTTCCTCTTTTTTATAACTGTAAGTGCACTATATGGTTAAGGCCATTATGTTGGAGTACACTATAGCCGTTTCTGTGGGGCATTGTCATGGCCCATGGCCCTTCTGGTCCTTGGTCTCCGATGCAGCCTAGGGAAGCTGTAGTCTCTCAAGTGCTCTCAGATTTGTTTTATGAAATCTTTTACGGTACCCTGGTTATCTTCATTTTCTATTTTTTGCAATGTTTTTTATGTCTAAATATGCTGATCATGACTTTTGTCTACAAAGTAGTCTATGGGCCTCATGCGGTTACTGCACTGATATCCGAGGGTACTGCTCTCTGCCCTCTCCTACTACTGTATTCTTATTGATTAGTGGCACCCACTTATGGAGCTGTTTTTCAATTCACTGGTAATATACTCCCCCTGAGGGGGGTTTGCAAATATCTGGCTATAAGGGCTGGGTGGTTTTGGCTGTCTGGTTGTGATATGCCTGGGGGGGTTACGGAAGTGACTGGACTGACAGACGATATCCATAGACATATCATAGATATTCATAGACAGACAGGTCATATACAGCATTCTCTTGGGGTCTGTGGCTTTTGGAGTAACATCCCCATCATATGCTTTCCTTATCTTCTCTTTTGTATACTGCTTAGCGGCTCTTATTCACGCGTGGGAGGGAGCTTTGTGGAGGTTTTATGGTTTATGGGGCCTCATGCCGCGTACACAAGATCGGAATTCCGGGCAGAAAAAGACAGATGAGAGATTTTCATCGGAAAAAACGACCGTGTATGCTCCATCGGAATTTAGCTATCCGAATTTCATCCAGCCAAAAATTGAAACATGTTCTCAATTTTCCCGATGGAAAAACTTTCTATCGGAAATTCTGATCGTGTGTATGCAATTCCGAAATGCCAAAAATCACGCATGCTCAGATTCAACTACGAGACAGAAGCTATTGGCTACTGGCTATTGAACTTACTTTTTCTAGTCCCATTGTACGTGTTGTACATCGCCGCGTTCTAAACGATCGGAATTTGGTGTGACCGTGTGTAGGCAAGACAGCTTGAGCGGAATCCTGCGGAAAACCATCAGAGCTTTTTCCGACGAGAATTCCGATCGTGTGTACGCGGCATCACAGTCTCGTTGGGCTTTCTTCACCCACCCATTTTATTTGGTTTGGTCTGTACTTTCCTGTCTGACTTGATTTCTAGGTACAGGTGATGCCTATTCCCCCTTCCCTTCTGTATCTGAATCCTCCCCTCCTTTCCAACCAAAACCTCTTCTCTTTTTTTTTACTTTATTTCTGGATTAATGTGTGGGATCTCGCCGAATGTACCCAGCATTTCCCGGTCGCCAGTGCACTATGCCTACCCCCGCCCCACAGACCCAAAGGTTGAGCCCTAGGCCCCCCACTAAACTTGTCTCTTGGAATGTCAAAGCCTCAACATCCCAGAGAAATCATCACAAGTTTTGGCTGACATTTAGTGAATCAGGGCCAGTGTTGGTCATCTTACTTTAAAAAAGTAATTAGTTAAGTTACAAATTACTTCTCCCAAAAAGTAATTACGTTAGTGACTCAGTTACTACATTGGAAAAGTAATTAGTTACTCAGCAAAGTAACTGTGACAGGGGTGGCAGCAATGGTACTTGAGGGGTGGCAGCGGTGGTACTTGGGAGGGTGGCAGTGGTGGCATACTTGGGGGGGTGGCAGTGGTGGTGGTGTACAGTACTTGGGGATTGACAGTGGTGGTGCACTTGGGGGGGTGGCAGGCAGGGGTGGTACTTGGGGGGGTGGCAGCAGTGGTGGTGCCATCCTCTCCCACCACCACCTCTGCCTCTTACTGATCCCATCCCCCACCACCACTGATCTCATTCCTACCCTATCCCCCCACTTTATGCCACATCATCCCCGGGATCCCAATCCACCTGACCGTGCCTTCCTCCCTGGCCACCCTGAGTTGTCTATCTTCAGGCCTGACATCCGCCCTCCTGCCCCCCCAAAAAACAAAAGAATGTCCCATTATCCAAACGAGACATCTTGGGGGATCTGAAAAGAAAGGAAAACATTCAAACCCATCAACAACAGTAATATACAAATTAAACAAAAAACAAATCAGCACAACAGTTGCGGCCTAACATATAACCGGTACCTATCCGATTCCCATCGACCAATCCTCTTAATGACTTCCGACGGAAGTCCCTATCTAGCTGCTTCAGTAGCCGCCCCTATCCTAAACGAGTGGGAAGCATACTCACCCGAAGGAAGACCAGCCGCCTCCAGACACTTCCGAAAAACAGCAGGAAATTGGAACCTGGACAGGCAGGATCCATCCTGATGTACCAGCAATGCTCCCTCCCCCGGCGGGCGGAGTGCCAAAAACCGCTGCAGAGCCATAACTGGACAAAGCTGTTCCTCCACCCCTGGAAACAACTCCACCCAGACCCCCCTGCCTTCCTGATCCATCTTTGACTTCCTAATCCAGATCCTCACCTTGCCTCCGGAGCATTGGACATCACTCCACCGCAGTCCACCGGCCACCCTCCTGGACGGCGAGACTAGCTCCCCAATCCGAAAAGCCCCAAAGAACGCCAGCACAAACGCCGCCCCAAACAGCAATACCTCGTAACCCGTGGAACATACCTCCCCCAACACTGACAGAACTGACCCCAGCACCGCAAAAGAAACAGGGCGCCTGGAGTCGCGTTTGTGGGAACCCCTTCTGTAACCCCGCAGAGCCCTGCGGACCAAAAATGTCTTTGTGACATCCACCCTACCTTCCATCTGAAACCAGAAGGCCAACGCAGCCATCTTCCGTCCGATGGCTGCCCCGGACACCCCCCTGGCGTGATTAGCACATACAAAGATCAACACCAGCATCTCCATCCCTTCCGGGTCCCCCATACCTCCTACCTCATTCACCAGGACCAACCATTCCTGCCAAACTGTATGATAAGCCTTCCACGTTCCCGCGCTGAGAGACTGTCTGATCAATCCTGCGGCGACTCCAATGCAACCGTCCACAGCTCCTGCGGGCACAGTTCCCCTTCCTGATGTGCCTCCGGTGCCAGTTTGCGAAACGTGTCCCACTGGAAACGAGACAAAGCATCCGCTAAACCATTGTCGACCCCAGGGATATGCACAGCATATATAAACGCATTTATGCGCAAACAGCAAAGCACCAAGCGTCGCAACAACCTTATCACCGGGGGAGAAGAGGCCGAGATGTTATTAATGGCCATCACCACCCCCATGTTGTCGCAATTGAATCGCACCTTCCTGTTCTCAAAGACCTCCCCCCACAACTCCACAGCTAACATGATGGGGAACAACTCCAGCAAGACTAAGTTTTTGAGAAAACCCGCTTCCCTCCAACTCTCCGGCCACGGGCCCGCACTCCATCTACCTTGACAGTAAGCGCCATAGCCCCCCGAACCGGCCGCATCCGTGAACAGGACCAGATCAGCATTGCCGACCGGCCCAACCTGCCAAATGGCCCGCCCATTGAATTCTGCCAGAAAGGAATCCCAAATCTTCAAGTCCTCCTGTAACTCCCTCGTCAACCGCACAAAATGATTCGGCATGCGCACCCCCGCAGTAGCAGCCGCCAATCGTCTACAGAAAATACGCCCCATAGGGATAATCCTGCAAGCAAAGTTCAATTTGCCTAGCAAGGACTGCACTTCCTTCAAGCGAAGCTTACGCTTGCCGCTGGCCCCACACACCTCCTGCCGCAACGCCACCAATTTGTCCTCTGGCAATCTACACTCCATGGCCATCGAATCAATCGTGATGCCCAGGAAAACCAAGTCCGATTTTGGGCCCTCGGTCTTATCCGCCACCAGGGGTATCCCAAATCTGTTCGCTAAATGTTGAACCGTCCCGAGTAAAATGCCGCAACAACGAGAATCCGGGGGGCCTATGCATAAAAAATCATCCAAATAGCGGATAATCGAACTCACCCCCGCAACCTCCCTAACTGCCCATTCAAAAATGAGCTGAACTATTCAAAATATGCGCAAGATATGGAACACCCCATCGGGAGACACCTGTCCACGAAGTACTCCCCCTGCCAGCAACAACCCAACAAACCCTTGCTCTCGGGGTGTACCGGCAACAACCGAAAAGCCGATTCCACATCGGTTTTCGCCATAAGAGATCCCTTACCATATCTTCTAACCCACGCTACTGCCGCATCAAATGATGTATAGGTAACCGCACATGCCTGCGGGTCAATACCATCATTAACCGAGCCGCCCTTAGGGTAGGACAGATGATGAATCATCCTGTACTGACCCGATTCCTTTTTTGGAACAACACCCAATGGGGAAACAACTAAACCAGGCAGCGGAGGATCCACGAACGGGCCCGCCATCCTCCCCAACGCCACCTCCTTGGCCAATTTGGCCGACACCACCTCCTGATGGAGACGGGCCGACCTCAAGTTATCCGAGATCGGTGGCACTTCCCGCACCCTACTCGGAATCCTAAACCCCTCCCTAAAGCCAACCTCCAAAAACTGCGCCGCCGCCCTGTCCGGATACCTACTTAGAAAAGGAAGCATCCTTAACAGACTCACCGGCGTCATCCCTTTTTCCAGCGTTGTCCCCTGGCCGACCCTTGCCCTGCTTAAAGCAACGCAGGAAGGGGTGGCTCCCGCTGCAGCCTGAGCACTCGTGCTTGTATCTGCACGCTGAGCCGAAACGGCAAGTTCCTTCATTCAACTGCCAGCAGACCCCTTTCTTTTTAGGGGCCGGCGATCCCGCAGAGGAAGCGCCGCTGGCCCCCCCTGGAAAAAAACTGCCCCGACCCCTCGAAGATGTCATCAGCTTCATCCAAAGACTAATGTCTTTGTGATCCCATCTGATGGAGGGGCGAACAGCCTTCCGCTGACGAAACTGTTCGTCATACCGAAGCCATGCCAAACCCCCATAAACCCTATGAGCCTCACTGATCGCCTCCAGATAGCAAAACAGTGCGGAGCAATGTTCCGGGGCCTTTTCCCCGATCACACTTGCAAAAATCGCAAACGCCTGCAACCAGTTTGCAAATGTGCGCGGAATTAACCTATACCTCCTCTTCTCCTCTTCATCCTTTTTACTCGCATCCGGCTTCACCCGATCTAAATAAAATTTTTCCAAGGGGAGCAGGGAAAAAATCTCCACAAACTCGTCCTTCCAAATCTTTTCCCGCACCTCCTTCTTCAAGTGGGCCCCTAACGGGCCCTCAAAACACACGTATACCTCACAGCGCGCTGCATCCGCTAAACGCACCTTGTCCAAATCCTTGTCCCCCGCCTCAGATCCAGGCTTAGTACCCCCGGCGTCCTTGTCCGTCTGCGTCTCCGTCGTCACCGACACCTTCTGCGCTGTCCCCCCCCCCACCAGACGGCCCCCCCACCACCGCAGGCGGAATAACCCACGGCGTCACCGGAGTCGGGGGCCTCACCTCCCCCCCGTCCAATCGCCGTAGCAGCTCCCTGAGGGACTCCCACAACCCCTGCGACCCCTCCCCCACCCCCTGCCCGGCCTGAGCACTGCCCTCCCCCACCCCCCTCCCCCCCACAACTGCCACGCTCCCCCCCTGAGGCCCCCCCGCCCCCCAACCCGCCCCCACTCCCCCCCCGACAACCCTCCCCCACCCCACAAGACAATGCAGAATGTGAGCACTCACCAGGCTGTCCCAGGCGATTAGAACCTCCAGCCGCCCCACCGGATACTCCTGCAGCCTCCTGGGGATCTTCAGACAGCTCTCCCTCCTCACTGCTGCTGCCAGCCCGGTCCACCGATGGCTGATACTGCTGATGTCCTTCAGGTCCTCCTCCTCCCCTGGGCACTGCAGCGCTGGGCAGAGGAGAAAAGCTGGAATTCCTCAGAGTGCTCTGTTCAGGATTTAAATTTGGCGCCGGACCGGTGACGTCATCAAGCCGCGCCGCACTCCCGTCCACCGCACAGGCATTCCCCTGGCCAGCCCTCCCAGGACCCACACTGATCCTGGAGGCGGGGCCTCCCGACCGACGTGATGCACTGCCAGCAGCCAAGATGGCGACTCCACGAGGTAAGCCCCCAGCTGCCTCAACTCCCGCACTGGTGCCCGCTCGTCTGTGTCTCCCACGGCGGACTGCCCCCCCGACCGGAACATCGCCGGTGGCAGCAGCCGAACGAATCCGAGCCACGGAGGTGGCAGGAGGGGGTGGGGGCCCGCCGGCCCCCAGAACTTCCCCCCCCCTGGGACTTTGCCGTGGACGGGGATTCCTTCCAGGCCCCCCGCTGGCTGGCCGGAGTGTCCGCTCGGCGGGGGGGCCTGAAGGGTCCCAGCTGGGGCTCCCAAAACGGCGTTGAGTCCTGGGGGTATTGTCTGGGCTCAGGCGCTCCGGGGGTCTAGACCTCCGAGCACGCAGCTGGACAGGCCCGGCTGTGGAAGGACCCTGTCCTACCCCCTGCAGCGTGGCCGCAATCTGGCCCTGAAGCCACTCCGTGCCATGCACCACTGCTGCTTCCCTAAGCTGCGCCCAAAGCTCTTGCAACCCACTCATCCTAACTAACCTCTCTCTATCTGCTTGCAGGACACAACGTCTCTCCTCGCTTGCTGACCCCCAACTGCTGACTTGCTCCACCCTGGCACATGGACGAGGGACCCACACTCCTCCCCCCCTTGTGACCATCCACCAATGGGGTAAGTACGCCTGCATCCTAAACCACCCCCACGCTGCTCTTTCTTTAACCCAGTAATTCCCTTGCACCCTGTCATGTATGTCCTGCGCTTCCTTTTTAATACAGCTCCGTACATGTCTCACCTGCATAAGGATGCAACCCCAAACTGGACACCTATATTGACAGCTTCAGACTGCGAGTTACATCCTTGATATCCACCCAGCAAGAGAATATTTTACACAACCTTTCACCACTGAAGCAAAGAGCTGTACACTATTTGCGCAATAATCAGGCCATCACCATCAAACCAGCAGATAAAGGGGGAGCAGTTGTTTTGATGGATACAGACAAATATATACAAGAGGACCAGAGGCAGCTGGCAAATGTTACTTACTTTAACCGATTGCCGTCCAACGCACGATGATATACGTCGGCACAATGACAGGGTTGCGCAAATTGGTCTACCTGTACGTCCCCTTTAAATCTTGGGTTAGTGGTTGCGCACACACGACCCACCGCATGAGCGTTCCCGTGGGTATGATGGACTCGATGTCCGCCGGGCTGCCCGCGATTGTGATGCGGAGAGGCAGAATGGGGAGAGGCCTATGTAAACAAGCCATTTCCCTGTCCCGCATAGCAACATAGTTACATAGTAGGTGAGGTTGAAAAAAGACACAAGTTCATCATGTGTGTGATTATATGTCAGTATTACATTATATATCCCTGTATGTTGTGGTTGTTCAGGTGCTTATCTAATAGTTTCTTGAAACTATCAATACTCCCCGCTGAGACCACCGCCTGTGGAAGGGAATTCCACATCCTTGCCGCTCTTACAGTAAAGAACCCTCTACGTAGTTTAAGGTTAAACCTCTTTTCTTCTAATTTTAACGAGTGGCCACGAGTCTTGTTAAACTCCTTTCTGCAAAAAAGTTTTATCCCTATTGTGGGGTCACCAGTATGGTATTTGTATGATGAAATCATATCCCCTCTCATGCATCTCTTCTCCAGAGAGAATAAGTTCAGTGCTCGCAACCTTTCCTCATAACTAATATCCTCCAGACCCTTCATTAACTTTGTTTCCCTTCTTTGTACTCTCTCCATTTCCAGTACATCCTTCCTGAGGACTGGTGCCCAGAACTGGAGGCATGCCATTGCTGAGCCTCATCTACTAGGACCCCCAGGTCCTTTTCCATCCTAGATTCCCCTAGAGGTTCTCCCCCCCCAGTGTATAGATTGCATTCATATTTTTTCCACCCAAATGCATTATTTTACATTTTTCTACATTGAACATCATTTGCCATGTAGTTGCCCACCCCATTCATTTTTTTCAGATCTTTTTGCATGGTTTCCACATCCTGCAGAGAAGTTTTTGCCCTGCTTAGCTTATTATTGTCCGCAAATACAGAGATTGAACTGTTTAGCCCATCCTCCAGGTCGTTTAGGAACAAATTAAATAGGATTTGTCCCAGCACAGAACCCTGGGGGACCCCACTTACCCACCCCTGACCATTCCGAGTACTCCCCATTTATCACCACCCCCTGAACTCGCCCTTGTAGCCAGTTTTGAATCCATGTACTCACCCTATGGTCCATGCCAACGGATTATATTTTGTACAGTAAACGTTTATGGGGAACTGTGTCAAATACTTTTGCAAAATCCATATACACCACGTCTACTGGGCCTTCCTTTATCTAGCTGGCAACTCACCTCCTCATAGAAGGTTAGTAGATTGGTTTGGCAAGAATGATTCTTCATGAATCCATGCTGATTACTGCTAATGATACCGTTCTCATTACTAAAATCTTGTATATAGTGTTGTATCCTCCCCTCCAAGAGTTTACATACTAATGAGGTTAGGCTAACTGGTCTGTAATTCCCAGGGATGTATTTTGGGCCCTTTTTAAATATTGATGCTACATTGGCTTTTCTCCAATCATCTGGTACCATTCCAGTCAGTAGACTGTCAGTAAAAATTAGGAACAATGGTCTGGCAATTACTTGACTGAGTTCCCTAAGAGTACCCTCGGATGTAAGCAATCTGGTCCCGGTGATTTATTAATGTTAAGTTTCTCAAGTCTAATTTTAATTCTGTCCTCTGTTAACCATGGAGGTGCTTCCTGTGATGTCTCATGAGGATAAACACTGCAGTTTTGGTTACTGAAGCCCCCGATTCCCTCAAGAAGACTGAGGAGAAGAGTAAATTCAATACCTTCACCACCTTACCAGCCTTTGTTACCAGATGTCCTTCCTCATTCTTTCGGGGCCAATATGGTCTGTACTCCCTTTTTTACTGTTTACATACTTTTGGTATTTTTTTTACTCTCCTCTGCTATGTGTCTTTCATGTTCTATCTTAGCCCTCTGTATTGCACCCTTACATTTCTTGTTGCATTCTTTATAAAGTCTGAATGCTGATGATGATCCCTAAACCTTGTATTTTTTGAAGGCCTTCTTCTTTGCTTTTATATGCATTTTTACATTGGAGTTAAGCCATCCAGGACTTTTGTTTGCTCTTTTAAATGTATTACCCAAATGGGATGCATTGGCTATTGCCCTTATTTAATATGCTTTTAAAGCAAACCCATCACTCCTCCGTGTTCTTTGTTCCTAAGATTTTATCCCAATTTATGCCTTCTAGCAAGGTTTGTAGTTTAGGGAAGTTGGCTCTTTTGAAATTCAGTTTCTTTGTATTCCCCTTATGTTTTCTATTTTATACTGAAGCCAATTGACCTGTGATCACTGTTACGAAAATTGCCCCATATGTCCACATCTGTGATCGGGTCTGTATTGTTGGTAATCAGTGGATCCAGTAACGCTTTATTTCTAGTTGGTGCGTCTACCATCTGACCCATAAAATTGTCCTGTAAGACATTTAGGAACTGGCGAGCCTTAGATGAATGCGTGGTTCCCTCCACCCAGTCTATGTCTGGATAATTAAAATCCCCCATTATGATAACCCTTCCCATCCTTGCTGCTAATCCAAATTGTGATAGGAGATCTGTCTCCCCTTCCTCCCTCAGGTTAGGTGGCCTATAGTATACTCCCATTATTATTTTCCCCTTAGCTTCATCCCTTTGGAGCTCTACCCATAAGGATTCCACCTCTTCCCTAGCTCCCTTAGTGATGTCATCTCTCACATCCACTTGTACATTATTCTTGATATATAGGCATAGCCCTCCCCCTTTTTTACCCTCTCTATCCTTGCTATAAAGGGTATACCCTTGAATGTTTGCCAGTCAATCATGAGAGCTGTTGAACCAGGTCTTTGAAATTCCCACAAAATCCAAATCCTCCTCATACAACAGTATCTCTAGTTCACCCATCTTGTCCGACAGGCTCCTGGCATTGGTGATCATGCCACGTAGTTTATACCGGGATCTACTGCTCTACTGCTACTGTGGGAGCAGTGATCTCTGTCATGTTCTAGTGAGCCCACTCACCTTACAGTTAGAACACACTGAGGGAAAACAGTTAATCCCTTGATGCCCCCCCCTAGTGTTTAACCCCTTCCCTATCAGTGTCATTTACACAGTAATCAGTGCATTTTTATAGCATTGATCACTGTATAAATGTCACTGGTCCCAAAATAGTGTCAAAAGTGTCCGCTGTGTCTGCCACAATGTCGCAGTCACAATAAAAATTGCAGGTCGCCGCCATTACTAATAAAAAAAATTAATAATAAAAATGCCATAAATCTGCCACCTATTTTTGTATAACTTTTGTGCAAACCATTCTATATATGTTTATTGCAATTTTTTTTTTTACCAGAAATTTGTAGAAGAATACATATCGGGCCTAAACTGAGGAATAAATTAGTTTTTTTATATATTTTTTGTGGGATATTTATTAATACAAAAAGTAAAAAAAATTCACTTTTTTCAAAATTGGAAAGCTATTTGTGGGGAAAAAAGGACGGCAATTTTGTTTGGGTGCAACGTCGCACAACCGCGCAATTGTCAGTTAAAGCGATGCAGTGCCGTATCACAAAAAATGCTCTGCTCAGGAAAGGGGTAATTCCTTCCGGGGCTGAAGTGGTTAAAAACCTGGAATATGATCCGACCCAGGATTTTACTAAGCAACTAAAAGATCTGATTAAAACAATTCCAACCCACCTACATTCAGAACAATGCGATTCTGGATAACCAAGAAATTGGGGACTGCTACATGCTGCCCAAGATTCACATGTCAGGAAATCCAGGAAGAAACTGTTAGTCATGAATACTGCAAGTTTCCTGCAAGACTCAACTGATTCTCTGAACAAGCTCAACAATATACAATTACCACCAAATACACTTCTAGTCACTATAGATGTAGAATCTCTGTACACAAGGATGGGTTGGCTGCATGCCACAGATTCTTATCATCCTCACCAAACCACAAATACACTGCTGAGGATGTTACACAGCTCATCTAAATCATTCTTACACACAACTACTTCACTTTCAACAATGACATCTAGCTCCAGTGTATGGGTACTGATATGGGAAGAAAAATGGCACCCCAATATGCAAACCTATTTATGGCTGACCTGGAGGACAAAATCCTGAACATCATACAACAAAAGCCATACTAATATTATCTCTATATCAATTATATCTTCATCATATGGACAGAAGGTGAAGAAAATCTAAAACAGTTTTACTCATTGATCAACACTTTTCACCCATCTATCAAACTAAAATTGATTATTCTAAGCCCTTGTACACAATCTGTCAGATTTTGTCAGACGGATTTTGTCCGAAACTTGTTTTGCATACACACGGTCGGACAAAGTTGTCGGAAAATCTGATCGTTCAGAACGTGATGACGTTATTTCGTTACGACCGGGCTAAGTTCAGGCTAGTAGCCAATAGCTTTGGTCTAGGAATTTGATCTGAGCATGCGTGGCACTTTGTCCGATCGGAATTCTCTACACACAATCGGACGAAGTCTGATCGGATCATGTTGTCGGAAAGTTTTATAGCCCAGCTCTAAAACTTTGTCCGACGGAAACAGTCCGATGGAGCCCACACACAGTCAGATTATCCGACAACACGGTCAGATCGGACATTTTCCATCGGAATGTCCGACCGTGTGTACAAGGGCTTACACACATTTCAGCTTCTTAAAGACCACAGTATACATCAGGGATTTTCACCCCCAACACACTAAATGGGCCATCATACAAAGCCAGGCCACCAGATACCACCGAATATGTTCAGACATAATGTTCAGAAAAAATCTCCTCCAAAACAAAGAGAAAAATAACAAGCCTCTAGTCACCACATACAACTCAGCCCTAGAAGGGATAAAAAAGATAATCAAAGATTTACAACCCATTATAACAGGGGATGAAACTCTGAAAGAAATATTCCAACAACCCCCAATGCTGGCATTCAGACAACCACCCAACCTCAGACATAAAATAATTAGCAGTAAACTTCATTATGATTATGAAGTCACAGACAATTGACGCAAACCCTGCAATAAACAAATCTGTAAACGGTGCAACCAGATCAATCTATCTAAAAGTGTCACAGACACAAATGAGACTTTCAATATTACAGGACCATACACTTGTACCTCCAGTAATGTTGTGTACCTCATCCAATGCAAAAGATGTGGCAAAGGATCTTATGTTGGTGAAACAGGACAGAAGTTGCAAGCGAGGATGAATTTGCATAGACACACATCAAGGAACACAAAGAAGTTTCTGCACACCTGTGGGACATCATTTTTCATAACCGGATCACACTATAGAAGACCTCAATGTCTTAGTTCTTAAAAGGAATTTTAGAACTATCCAGGAAAGTAAAATAATACTTCTATTTGATACAAAAAAATAACGGCCTAAATTTAGACATGGGTTTCCTTACCGTAGGTGTGTGTGCACGAGGTGTGCTGGGTGTGCCCAGGCGTGGGCGTGTACGCACGAGGTGTGCTGGATTTGCCCAGGAACACCCTAATCTTTCCGGGTACATTAGTATACAGTACTTCCCAACTGCCCATGTTAGCTTTGTACCAGCCTGTGCCCCAATTTCCCAGCAGCAGTAACAGCTGCAGAGTTCCTGCATTCAATATGTGTAATGTCAGATCCTGAAATTACTCCCCCGCCTCTGTTTGCACCGCAGAACTCGGCAGTATTCTGCATGGCCAGTAGGAAGTGTTTTGCCTTCTCTGCCTCTTCTGCCTTTGTACCATCCCCCGCTCCGCCCTCTCCATACCGCATTCAGTGCACTATAAAGTCCTGTGACTGCTGCAGAAGAATGAGTATTTTGGGAGGGGGGTGAGTGTGTTAGGAGGGGGCTGGGATAGTGAACACTCAGCTGGCCCCCTAACACCTATACACACACAGCTGCCCCCTCACACCTGCAGACACTCAGCCCCCCAACACCTGTACACACTCAGCTGCCCCCCTCACACTTGTAGACACTCAGCTCCCCCTTCACACCTGTATACACTCAGCTGCCCCCCTCATACCTGTACACACTCATCTGCCCCCTCACACCTCTACATACTCAGCCCCCCCACACTTGTACACACTCAGCTGCCCCCCTCACACCTGTACACACTCAGCTGCCCCCTCACACCTGTACACACTCAGCCCCCCCACACTTGTACACACTCAGCTGCCCCCCTCACACCTGTAGACACTCAGCTCCCCCCTCACACCTGTACAAACTCAGCTGCTCCTCACACCTGTAGACATTCAGCTTCCCCTCCACACTCCTCTCCTGTACATATTGCCCACTGTCATACCCTCCACACTCCTCGTCTGTGCATATTGCCCACTGTCATACTCTCCAGACTCCTCCCTTGTATAAACTCACCACTGTCATACCTTCCACACTCATCTCCTGTACATACTGCCCACTGTCATACCCTCCGCACTGCTCTCCTGTACATACTGCCCACTGTCATACCCTCCACACTCCTCGTCTGTGCATATTGCCCACTGTCATACTCTCCAGACTCCTCCCTTGTATAAACTCACCACTGTCATACCTTCCACACTCATCTCCTGTACATACTGCCCACTGTCATACCCTCCGCACTCCTCTCCTGTACATACTGCCCACTGTCATACCCTCCACACTCCCCTCCTCCACATCCTGCACACTGTCATCCCCTCCACACTCCTCTCCTGTACATACACTCACTGTCATCCCCTCCACACTCCCCTCCTGTACATATTGCCCACTGTCATACCCTCCACAGTCCTCATCTGTACATATTGCCCACTGTCATACTCTCCAGACTCCTCCCTTGTATAAACTCCCCACTGTCATACTTTCCACACTCATCTCCTGTACATACTGCCCACTGTCATACCCTCCGCACTCCTCTCCTGTACATACTGCCCACTGTCATACCCTCCACACTCCCCTCCTGTACATCCTGCACACTGTCATCTCCTCCACACTTCTCTCCTGTACATTCACTCACTGTAATCCCCTCCACACTTCTCTCTTTTACATACCGCCAACTGTCATGTCCTCCATAATCCTCTCCTGTACATACTGCTCACTGCCATACCCTCCACACTCCTCTCCTGTACATACCACCTACTGTCATACTCGTCACGCTTCATACTCTCCTTCTGCTGTATACACATTTGTTTGCGATATGGGGTACACACCCTAATGTAACAGGCTGCACACACCTATGTTCCTTACCCACTATCCAACAGTTTTATGACCCCCTCTGTTACTATCACCCCCCCCCCCCCCCCCCATAGTCTTTAACTCTCCCTCTGTCTTATCTCACTAACTGTGCTAGATTTATACCATTGCAATGTGCATTGGTTTTGTGTGTTTGTTTTTCTTTGCTTTTCCTTTCCCTTAGAGACAGTTTTTTTTAACATTCTGCTAAAACTTTGTGAATCAGTACTTTTGGGATCTTGAAGAAGGGGGCATACCCCAAAAGCTTGTCCTGAAAATTTGTATGGCAATGTAAATAAAAAAAGTATCATGGACAGTGCTCAATTGTCTCATTACCAGCATAGAGAGGTTGAAAATATATATTTTTTCTTTTCTTTGTGGCTTTGGATATGCATAAGATTTCATAATATATGAGTTATACACAGCGAGTATGGAATATGCATTCATAAAGGGTATCACATGAGAAGTAGATAAACACATTGGGCGTATATGGCTATAGACTTGCCCAAACCCCCACACATTATATAAAATGGTAGTGGATATTATAAATTATTATTATAGTTATTATTATTGTTATTAACTTATTATTATTATTATTATTCTTTATTTTTTTTGTATAGGGGAGGGGAGAGGAGAGGAGAGGGAAGGGGATAGGAAGGGAGTGTTAAGGGAAGGGAGGAGAGGGGAGAGAGGGGGAGGGGTAGAAGAGGAGGAAGGAAAGAGAAGAGGGGGGGAGGGAAGGACGAAGGAAAGAAAGAGGGAAGAAAGGGGAGGGGGGAGGGAAGGAAAGAGAAAAAAAAGAGAAAGGAGATTTTTTTTTGGTATATACCTCTCCCTACCCTTGAGAAATAGAAAAGAAGTATATTAAAAGATATGTAAAGTTAGCTGAGAAATATTTTTTGGGTCTCTCAGAGTCAGATAGGCTGAGAACACTACATATTGCTTCCATACAAGATAGTACTATATGGTGGCAATGCCCCGATAATAATTTTAAATTGCTGGTGTATGAGTGAGGTAGGATGGATGATAAGAATGACGTGTATACAATTAAAATATGATAATATACCAAATATAAGGACTGCTGCTGAGTATCACCAAGGAAAACTAGTCCCTAGAGTTAAGAGGAAGGGGCACTTATTGGCGAGAGGATTAAAGAATACATTAAACATAGGAAAGGCCGAATATGGCTGAGCAGTGTGCAGTATTGACATGGAATGTAAGAGGCCTAGGGACAGCTGTAAAATGGACTCAAGTATTTGATGTTATACTTAAGGCCTAGGCCAAAATAATATGCTTACGGGAAACACATATGGTAAAAGAGCATTCCCATCAGTTAAAAAAAACATGGGTTCAGTGGTTAGACCATGCGTACCATCAGTGGCGTCGCTAGGGAGTGGTTTTTGGGGCTATAGCCCAAATATGGGGCCCATAGCCTTGAGTCTCAGCAAAGGTCCTCAAGGGGAGGGGAGGCTCTCTGGGAACCCTGATGTAAGAGGGGAGCTCTCTGGGGATGTACACACACACACACACGTATATTATTGTATATACATGTGTATGCCTGCCCAAGTGTATAACTTTCTTTACTATGCTGCTATGGGCCCCAGCCCCAGATCTTTTGTAGACCTAGCAACGCCCCTGTGTACCATACAACTTAATCAAGGGGAGGTACCTTAATGGTACACCAAATGGTATCCTGGGAATGTATGTAGGTAAAAAGAGACCCAGAGGGGAGATATATATTTGTATATACTAGACTGTATGCATTACCATTTGTGACTATAGGACTGTATAACCCACCTCCAGTTAATATGAAGGTATTAAAGGAAGCAGTTATATTTATGGCACAATATCCAGAGGCATATGATATATGCATGGGGGATTTTAATATGTTTATGAATCCAGTAATGGATAAACATGGAAAGCTCCCTAGGGATCAAGTGGGTAGAAAGAGTAAATTTGGGACGTTTGTCCAGGAGGTTAGATGGGTAGAATTATGAAGAATTAAGAACCCTCAAACTAGGACTTATTCATGCTTGACACCAGGGAAGGGAAGTATGTCCAGGATTGATTTAATATTGGGAAATGAGAAAATAATATCATTAGTAGACATGTGCAGAGTGAAATATTTTGTTTCGGAATTTCGTTTTCGTCCGAAAAATAAATTTATTTAGTTACTCCCAAAATTCGTTTTTATTTATTTTGTTTTTCGTTCAAAAATTGCATTCGTCCGAAAATCCACATGAATTACAATTGAATCTGTCTTTGAAGGCTTATGGCGTCTGTCGAATGTATAAAGAAGATTAGACGAAGCTGCTAAATTCTATATAGCTTATAGGCAGAGCATTTGACTCCGGAAATGTACAATTGCAGCGTCGTACAGTTTCGATGCTCCGTCGAATATTATTATAAAGGTGTCTGTTTTTCGTTGCTTTGTCGACTCTCCTTCATTCATGTTGAATGAATGGTCTAAGTCTCACAGTGTTAGGTGTCAGATAGTGAGTGACTGATAATAATGAATATGGCGGCAACCCATTGTGAGAGCGACATGGAGGCATTGGAGGACATTCCTGGGCCATCTATCAGTGTTTCTGTATATATATTATATACTCGTCCAAACAAAAACTGGTGATAGCGATCACTGATCAGACAGGTAACAAGATTCTATAATAATAAATCCCCCCACAACACAGGCAGCCTCTGAGGTTATCACAACAACACTAGCAGCAACACTAGTATCATACAAGGTTCTCACACTAACACAATAGCAGCAGATTATTAGGAAAAAGCTAAGTTGAACTGTAGCTTGCTTCACTATTGTTCTGCTGCTGTGCTTATGCTTAATAATAATTTGGGTTTTCTGACAAGTGACAATTCAAACGGACCAGCTAAGATTGACTGTCTTCTGAAATGATTCAGTGTGTGTGTCTCTCTCTGCTAGCAATCGTAAGTGAAAGTAAGTTGGCTGTACATGTGTACTTAGTTCTAGCTATTTTACTACTCCTCCTCTTTGGTTACAATCAGCCAATAACATTCATCATCATCATTATTTTTATTTTACTTCCCCCACCCAATTCCAGAATCTTTTCTCTCTATGTCGAATATTTTCTCTCTGTCCAATCTTTTCTCTATATAATCTTGGACTAATAGAGGTAAGGTTAGGCACATTCGACCACAGGTTCAATAGACACAGATTGTTATTGTCAGAGTCACGTCAAATCTCCTATTCTATATTTAACTTTTGTAACAACGAAAACGAAAATAAAGTATTTATTTATGTTGGATCTTTCATTTTTCGGATTCTGCTCTTTCGTTATCGTTTGGTAAAACGAAAACGAAAATACCTGAAATTCGGACGAAAATGCATTCGGAAGAAAACCAATGCATATGTCTAATCATTAGTAGACTCAGTAGTTTATCTCCCCAGGGGAGCATCGGACCATTCACTTATCGTATGTAAGCTGTTAATAAGCCCTATGGGAAAATGCAAGAGGATGGAGAATGCCAAATGTACATTTTTTTTTCAAAAACAGCAGAATTTTGAACAGGGAGAACAGCCAAGTAAGTTATTTGCACTTCTAATGAAATAACAGACTCCCTCTTCAGTAATCTAAAAAATAAAAAGTAGTAGTGGAGAAGAGGTTTATATGGTAGAGGAAATAATAGAAAGATTTTATGAATACTACGTTACAATGTATACATCAACTTTGATGTGTGCAGAAGAAGATATAGAGAAATATCTCAATGATTTGGAGTTTCCTGAACTTATGGAAGAGCAGATCTTAATGTTGGAAGAAGAGAGGCTATCTCACAGATGGCAACCGAAAATCGCCTGGTCCAGATGGTATACCCTTAGAGGTATATTTAAGATATATAGATAATATAGTACCAGTTTTATCCAGAGTGTATACAGAGGCCTCTGTACGTGGAGTATTACCAATCTCTATGTACGAGGCTACAGTAGTATTAATAAAGAAACTGGATAAAGAACTGCGTGAGTGTGCCCCTTATAGACGAATCTCTCCATTAAATATGGATTATATAAGATCCTAGCCAAAATTCTTGCAAAAAAGTTAAATATGGTTATTACCTTTATTATCCATAATGATCAAACAGGATTTATTCCAGGGACATCAACATCAATTAATATAAGAAGAACGCAAATAGTAGCACAGTTAAAAGAGCATATTCCAAATACATCTGCATTGGAATCCTTGGATACGGCTAGAGCATTTGACTCTATAGAGTGGCCGTTTCTAAGTGACTATGAAAAGATTTGGATTTGGAGAAAGGTTTATAAAATGGGTGGGTATATTATACAAACAGCCATGGTCAAATATGGTGGTGAATGGTATGCTATCACCCCCCTGTAAAGCTGTATAGAGGGACTAGACAAGGATGTCCCCTATCTCGACAACTGTTTGCAATAGCGATAGAAGCTTTAGCTGATTTAGGCAGTCAAAGAAATACAATGGGAATTACTCTAGGGGAAAAAACTGTGTATTGGATTATATGCAAACAACATCATATTATATATGTTGGACACTCCGAGTACATTAAATGAAGTCACGAAGATAATAAAGACATTTGGAGAGTTCTCTGGCCTGAAGATAAATTGGCAGTAATCTGCATTGATGCCATTAAGACAGGAAATACAGATGGGAGATGGGGGGTAGAACCCCCATTAAAAATAGTACGGTCCTCTAAGTATTTGGGAATTTATATTACATCACAAGTGAAGGAGGCATTGAAAGGTAATGTATATCCTCCAACAGAGCACATTAAATATGAATTGAGGATATGCTCTAAAATGCCGTTATCAGTAGTATAAAGAATAAATTTGATTAAAAGTATAATAGTCCCTAAATGCTTATATGTGTTTTCATATTTGCCAGTAATAATACCTAAAGTAATACTTAACAAACTGAACTCCCAGTTTGTAAAATGCATATGGGCTAATGGTAGATGTAAATTAAAACTAATAACATTGCAACAACCTAAAGCCATGGCAGGTGTAGCTCTGCCGGACATATACCTATATTATCTAGCGGACCAATTGAAGCACCTGCAGAAGTGGATAGTTCTGGAGCAGGGAGAGGGAGTAGAGAGGTACTTGCTTAAGATCTTAGAGATAAATGAACTGTTAGTGGGACTAGAGGCCCAGGCAGCGAGATTAGCAAGGGTAAAAATTCCCATATTAACTTTGGCATGATCAGTACTGATACTGCTTTGGAGATCCCAGTTTGGAATAACCCGAATTTGGAGCAGTTAAAGATATTCATGGACTGCGAGTTCTGGAAACGGAAGAGAATAGTCACATTGACACAGTTATAAAACTATAGAACATTACACTCATTTTAATATCTGTGTAAACAGCATGATAACGCATATAATTTTTTTTATAAATACTTACAGCTTCATCATGTGCTACAGTCACAACTAGGTAACCAGAACCCTAAGATATCTAGATTTCCCCTTATAGGAGTACTCAGATTACAGGGCCCTAAGGGACTAATATCTATATTATACGCACATCTAATCCAGGCTAGGAGTGAAGAGGTAAATGTCAGACGATTATTTAGAATATGACAGATGAGACGTGGGAGGAGCAGAAGTGTATTTAGGATTTGTGCTGCCTTAGGCCTGACTAAACTCATGCACCCCCTAATTTAAATATGACCCACCCCTTCCTGTCAAGGCCATACCCCTTGGTGTTTAAGACCCGCCCTGAAATTTTTGAGTGGGGACACTAGTTCTGAGGGCCTGGGGGGAGGGCAACGGATTTCCTTAATTTGCACAGATTTCCTATCAATTCCTGTTTGACTATGGGACAGGAAGTTGAGGGAAATCTCTGTAATGGGACAGGGATGGTAAAAAATAAACTGACAGGGATTATAACCCTCCCTTACTCTATCCATAATGAAAAAAACTGTGACCACACTTTAAGACAGGGGTGTCAAAACTTTTTTCAAAGAGGGCCAGATTTGATAAAGTGAACATGCGTGAGGGCAGACCATTTTTTCTGACATTCTCTGAACCATTAAAATTCTTTCTAAGTGTGTTTGTCCCAGCACTAATACACTGCCTAATAAGAATTCTCTTGCCTTTGTGGCTGTGTGTGGTGAAGAGATGAGCTTGGGTGTGTTATTTGGATATATAGATATACAGTATTTCACAAAAGTGAGTACACCCTTCACATTTTTGTGAATATTTTATTATATCTTTTCGTGTGACAACACTGAAGAAATGACACTTTGCTACAATGTAAAGTAGTGAGTGTACAGCTTGTATAACAGTGTAAATTTGCTGTCCCCTCAAAATAACTCAACACACAGCCATTAATGTCTAAACTGCTGGCAACAAAAGTGAGTACACCCCTAAGTGAAAATGTCCAAATTGGGCCACAATTAGCCATTTTCCCTGCCCAGATCATGTGACTCATTAGTGTTACAAGGTCTCAGGTATGATTGGGGAGCAGGTGTGTTAAATTTCGTGCTATCGTGCTCACTTTCTCATATTGGTCAGTGGAAGTTCAACATGGCACCTCATGGCAAAGAACTCTCTGAGGATTTGAAAAAAAGAATTATTTCTCTACATGAAGATGGCATAGGCTATAAGAAGTTTGCCAAGACCCTGAAACTGAGCTGCAGCATGGTGGAAAACACAATACAGCAGTTTAACAGGACAGGTTCCACTCAGAAAAGGCCTTGCCGCGGTCGACCAAAGAAGTTGATTGCACGTGCTCAGCGTCATATCCAGAGGTTATCTTTGGGAATTAGACATATGAGTGCTGCCAGCATTGCTGCAGAGGTTGATGGGGTGGGGGTGTCAGCCTGTCAGTGCTCAGACAATACGCTGCACACTGTATCAACCATGAATGCCAACATGTACTGTGACATACTGAAGCAGAGCATGATCCCCTCCCTTTGGAGACTAGGTCGCAGAGCAGTATTCCAACATAACGACCCCAAACACACCTCCAAGACAACCACTGCCTTGCTAAAGAAGCTGAGGGTAAAGGCGATGAACTGGCCAAGCATGCCTTCAAACCTAAACCCTATTGCGCATCTGTGGGGCATCCTCAAATGGTAGGTGGAGGAGCGCACGGTCTCTAACATCCACCACATCCACCAGCTCCATGAGGTCGTCATGGAAAGGTGTAAGGGGACTCCAGTGGCAACCTGTGAAGCTCTGGTGAACTCCATGCTCAAGAGGGTTAAGGCAGTCCTGGAAAATAATGGTGGCTACACAAAATTTTGGCACTCTGGGCCCAATTTGGACATTTCCACCTAAGGGTGTACTCACTTTTGTTGCCAGAGGTTTAGACATTAAAGGGATTGTAAAGACAACATTTTTTTTTTTTTAAAGTAACAAACATGTTATACTTACTTCCACTGTGCAGCTCGTTTGGCACAGAGTGGCCCCGAACCTGCTCTTCTGGGGTCCCTCGGCGGCTGTCTCTGCTTCCTCCCTCAGATGCTTCTGACATTCATGCGAGCTCCCTGGTGAGAATCATCTGCGGGCGCGCTCCCGTGATACAGCCGGCGGCTATAGCCGCTCGCTGTATCACATGGCCCCGCCCCCGGCGCTCCGCGTCAGTGGATGTGATTGACAGCAGCGCGAGCCAATGGCTGCGCTGCTTTCCATCCATCCACTCCAGCCAATCAGCGGCCAGGCTGAACGGTGGAAAGGACGTCGGGGGACGAGCGCAGGATTTTCGAGGGGTCAGGTAAGTAAAACGGGGGGGCTGGGGGCGCCCTGACTGTCAGATGTTTTTTCACCTTAATGCATAGAATGCATTAAGGTAAAAAAACATTTACCTTTACAACCCCTTTAATGGCTGTGTGTTGAGTTATTTTGAGGGGACAGTAAATTTACACTGTTATACAAGCTGTACACTCACTACTTCACATTGTAGCAAAGTGTAATTTCTTCAGTGTAGTTACATGAAAAGATACAATAAAATATTTACAAAAATGTGATGGGTGTAATCACTTTTGTGAGATACTGTATATCGGTAGCGTTTACTTATCTCTCTACAAAGATCCAAGTGTCATTTTTCTCTGGTGCTTAGTTCTTCTGTTATCAGCATGAGTAACTTCTGACAAGTTCTCTGACATATGAGATGACAGTAGCTGAAAATTTGTGTTGGGGAGGGAGCTTAGAGGTAGATAAGCAGGGAGCTTGTCTATTCATACTACAGCTTTGCATGTTCCTTTGTTTCTCTGCCTAAGTAGAAGTGGGGGGGGGGGGGGGGGCGGATGTCCCATTCCTCCAATCAGCTCCCCAGTCCAGTCTCCCCACCCATCCCTATGTACTGCTAAAAGATGAAGAAACATTTCTAACACAGTCTGAACTTTCCAAAGAGTGTAGAAAGGGGAAGAATATACAAAATGTATGTAGGAGGATTTGTTTCATCTCTGTGTATCATCTGAGACTATTCACTTCACTGGTTATATGTGAGGGTTTACATCCACTTTACAAATCATTTAATCCTTGCAATGAGAGGGAAAGGGGCACTGCAAGAGTATTTTTTTTTAATCGGGGAGTTGGGCTTCTTGGAGCCAAAAGAGGCAACTAACAGACCAACAGAATGTACAGAAGAGATAAGAAAAATATAGAGTATGCAAATTTTTCTATACAACTGGCGGTGTTTGTACAGTTGTAAATTACATTAGAAGCTCTATGTAATTATATGTAATATTAAACCTGTATTTACAGCTTATTAGTCTTTTATACACTCGAGAAACAAATGGAATTGGCAGTTAATCAGACTGTCAGCAGCTTCTAGGTGCCTCTGTCTTAAACATGATGAACTTCCTGAGAGACGGTGCATTCCAGCCCTTATTTTATCTGTGTTAATCACCATGGTTTCATGTCAAAGCAAAACATGGTTCTTTATTCCTCTTATCATGTGTGTACCTGTCATTTTAATGCATATAATAAAAGGTGAGACAGATATAAATGGTGTTGTTAGTGCCAATCCTGTGACATTCCTGTTTTAATTTATTTAATCTGCAAAAATTCCACCGTCATTGTAATTAAACATAGGTGAACATAGCTTGGATGCCAGTGCACTGTCAGCAGTGTTGGTTAAGTGTTGATAATACAGTTAGTTTATTTTTTTACCACCATATGTAAAAAGACCTTCAGGTGTGAGATACAGTAAAAGCTGCCTTGTTATCATACACAGTGATTGCAAATTTTTATTTAATTCTTCACACCTGAAATGTGCAAAAAGGAATAGGAAACTTTTCCGTTCAGAGGTTAATTCGCACGTATTGAAGTAGTCCAAATCTGAAAGCCATTTTAAAGTTTTTTTAAATCCTGCCGGTTTTAGCCAGAGATGTCTCTTCTGTGTGCCCCTTTGATCTTAGCTTCAAATTGTTATTAAAGCGGTTGTAAAGGATATTTTTTTTTTAAATGAACAAACATGTTATACTTTCCTGCTCTGTGCAATGGTATTGAACAGAGCAGCCCTCTTTGGGATCCCTTGCCAGTGCTTTTAGTTCCTCCTCTTCTCTGTGTGCCAGTATAGAAAGGCGTTTCCTATGGCGGCACAGCTGCGGGCTCCCTTCCGAGCTGCACTGTGTATGTCAATAGATGCAGCCCTAGGGTTGTCACCTGTCCAGTTTTGATCCGGACAGTCTGGGTTTTGACACGTGTGTCCAGTTTTCAAGCCGACTGAAAACCGGACACATACCTCCAAGGTATATCTGGACCTCCGTCCTGGGACAAATTCAATAACTCTTATGCCCTGTACACACGGTCGGAAATTTTGATGGAAAAGGTCCGATCGGATTATATTGTCGGAAAATCAGATCGTGTGTGGGCTCTATCGGACTTCTTTCGTCGGAAATTCAGACAGAAAAAATTTGAGAGCAGGATTTAAAAATTTCCGACAAAAAAAATCCAATCTGACTTTTTCCGATTGTTTGTAGAGAATTCCAACGGACAAAGTGCCACGCATGCTGAGATCAAATTACGAGACCAAAGCTATTGGCTACTAGCCGCTACGTAGTCCCGTCGTATGCAACGAACGTCACCACATTCCGAACGATCAGATTTTCCAACAACTTTGTCCGACCGTGTGTTTATCAACACCAGTTTCAGACAAAATCCGTTGGTAAAAATCAGACGGATTTTGTGGTCGGAATGTTTGTGGTCGGCATTATTCTGTCCCATGGATAGAAGCCAGTGCCGAACAGGTTAAGAGTGCTCAATGCACCAGTGAAGATTCCTGTCGGGCAGGCAAAGCGGCACATCACTCTTCTTTTTCCCTGACTGCCCTGACTCCCCCACGCTGAAAATACACTAGTAGAGCTGCTCTACCCAAAACTAGGGGAGGGCTGGGGAAATCTTGTGCCCTGGGTGCCACTACTGACAGGAGTAGTGACAGGGGTACCCCTACTCCAGTCAGTCCAGCGCTGGGAGCAGAGCCAAGACAAGAGGAAGGGGAACAATTGGGCACAATTTAGTGATCGCACTTGAACTTACTGCACAAGGTTAGCACAGTACTGGTTAAAGATCGGATCCTATAGATTCTTGTTCAGTCATCTGTAGCGGGTTGCCATCAGACCGGTGCCCGATGCATGTAACATGTGTTTAGAGGATGCTGCTGCGGCTGACAGGTGACATGAGGAGATCCATGCTATACTAGGGCAGTGCTGGGACTTGTAGATCTTTAGTAGATGGATAAAATGTACGTTGTTTATCGTCGGTGTGCGGGTGTACACAATTTTAAAGTGTGGTATGTTTTTATTTAATTTTTTTACTTGGTATGACATCATCTTTTATATTTTACAAAAGAATTGGGTTATGTATTGTGTTTTTTGTATTAAAATATAAAAAAGTGTATTTTTTTTAAAAAAATCCCAAAAACTGCGTTTGGAAAACCAACGCGCAAATACTGTATGACATAAACAATTGCAAATCCCACCAATTTATTCTCTAGGGCCTCTGCTTTGAAAAATATATATCATGTTTGGGGGTTATAACGAATTTTCTAGCAAAAAAAAAAAGATTTTCACATGTAAACAAAAACTGCCAGAAAATGCCTGGCACCAAAATATAGCTATTTCTGTCTTTTCTACATTTTGTCATGTTACAACCAAAAACGTAAATGTATTTTTATTGGGATTTTATGGGATAGACCAACACAAAGTGTCACATAATTGTGAAGTGGAAGGAAAATGATAAATGGTTTTACATTTTTTTCACAAATAAATATGTGAAAAGTGTGGTGTGAATTTGTATTCAGCCCCCCTGAGTCAATACTTTGTAGAACCACCTTTCCCTGCAATTACAGATGCAAGTCTTTTTCGGTGTGTCTCTACCAGCTTTGTACATCTAGAGAGTGACATTTTTCCCCATTCTTCTTTGCAAAATAGCTCAAGCTCTGTCAGATTGGATGGAGAGCGTCTGTGAACAGCAATTTTGAAATCTTGCCACAGATTCTCAATTGGATTTCGGTCTGGACTTTGACTGGGCCATTCTAACACATGAATATGCTTTGATCTAAACCATTCAATTGTAGCTCTGGCTGTATGTTTAGGGTCATTGTCCTGCTGGAAGGAGAACATCCGCCCCAGTCTCAAGTCTTTTTCAGACTCTAGTGTACACAAGACTGGTTTTCCCGTTGGAATAAACGCTGAATTTTTTTTCGGAAAGAGTTCCGACGGAGTTCCGCTGAAATTGTCATGCGTACACAGGATCACACCAAAGTCTGATCGTTAAGAACACGGTGACGTACAGCATGTACATCGGGAATAGAAAAAGGAAGTTCAGTAGCCAGTAGCCAATAGCTTCTGTCTTGTACTTGCTTCAGAGCATGCTTAGTTTTTCGTCCGTCGGAACAGCATACAGACAAGTGGTTTTCCCGATAGGAATTGGTTCCGTCGGGAAATATTTAAAACATGTTCTATTTCTAGGTCCATCAGAATTTTTGTGAAAAAAAGTCAGATGACGCATACACATGATCATAATAAATGATGAAAAGCTTCCGTCTGACTTTTTCTGTCGGACATTCCGCTCGTGTGTACGCGGAATAACAGGTTTTCTTCTAAGATTGCCCTATATTTGACTCCATCCATCTTCCCATCAAATCTGATCAGCTTCCCTGTCCCTGCTGAAGAAAAGCATTCCCACAACCAGATGTTGCCACCATTATGTTTCATACTGGGGATGGTGTGTTCAGGGTGATGTGCAGTGTTGGTTTTCCACCACACATAGTGTTTTGCTTTTAGGCCAAAAAGTTCAATTTTGGTTTCGTCTGACCAGAGCACCTTCTTCCACATGTTTGCTGTGTCCCCCACATGGCAAACTGCAAACAGGACTTCTTATTGGTTTCTTTGAACAATTACTTTCTTCTTGCCACTCTTATATAAATGCCAGATTTGTGGAGTACACCACTAATAGTTGTCCTGTGGACAGATTCTCCCACCTGAGCTGTGGATCTCTGCAGCTCCTCCAGAGTTACCATGGGCCTCTTTGCTGCTTCTCTGATTAATGCTCCTCTTGCCAAGCCTGTCAGTTTAGGTAGACGGCCATGTCTTGGTAGGTTTTCAGTTGTGCCATACTCTTTCCATTTTCGAATGATAGATTGAACGGTGCTCCATAAGATGTTCAAAGCTTGGGATACTTTTTTATAACCGAACCCTGCTTTAAACTTGGCCTTCATGATGCTGTTTGTTCGCCAAGGTTCTCTAACAAACCTCTGAGGTCTTCACAGAACACCTGTATTTATATTTATACTAAAATTTAATTACACACAGGTGGTCTCTATTTAATAATTAGGTGACTTCTGAGGGCAATTGGTTCCACTAGATAGGGGTATCAGAGTAAAGGGGGCTGAATACAAATGCACATCGGCGTGCGCTGGTCGGGAACTGGTTAAACCTGCATGGCCCTATGTAAGAAAGAGAATGCCCCCTCCCATGCTGAATCATAAATAAACTGTGATTAACCACATTTTTTTGGAAAGCTGAGTTAAATTTCACTTGCCCCACCCAGGCCTGATTACTGACAGACCCGTTGAATCAAGAAATCACGTAAATAGAAGTTGTCTGACAAAATGAAGCACACATATCATAAAAAGCCACAAATCATGCCACAATCTAAAAAAAAATCAAGAACAGATTAGAAACAAAGTTTCAAATCCATTTCTAAGGCTTTGGAACTTCAGTGAACCATGGGGAGAGCCATTATCCACAAATGGAGATAACTTGGAACAGTGGTGAGCCTTCCCAGGAGTGGCCGGCCTACAAAAATTACTCCAAGAGCATGATGACGTCTCATCCAGGAGGTCATAAAAGAACCCAGAATAACATCTAAAGAACTTCAGGCCTCACTTGAGGCCTGAAGTTCATGATTCAACAATAAAAAAGAGACTGGGCAAAAATGATATCCATGGGAGAGTTCCAAGGCCAAAGCCACAAAAGAACACAAAGACTCATCTCACATTTACCAAAAAATATCTTGATTATCCCCAAGAATATTTGGCAAATATTCTGTGGATTGATGAGACAAAAATTTTACTTTTTGGAAGGTGTGTGACCCGTTACATCTGGCATAAAACAAATACAGCATTTCATAACAAGAACATCATACCAACAGTCAGACATGGTGGTGGTAGCGTGATGGTCTCCTTTGCAGCTCCAGGACCTGGACGACTTACAATAATTAATGGAACCATGAATTCTGAGTTCTACTCAAAAATCCTAAAGGAGAATGTCCGGCCATCAGTTTGTGACCTCAAGCTCAAGTGCACTTGGGTTATGCAGCAGGACAATCATCTGAAACACAACGGCAAGTCCACCTCCAAATGGTTCAAACAAAGCAAAATTTCGCTTTTGGAGTGGCCTAGTCAAAGCCTGGACTTAAATCCAACTGAGATGCTGACAAAGGTCGTTCATGCTGGAAAACCGTCCAACCTGACTGAATTAAAACAATTCTGCACAGAAGAGTGGACCAAAATTGTTCCACAGCAATGTAAAAGACTCATTGGCAGTTATTGCAAACGCTTGATTGCAGTTTTTGCCGCCAAGGGTGGCACAATCAGTTATTAGGTTTAGGGGCAATTCATTTTTCACATAAAGCTAGGCAGGTTTGGACAGCCTTTTTGCCTTAATACATTAATACATAATTTAAACACTGCATTTTGTATTTACTCAGGTTATCTTTGTTTAATAATAAAATTTGATTGATGATCTGAGTCATTTAAGTGTGATAAATATGCAAAAAAATCAGAAAGGGGGCAAATACTTTTTCATAGCATTGTGTGTTTGTGTGTGTGTGTGTATATATATATATATATATATATATATATATATATATATATATATATATATACATTACACATTGGCTTTGATAACAAGGTAGAGGTGACACAAGGCTAATCCCAACATAGATACCTCCAAGAGTTAGACAAATTAGCCAACAGACACTAGTGACTCAATTAACACAATGGGAATGCACTCCTAGGAGAACCACAATGGGAGAGACACAAACTTGTGTATTCTGTCCACTAGAAAAGTCATCAGAGGACAAACAATGTTCTAGCAGTCTGATAAAGTGGAATTAATTTATCTTCATAGATTTCTTGAGGGATCTCGCTGCTAAATATTTTTGTCCCAAGTGAGAGAGCCTCTCCAACCCAGTCTACAGGAGGGCCACCATATTGCCTCTGACCATTACCCTGTACAAGATTAATATTAAACCTTTCCATCCACTCCAGAAGGGAAGTTTAATTGTCCGTATTCAGAGAATTAATCCAAACCACAATCTGTGTTCATCACATTGTTGTCCCTCATTATTGATTGATCCGCTCTCTCCATGGGTCATAATCAGTGGGTAGGAGGCTTGCCCCTAGTCCTCTCCAAAAAGCCCCTGTCCTGGTTGGGTCTATCACACCAAGATTTTTTAATAAGGGAAAATCTATTTTAGTTTTAAATATGTTATACAACTGTTATGTTAATCCATACTTTGCACTGTAATTTTTGCAGCTAAAGTCATAATAAAGTAATTCATTTAAAGGCATTTTACACTTTTAAATGTTTTTGTTGTTTTAACTAGATATTAGTGTAGTTATATTCCCTATGTTGTGTTTTTGTTGCCTTACCTTATAATGATGGGCTCACATGTAATGGCTGCAGTTTGTAGTGTCGTGACTGATTGATCCCCCAATGTCCATGAATTTGTTTACCTAGCTTGTTCTTATTTGCCAAAGACACAGAATTGCTTCCTGTTCTGGGTGACATGGTGTTCAGTACATGCAATGCCATCTGCTCTGTTTTGTATCATAAATGATGGCGTGCTAATGTAATGGAAAAAAATTTTTTTTCCATCTGTACCAGTGAGCTGTATGTCTGTGCATACCCTGCCTGCATCTGCAAATGCCCTGCCTGTTTGTCTCTGTGTTGGATCTATTTACTGTTAAGCTCTCACCAGGACCAGTGCTAGCCTGAGGGACTGAAAGATTGTGGGATATGTAGTTTCCTCACAGGAAAATGTGGTTCTCACATTACAGATGGAGGTTATACATTAACCTGTGCAGTGCCATACTGCATGCCTCATGTTTGGATACAAACATGTAAGTTGGGCTTTGTACAGAGTACCCGCTCGGGAGGAACCACACACACAGGTACTTCAGTAGTGTATTCAATTTTATAGTGACTGTTCAGAGTTCTAGTGATAACAATAAGATAAAGATATGGCACACAACACAGGAAAAGCTTCTGTAGTGTGATTTCACAGTAAGGTTACCACAGGACGGCCCCTGCTGGAGTGGTGGCAGTTGTATAACCGCAACTCACTTCACTGAGAGAGAGATCTTGAAAATGCTCTTTCAGTACCAGATAGTGTTCCCTGAACTATTGCTATTCAACAAGAACCTTTCCCTTGACTAAGTACTGTCCCTAACCTGGTGCTTAAAGTAAGCCAAAATGGCATGGGACCCCCTGTTTAAAGGCTGCCTTGTTAAGGTGGCTGCTGACCTCTTGTAGGAATTTGTCATCAAACCAGACACATGCCCCCCCCCAGAGAAGATCAACAGAGTCCATAAGGGGACAATTTCCCTTATTACACTCCTATACCCCTATAGCTTCAGCGCTGTTCCACCTACAGGCAGGAAGGATGTCTGTACCCGCCTGCAAACATAAATTGCTGAAACCAGAATGTGAAAATGTATTCTACTAGGCTGTGCAAATAGGTCAACAAATAACACCATGAAACTATATCATCAATGCCTTTAAGAGCAGTAGTGTATAGCAGGATCCTATATGTGGCTACACACATCTTACATGTTTAAGTGCCCCAGGAATTACAAACCTTGGTCACTCCCACATGCAAAACACAAGTTCTCCGTGAAAATTTGAGCCATGAAAAGTTGAGGCCACCCATCTCCTTAAATGACCAATTGTGAGGAACGGCGAATAGGGAAGAAAGGAAGAAGCTTAACTTACTATGGCAAAGGCAAGATTTGCATAATACAGCACTTTGGATTTTGAGACTCCTAGTCGATTTGAATGACTACCCGCACATACACCAGGACAACTGTACATGTCTGCTATCTGGTGGTCATAAATTTCCCAACACGTCTGTTTCAATGCCCACTGCACTGTTGGACTAGTTACAGTGCCTTGTGAAAGTATTCGGCCCCCTTGAACTTTTCAACCTTTTGCCACATTTCAGGCTTCAAACATAAAGCTGTAAAATTTTTATTTTTTGTGAAGAATCACCAACAAGTGGGACACAATTGTGAAGTGGAACGAAATCTATTGGATTTTTGAAACTTTTTTAACTAATAAAAAAATGAAAAGTGGGGCATGCAAAATTATTCGGCCCCCTTGTGTTAATACTTTGTAGAGCCACCTTTTGCTGCGATTACAGCTGCAAGTTGCTTGGGGTATGTCTCTATCAGTTTTGCACATCAAGAGACTGAAATTCTTGCCCATTCTTCCTTGCAAAACAGCTCGAGCTCAGTGAGGTTGGATGGAGAGCGTTTGTGAACAGCAGTTTTCAGCTCTTTACACAGATTCTCGATTGGATTCAGGTTTGGACTTTGACTTGGCCATTCTAACACCTGGATACGTTTATTTGTGAACCATTCCTTTGTAGATTTTGCTGTATGTTTGAGATCATTGTCTTGTTGGAAGATAAATCTCTGTCCCAGTTTCAGGTCTTTTGCAGACTCCACCAGGTTTTCATCCAGAATGGTCCTGTATTTGCCTGCATCCATCTTCCCCTCAATTCTAACCATCTTCCCTGTCCCTGCTGAAGAAAAGCAGGCCCAAACCATGATGCTGCCACCACCATGTTTGACAGTGGGGATGGTGTGTTGAGGGTGATGAGCTCTGTTGCTTTTACGCCAAACATATCGTTTTGCATTGTGGGCAAAAAGTTTGATTTTGGTTTCATCTGACCAGAGCACCTTCTTCCACATGTTTGGTGTGTCTCCCAGGTGGCTTGTGGCAAACTTTAGACGAGACTTTTTATGGATCTCTTTGAGAAATGTCTTTCTTCTTGCCACTCTTCCATAAAGGCCAGATTTGTGCAGTGTACGACTGATTGTTGTCCTATGGACAGACTCTCCCACCTCAGCTGTAGTTATCTGCAGTTCATCCAGAGTGACCATGGGCCTCTTGGCTGCATCTCTGATCAGTCTTCTCCTTGTCTGAGCTGAAAGTTTAGAGGGACGGCCAGGTCTTGGTAGATTTGCAGTGGTCTGATACTCCATCCATTTCAAAATGATCGCTTGCACAGTGCTCCTTGGGATGTTTAAAGCTTAGGAAATCTTTTTGTATCCAAATCCGGCTTTAAACTTCTCCACAACAGTATTACGGACCTGCCTGGTGTGTTCCTTGGTCTTCATGATGCTCTCTGCGCTTTCAACAGAACTCTGAGACTATCACAGAGCAGGTGCATTTATACAGAGACTTGATTACACACAGGTGGATTCTATTCATCACCATCAGTCATTTAGGACAACATTGGATCATTCAGAGATCCTCGCTGAACTTCTGGAGTGAGTTTGCTGCACTGAAAGTAAAGGGGCCGAATAATTTTGCACGCACCACTTTTCAGTTTTTTATTTGCTAAAAAAGTTTAAAATATCCAATAGATTTCATTCCACTTCACAATTGTGTCCCACTTGTTGGTGATTCTTCACAAAAAATTTAAATTTTATATCTTTATGTTTGAAGCCTGAAATGTGGCAAAAGGTTGAAAAGTTCAAGGGGGCCGAATACTTTCGCAAGGCACTGTATTTTAAGCTAAAGGTTAAGTGTTATTCTACACATTGTGTTGAGTTTCAATTCAACATGTAGCACTCTTTAATTTTAACCACCTCAGCCCTGGAAGGATTTACCCCCTTAATAACCAGGCCATTTTTTGCGCTACGACACTGTGTAGCTTTAACTGACAATTGCAGAATCGTGAGACGTTGTACCCAAACAAAATTGACGTCTGTCAAATAGAGCTTTCTTTTGGTGGTATTTGATCACCTCTGCAGTTTTTATTTTTTGTGCTATAAACAAAGAGCGATAATTAAAAAAAAACATTTTTTGCTATAATACATATCCAAACAAAAAAAAAAAATATTTATTCATAAGTTTAGGCCGATATATATTCTTCTATATTCTTCTACATATTTTTGGTACAAAAAAAATCGCAATAGGCGTTTATAGACTGGCTTGCGCAAAAGTTATAGCATCTATATAATAGGGGATAGATTTATGGCATTTTTATATTTTAAATTTTTTTACTAGTAATGGCGGTGATCTGCGATTTTTAGCGGAACTGCGACATTGTGGCAGACAGATTGGACACTTTTGACACTTTTTTGGGAGCACTGACATTTATACAGCGATCGGTGCTATGAAAAACCACTGATCACAGTGTAAATGTCACTGACAGGGAAGGGGCTAACACTAGGGGGCGATCAAGGGGTTAAGTGTTCCCTAGGTGTGTTCTAACTGTAGGGGAGATGGGCTGCCAGGAACATGACAGAGATCACTGTCCCCGATCACTGAGAACAGTAGATCCCTGTCATGTAACCTGTCAGAACGGGGAATCGCCTTGTTTACCAAGGCAGTTCCCCGTTCTGCCTCTGTAATAGGCGTTCACGGGTCGACAGCAGACATTGACCCACGGGCACACTCTATTGGGATTTGTGCAAGAGAGATGCCTGCTCTATGTTGCTGTATGACATCAATAGGTGAAATCAGATTGGTTACTATGCATTAAGATAAAAAGCCTTCTGTGTGTAGCAGCCCCCATAATACTTACCTGAGCCCCATCTCTATCCAACGACATCTATGAGTCCCTCGGCCGTCTGGGACTCTCCCTCCTGATTGGCTGAAAAACAGCAGCGCCATTGGCTCCTGCTCTGTCAATCAAAGTCAGTTAGCCAATCAGGAGAGAGGAGAGGAGGGCAGGGCCAAACCGCAGCTCCGTGTCTGAATGGATACACGCTGAGCAAACTGTTGGTGCTATATAATTCCTATATAATAATAATAATACACGGAGCTGCAGCTCGGCTCAGGTGCCTTCATAGTAAGCTGCTTGCTCTGGGGGCACTCAACATAAGGGAGGGGCCAGAAGCAGCAAAGAGGGACCCCAGAAGAGGAGGATCAGGGCGGCTCTGTGCAAATCCACTGCACAGAGCAGGTAAGTATAACATGTGTGTTATTTTAAAAAATAAAAAAATAAAAAATGGGACTTTACAATCAGTTTAAGCCCTAAACAGACCATTGGGTCTAACAGCAGTGCTCCATCCAGCAACACCTTTCCTCAGCCCAAGGGAGGAGACACTGAGCTGCTCTAATGACAAGATGTAAAAAATAAAATTGTAAAAAAATAAAAATTAAAACAATTGAATGAAAATTATTTATTTATTTTTTACATATTGTCAACAGTCAGTATCCCTAATCACTGCCATGCCAATTATATGATGATGCTGTACACCACTGGTGACAGTATGTAAAAAAAATTGTGAATTTTATTTTTATTTAATTTCTTCATTTTCCAAAAACTTTTGACAAAAAAAAAAAAAATACAACTTCATAAAATTCATCATTCCTCTTACTAAATGCCTCATTCTGTCTATTTTCCTAAAAGAGGTAATTTTTACAGTCCTGGCATTTTGGGACCTCAAAAAATCGGATCAGTAAAGCATGATTGATCAATATTCAAATATATATACCATAGTTCGTAGATGCTATAACTCACAAAAAACTATTATTATACAAGTATTGGGATTTTTGTTTTATTTTTTTTTTACCAAAGTCATGTAGTAGAATACATTTTGGCCTAAATTTATGAAGAAATTTGATTTTTTATTGGATATGTTTCATAACAGAGAATATAAAATATGTTTCTTTTTTCAATTTTTTTTGTATTTTTTTTGTTTATATAATAAAAAATAAAAAAAAATTAAAAAAAACAGTAGGGGTTAAATACCACCAAATGAAAGCTCTATTTGTGTGAATAAAAAATATCAATTTCATTCGCATACAATGTTGCATGGCTGCACAATTGCCAGTCAAAGTAGCACAGTGCTGAATAGCAAAAAATGCCCCGGTCATAAAGGGGGTAAAACTTTCCAAGGCTTAAGGGGTTAAAAAAATTATATATATGTATTAGAGCTTTAGGTGTACATTAAAATTCTGTTCTTCATTTTTAAATACAATTTTTACTTTCAAACCTGCTTCTACCATGGGCTTTCCATCTCCATCCTACCATCTCCAGCCTTGGGATGCACATGAAAGTGGGAGATATAGTAAACTGTCATGCTTAGTGCTCATTTATGCATTAAAAGTAAGGATCGGTTTAAAAATGGAGAACAGCATTTATTGTACACATACATTTGTAATGAATATGGATATTTTTAGATGACATTAAAGGTGAAGTAACCCTTTAAAGTGATACATACAATACATTATTATTTTTTATTTACGTATGAAGACCCTGTTTAGTAACTTCTGTTCAATGGTCTCATGATGTTTCTTAGGCTTTTTCTGTCCTCAGGGAAAGATCAGATGGAGGAGTTTCTAGTACTTTGCCTATTGAATCCCCTTCATCCCGGAAGGAGATACAGCAGCAGTAGTTGGAACAATCATGAATTCCCGACACGACTATGCAAATTCCCTCTACCTAGGACTTCCCAAATACCAAATTTCACATCTACAAATCGTCTAGAACACAGCAGCCAGACTAGTAACTGTAAAAAACCCTGGGAATCAATCACCCCGTCCCTGAGGACCCTACATTGGCTAGCTATGAAGGACCGGGTTGCATTTAAGATCCTCTGCCTCACTCACAAATGTACACAACCAGAACCTCCTCCACATCCCCAAAACCCATTATAAATTAAAAGGAGAACAAAGGTTCGCAGTCCAAGGACCACGGCTATGGAACGCTCTACATCCGTTCAGAAGAAAACCATCTGGCCTTCAGGAAGAAGCTCAAGACCCATTTCTTCTGAAGGTCCAGATGGACACTGGTGGCAAAAGCGCCTTGAGGCGATTTAGTTTGCATATGTAGTGCTATATAAGTTATTCATTTATTCATTCACTATAAATCTGTGCCTGCACACCGCTGATTGGTGCTGAGCTAGTCCCATCACATAAAACAAACAGCTTTCAGGATAGAGAATCAAAATAAATAATTAATACCATTAGGCTCGGTTCACACAGGAGGCGGCACGACGCGGCACGACGCGGCACGACTTGCCACGCCGCGACCTGACAAGTCGCCCCCGTTCTGTACTACGGAACCGTTCTAAGAGGAGCGACTCGAGTCGTTCCGACTTAGAAAAAAGGTTCCTGTACTACTTTTGGGCGACCTCGGGCGACTTGCATTGACTTCTATACAGAAGTCATTTGCAAGTCGCCGCTGAGGTCGCGGCAGGTCGCGGTGCGGCAAGTCGTGTCGCCCCCTGTGTGAACCGAGCCTTAAAGTGTTGTTAAAGCTTATTATGTTTATTTGCAATAACATGGTGTAGCTTGAGTTTAAGTTGACTGACAACGTTCACTTTTTTCACACTGTAAAGATATCTAGAGGAAGTTCTGCTAATCACAGACTGAGTCACACGCCTCCAGCCTATGTCTATGGTGTGTATGTATTGGGACAAATAGGGAGATAATGCCTCCATCGATCATCATCTTATATTCCTCCCCCATAGTGTTTAATAATACGAGGATATGTAGAAAGAAAGAGGGGGGAGTCTTATCTACCACTGTGTATACACCCACATGTGTGACTCTTTGGTCACGTGGTCTGCACAGATAAGAAAAAGGAGGAAATTAACAGCTTAGAAGGGAACTGAAACTGAAGCATGCTCAGTAAATGTAGCTTCTGTAAAGAGTTAAATGTAGAGTTACGGTATCTCAGTGATGGTCACGCTGTCTGCTGGCCATAGGCTGGAAAATTTCTGTGTGGGGTAAGACAGAGAAGGGAGGAGGGTCTTAAGTCCTGTACATATGGGCCGGGTGTTGGGAGACATCGGCTGGTTCAAAGAAAACAGCCGACATTGAGCCCATGTGTATGCCACCCCGTCCGACAGAGGCCGGCCAGTTTGGCTGGCTTCTGCCTGATGTGCATACTGGATAGCCAGCAGCTGACAGACTCTGAATGGCAGAGAGCGCTGTTTTGGTGGGGGCATCAGAACACAACAGCTCAGCAGGGAAGATCACTATACTAAATTTGCATAGTTAGTACAGTGGCTCCGACCACAGCTGACAGTTTTTTTCAGTTGAACGAAAAAAAAAAATCATAGTGTGTACCAAGCTTTAGTGGCAGGACACTGTAGCAAGTGTTACTGCTGAGTGTATTCTGACGGTGGGGAAATCTCCCCTTGTGAGAATGCAAAGGCTCAATGGGAGGTTTTCCCCCATTCACCTTGAGTGCCTGGATGGCGGGATCAAGTCATTTTCTTTTGTTGAACCAGCAGGTTGAATAAAAGACCGTGACTCGTGCGTGACCTACCTTAGGATGAAAGCCAGGAAACAAACCGTTTCAGAAAAAGATTTCAACCATTACAGCCTTCATGTCTCTTTTAGGACCGGCGTTCTTTAAGAAAATAATAAGTATAAGTTATTTTACCAGAAAATATTTGTTTACTTGCTATATTCATAATCCAGTATCTGAATCACTTTTTTAGAGAAAAAGCAAGCAGCAGACTGTCTCTCTGCCTGAGAAAGGGTACTGTAGTACTAGTAGCAGAGACCTGGTCAGTGCTGGTGTCACGTCACATTCGGCTACCTGTCACATTTTGTTACCCGCTGGAGTGCTCATGATCGACGCCGCCATATGCGTTCCAACACAGGGCCCCTTGCAGGCTCGCTCCGCTCGCCACGCTTCGGGCACGGCCTCGCTTCACTCGGCATAATTATAATCTAATTCTATGTCCACTTGTATGGTGGGGCTTGAACCTGGACTCAGGGGTGGAATGCATATGGCAGCGCCGCGCATACGCAGTCCGGCGGGTAGCCAAATGTGATGGGTCGCCATATGTGATGAAACACTAGCACCAGCCATGTTTGTTTCTTTCACCTTTAAGTTGGAGAAGTCAAAAAAAGGTGAAGGAGAGGTGGATGGTAGTGATGGACGAACTTCCGACGGGACGTTTCGCGAACGCGAAACGCGAACGGACACAAACGTTCGCGAAAACGACCGTTCGCCGCGGGCTCCATTGACTTCAATGGGAGGCGAATTTCGCAAACCTTTAGGTCGAATTTGCGGCCACGGGGTAATTATTAGGGGGTAGCACGTAGTCCCACCACCTGGACAATAGCATAATACATGTATGAGGTGAATTTGGGATCGATAACTACAAGCATTTTTTTTTTATTTGGGAAATTGTTCTGACAATTCAGGACTATGGAGCTAATGAAGGCAATGGAGGAGAGGGAAGGTCAGGGACCAGGGTAGGCAAACAAGAGGGTGCAGGAGATACAGAGCACTGACAGCAGCACCGTAATACAGAGCACTGACATCAGCACCGTGACATACAGCGCTGACAGCAGCTCCGTGACATACAGCGCTGACAGCAGCTCCGTGACATACAGCGCTGACAGCAGCTCCGTGACATACAGCGCTGACAGCAGCTCCGTGACATACAGCGCTGACAGCAGCTCCGTGACATACAGCGCTGACAGCAGCACCGTGACATACAGCGCTGACAGCAGCTCCGTGACATACAGCGCTGACAGCAGCTCCGTGACATACAGCGCTGACAGCAGCTCCGTGACATACAGCACTGACAGCAGCTCCGTGACATACAGCGCTGACAGCAGCTCCGTGACATACAGCGCTGACAGCAGCACCGTGACATACAGCGCTGACAGCAGCTCCGTGACATACAGCGCTGACAGCAGCTCCGTGACATACAGCGCTGACAGCAGCTCCGTGACATACAGCGCTGACAGCAGCTCCGTGACATACAGCGCTGACAGCAGCTCCGTGACATACAGCGCTGACAGCAGCTCCGTGACATACAGCGCTGACAGCAGCTCCGTGACATACAGCGCTGACAGCAGCTCCGTGACATACAGCGCTGACAGCAGCTCCGTGACATACAGCGCTGACAGCAGCTCCGTGACATACAGCGCTGACAGCAGCTCCGTGACATACAGCGCTGACAGCAGCTCCGTGACATACAGCGCTGACAGCAGCACCGTGACATACAGCGCTGACAGCAGCTCCGTGACATACAGCGCTGACAGCAGCTCCGTGACATACAGCGCTGACAGCAGCTCCGTGACATACAGCACTGACAGCAGCTCCGTGACATACAGCGCTGACAGCAGCTCCGTGACATACAGCGCTGACAGCAGCACCGTGACATACAGCGCTGACAGCAGCTCCGTGACATACAGCGCTGACAGCAGCTCCGTGACATACAGCGCTGACAGCAGCTCCGTGACATACAGCGCTGACAGCAGCTCCGTGACATACAGCGCTGACAGCAGCTCCGTGACATACAGCGCTGACAGCAGCTCCGTGACATACAGCGCTGACAGCAGCTCCGTGACATACAGCGCTGACAGCAGCTCCGTGACATACAGCGCTGACAGCAGCTCCGTGACATACAGCGCTGACAGCAGCACCGTAAGCAGCCCCAGGAGGAAGTCAGCACAGCACAGGGATGGTGTGATCCCCTCATAATAAGAACCCCCAGGAGGAAGTCAGCACAGCACAGGGATGGTGGGAGCCCCTCATAATAAGAACACCCAGGAGGAAGTCAGCACAGCACAGGGATGGTGGGAACCCCTCATAATAAGCAGCCCCAGTAGAAATATGACACCGCTCAACCTCTTCAAAGAGGAGGGTAGGGGCATATAGTACGGTGTGCTTTTTTGGGTCAGGGAAGTGAGCCAAATGAATTAAGAAGGTCTGTGTGCTTGATTCCAAAAATTGTTTATAGACATATACATGGTCTACTGATCACATGTGTTGAATTCCTCCGAGATCCATGCCTCATTCATTTTTAGAAATGTGAGGTAGTTAACACTGTGGTGAGCTAGGCGAGTACGCTTATCGGTCACAATCCCCCCTGCTGCGCTGAACGTCCTTTCGGACAGGACACTGGATGAGGGGCAAGCCAACAGTTCGATTGCAAATTGGGCAAGCTCTGGCCAGAGGTCAAGCCTGCCCACCCAGTAGTCTAGGGGTTCATCACTCCTCAGAGCGTCCACATCGGCCGTTAACCCAATGTAGTCGGACACCTGACGGTCTAGGCGTTCCCTGATGCTGGATCCGGATGACACCTGTCGATGGGTCGGCTGAAAGAATGACCTCATATCCGAAGTCACCAACACATCTTCAAACCGGCCTCTTCTTGCAGGCGCTGTTGGATTGGTACCCGCAAATCCTTCTCTGGGAGTGGGAATTGCTCCTCTGCCAGCGCACGCAAAAGCAGAATGCAGCATTTCTCGAAGCAAGGCCTGGAAGTGCTGCATTCTGACAGCCCTCTGCGACGGCGGTAACATTTCCGCCATTTTGTGTTTGTACCGGGGGTCTAAGTACGTTGCCACCCAGTACTGGTCCTTGACCCTCATGCTTTTTATACGGGGGTCCCTATTAAAACACTGGAGCATGAAGGCCCCCATTTGCACTAAAGTGGAAGCGGTGTGGTGGCCTGGCTCCTGCTCATCATCCAGGATAATGTCGTCCTCTTCATTCTCCTCTCCCCATCCTCGCACAACAGGGATCCCAGAAAGGTTTAAAGCATGCTCTTCTTGCTCCTGCTCATCCGCCCCGGCACCATCCTCCTCTGACTCCTCATCAGACTCCTGTTGTTGACTTGTCTCAGATAGAGTAGCCCCCCCTGGGAATTCATCCAGCATTGCGACTTCCTCATCTTCCCGCTCCTGCTCCTCCACAGCCTGATCAATGACACGACGCAATGCACGCTCCAGAAAGAAGGCATAAGGTACCATGTCACTGATGGCGCCATGGCTGCGACTGACCAGTTTGGTGATCTCCTCAAATGGCCGCAGAAGTCTGCATGTGTCGCGCATGAGCAGCCACTGGCGCGGTGAAAAAAAACCCAGCTCCCCAGAACCGTTTCTTTCGCAGAGTTCATACAGGTAGACGTTAACTGCACGTTTCTGCTGGAGCAGCCTATCAAGCATATAGAAGGTTGAGTTCCATCGCGTCGGGCAATCGCAAATAAGACGTCTGACCGGCAGATGGTGTCGCCGCTGAATGTCAGCAAGGCGAGCCATGGCCGTGTAAGATCTTCTGAAATGGGCCGAGATTTTCCTTGCCTGCCGCAAGATGTCCTGGACCCCAGGGTATTTGACAAGGAATCGCTGCACGACCAAGTTTAAGACGTGTGCCATGCACGGCACGTGCGTGATTTTGCCCTGTTTCAATGCGCTAAGCAGATTGGCACCGTTGTCACACACCACTTTACCAACTGTCAAATTGAGCGGTGTTAGCCACTCATCTGCCTGTGAACGCAAAGCTGAAAGGAGTGCCGGGCCAGTGTGGCTCTTTGCTTCCAGGCACAACAGACGCAGCACGGCATGGCAACGTCTCACCTGGCATGTGGAATAGGTTCTGGGGAGCTTGGGCGGTGCAGTGGAAGAGACGCTAGCAGCGGAAAAGGAGGAGGCAGCTGAGGAGGAGAGGGAGGAGGATGGAGTAGGAGGAGGAGAAGAAGAGTCAGGCCTGCATGCAATCCGTGGCGGTAAAACCAAATCTACACGGGTGCCACGGGTTACATGCTTGACGGCCGTCAGAAGGTTCACCCAGTGGGCAGTAAAACTGATATACCTTCCCTGCCCGTGTTTGCTAGACCACGTGTCTGTGGTCAGATGTATCTTGGCACCGACACTGTGTGCCAGAGATACATTCACTTGCCGCTGAACATGGCCATATAGCTCTGGGATGCCCTTCTCTGAGAAATACTTCCTTCCTGGGACCTTCCATTGTGGTGTTCCAATGGCCACAAATTTGCGAAAGGCCTCCGAGTCCACCAGTTTATATGGCAGTAGTTGGCGGGCTATGAGTTCTGACAAGCCAGCCGCCAACCGTTGGGCAAGAGGGTTATCCGGCGTCATCATTTTTTTACGCTCAAACATTAGGCCCACGGAAGCCTGCCTTTTTGCAGAAAAATGTGAGCTTGGCGTGATGGAAGGTGGAGTGGAGGACAATTGTGAGGAGAGAGGAGAAGGAGAAGTAGAAGACGAGGCTGGACGGTGAGAGCCTGCAGTGTGGCTTTGTGTGTTCCGTTGCTCCCACTGGGCTCGGTGATGGCTGCTCATGTGCCTTCTTAAGGCGGTCGTCCCTAGGTGAGTATTGGGCTTACCGCGACTAACGCGTTGACTGCAAAGATTGCAGATGGCAACGCTATTGTCAGCAGCGGACACGTTAAAAAAAGCCCACACTGCGGAGCCATGTGCCGGTGTCCTGGGAGCGCCAGATGTGACCGTACATGGTCGATGACTCGCTCCTGATACATTTGCAGTCTGCTTTGTCCCTGCTGTGCAATGTAAGTCATTGCTGCTTCTCCTCCCTATCTGCTGGTCCATATCTCCCTCTGAACTCCCCTCCTCTTCCTCTCTTGTGGGCACCCACGTGACATCACTAGACACGTCATCATCAACGTCACCTTCCCCACCGCTATAAGTAGAGTAGGCAGCAACACCGGGGACCAACCTCCTCCTTGGGCTGATCTGGGTACTGGCGTCAGACTGCTGAGTAGCGCTTGTTGCTACCTCCTCTTCCTGATCCAATACCAAGAGTGGCTGCGCATCAGAAATGTCCTCTTGATATGGATCGGAAAATAATTCCAGTGACTCAAGCGGAAGGTATGTGGTGGTGGTGGTGGTGGTCGTGTTGTTGGTGGTAGTGTCTTTGGGGGTGCACATAGCAGAGAGTGAAGAAGAGGGTGCAGATCGAGAGGATGAGGAGGGTGCAGAAGAGTAAGGCTGAGCGAGCCACTCAACCAAGTCTGGTGCATCCTTTAAAGTAATTGAACGCACCTTCTGCAACTTCCCACTTTGGCTCAAGCCTGTTGCTCCTGCCCTACCCCTACCACCCCTGCGGAAGGGCCTGCCTCTTCCTCTGCATGTCATTTTTTAAATGACCCTGTGACAAAACTCTTAGTCCCTATACCGCTGAAGGACTGCTGCAGTATAGGTGAGCGGTCAGCAGTGGTGCACGTCAACCCTATCTATTGTGGACCTATAGCGGTCCTTACAGAACAGCAGACTGTACCGCACTCAAGCCTATGTACCGTAGCACCCTATACCAAGTTACCAGTCCTTATAAGAACTTTTGTGGACCAAGCAGGTTGTGTATTAGTGTTTAGCAGACTGTACGTCAGTCCCTATACCGCTGAAGGACTGCTGCAGTATAGGGCAGCGGTCAGCAGTGGTGCACGTCAACCCTATCTATTGTGGACCGATAGCGGTCCTTACAGAACAGCAGACTGTACCGCACTCAAGCCTATGTACCGTAGCACCCTATACCAAGTTACCAGTCCTTATAAGAACTTTTGTGGACCAAGCAGGTTGTGTGTTAGTGTTTAGCAGACTGTGCGTCAGTCCCTATACCGCTGAAGGACTGCTGCAGTATAGGGCAGCGGTCAGCAGTAGTGCACGGCAACCCTATGTATTGTGGACCGATAGCGGTCCTTACAGAACAGCAGACTGTAACGCACTCAGGCCTATGTACCGTAGCACCCTATACCAAGTTACCAGTCCTTATAAGAACTTTTGTGGACCAAGCAGGTTGTGTGTTAGTGATTAGCAGACTGTACGTCAGTCCCTATACCAATGAAGGACTGCTGCAGTATAGGGCAGCGGTCAGCAGTAGTGCACGGCAACCCTATGTATTGTGGACCGATAGCGGTCCTTACAGAACAGCAGACTGTAACGCACTCAGGCCTATGTACCGTAGCACCCTATACCAAGTTACCAGTCCTTATAAAAACTTTTGTGGACCAAGCAGGTTGTGTGTTAGTGTTTAGCAGACTGTGCGTCAGTCCCTATACCGCTGAAGGACTGCTGCAGTATAGGGCAGCGGTCAGCAGTGGTGCACGTCAACCCTATCTATTGTGGACCGATAGCGGTCCTTACAGAACAGCAGACTGTACCGCACTCAAGCCTATGTACCGTAGCACCCTATACCAAGTTACCAGTCCTTATAAGAACTTTTGTGGACCAAGCAGGTTGTGTATTAGTGTTTAGCAGACTGTACGTCAGTCCCTATACCGCTGAAGGACTGCTGCAGTATAGGGCAGCGGTCAGCAGTGGTGCACGTCAACCCTATCTATTGTGGACCGATAGCGGTCCTTACAGAACAGCAGACTGTACCGCACTCAAGCCTATGTACCGTAGCACCCTATACCAAGTTACCAGTCCTTATAAGAACTTTTGTGGAACAAGCAGGTTGTGTGTTAGTGATTAGCAGACTGTACGTCAGTCCCTATACCAATGAAGGACTGCTGCAGTATAGGGCAGCGGTCAGCAGTAGTGCACGGCAACCCTATGTATTGTGGACCGATAGCGGTCCTTACAGAACAGCAGACTGTACTGCACTCAGGCCTATGTACCGTAGCACCCTATACCAAGTTACCAGTCCTTATAAGAACTTTTGTGGACCAAGCAGGTTGTGTGTTAGTGTTTAGCAGACTGTGCGTCAGTCCCTATACCGCTGAAGGACTGCTGCAGTATAGGGCAGCGGTCAGCAGTAGTGCACGGCAACCCTATGTATTGTGGACCGATAGCGGTCCTTACAGAACAGCAGACTGTAACGCACTCAGGCCTATGTACCGTAGCACCCTATACCAAGTTACCAGTCCTTATAAGAACTTTTGTGGACCAAGCAGGTTGTGTGTTAGTGATTAGCAGACTGTACGTCAGTCCCTATACCAATGAAGGACTGCTGCAGTATAGGGCAGCGGTCAGCAGTAGTGCACGGCAACCCTATGTATTGTGGACCGATAGCGGTCCTTACAGAACAGCAGACTGTAACGCACTCAGGCCTATGTACCGTAGCACCCTATACCAAGTTACCAGTCCTTATAAAAACTTTTGTGGACCAAGCAGGTTGTGTGTTAGTGTTTAGCAGACTGTGCGTCAGTCCCTATACCGCTGAAGGACTGCTGCAGTATAGGGCAGCGGTCAGCAGTGGTGCACGTCAACCCTATCTATTGTGGACCGATAGCGGTCCTTACAGAACAGCAGACTGTACCGCACTCAAGCCTATGTACCGTAGCACCCTATACCAAGTTACCAGTCCTTATAAGAACTTTTGTGGACCAAGCAGGTTGTGTATTAGTGTTTAGCAGACTGTACGTCAGTCCCTATACCGCTGAAGGACTGCTGCAGTATAGGGCAGCGGTCAGCAGTGGTGCACGTCAACCCTATCTATTGTGGACCGATAGCGGTCCTTACAGAACAGCAGACTGTACCGCACTCAAGCCTATGTACCGTAGCACCCTATACCAAGTTACCAGTCCTTATAAGAACTTTTGTGGAACAAGCAGGTTGTGTGTTAGTGATTAGCAGACTGTACGTCAGTCCCTATACCAATGAAGGACTGCTGCAGTATAGGGCAGCGGTCAGCAGTAGTGCACGGCAACCCTATGTATTGTGGACCGATAGCGGTCCTTACAGAACAGCAGACTGTAACGCACTCAGGCCTATGTACCGTAGCACCCTATACCAAGTTACCAGTCCTTATAAGAACTTTTGTGGACCAAGCAGGTTGTGTGTTAGTGATTAGCAGACTGTACGTCAGTCCCTATACCAATGAAGGACTGCTGCAGTATAGGGCAGCGGTCAGCAGTAGTGCACGGCAACCCTATGTATTGTGGACCGATAGCGGTCCTTACAGAACAGCAGACTGTACTGCACTCAGGCCTATGTACCGTAGCACCCTATACCAAGTTACCAGTCCTTATAAAAACTTTTGTGGACCAAGCAGGTTGTGTGTTAGTGTTTAGCAGACTGTGCGTCAGTCCCTATACCGCTGAAGGACTGCTGCAGTATAGGGCAGCGGTCAGCAGTAGTGCACGGCAACCCTATGTATTGTGGACCGATAGCGGTCCTTACAGAACAGCAGACTGTAACGCACTCAGGCCTATGTACCGTAGCACCCTATACCAAGTTACCAGTCCTTATAAGAACTTTTGTGGACCAAGCAGGTTGTGTGTTAGTGATTAGCAGACTGTACGTCAGTCCCTATACCAATGAAGGACTGCTGCAGTATAGGGCAGCGGTCAGCAGTAGTGCACGGCAACCCTATGTATTGTGGACCGATAGCGGTCCTTACAGAACAGCAGACTGTACCGCACCCAAGCCTATGTACCGTAGCACCCTAGACAGACCAAGTTACCAGTCCTGATAAAGAGCTTTGTGGAACAAGTGAGTTGTGAATGATTAGCAGACTGCAGCAGAAGGGCAGCAGTCAAGTATAATATTCTTTCTATATTTGGAAGAAAGAATATTATACGTGTACAAGCCTATTACCGTACCACTGATACCAGTCCTGAAAAGAACCTTTGTGGAACTAATAGTAACAGCAAGTCTTTAAAATTATCCTCACTGCCTGACACACTGCTTCCTGCCTGTCCCTATACAAATTGGCAAAAAAGAGTAGGCTGGAACGATTAGCTGGAACAGCTCTTTTGTGGACCTGATAGTAACAGCTAATGATGATGATGATGATGATGATGAAGAAAGACTAATCTGGCTGAGCTGTCCCTAAAATAGCAGCATACAGCGCTCTGTCCCTTTATCTAAACTGACAAAAGAAACTCAGGCTGCTGACCTAACACCTATACCAGTCCTGAAAAGAACTTTTGTGTACCAAATAGCTAGCGTTTTCTCTGTCCCTACTCCACACAGGATCCTTTCCCTACAGTGACAGAAGAAAGAATGTAAAATGGCCACCGGATCGGGTGTATTTATAGGTTAGGGGGAATGTCCAAGTGTCCATGAGCTGTCATGTCTCAATTGGTTGTCCTGTAACACATGATAAACGTGTCACGAAAGGTTAAAGTTCTTGTATACATTAAACACGTAAGTCCGCCGGGGCGAACGACGGAAAAAGGCGTTCGAACCCGCGGACGGCGAAAGTCGGAAATTCGCCGCGAAACGACCGCCGGGCGAACCGTTCGGCCATCACTAGTGGATGGTAACAGTGCAATAGCTTGTGGAATGAGTTCCTATCTGCTGTTTTTTTACAATGAATCAGCTACCTAGAGACAGGGTTCATATTAGAGATCTATTGTGCCCTTTAAAAACATATGATAAAATCTTACAAAGCGATAAAGAGCATAAAAGGAAATCATAATGGCTTTCAGAGTTTTACTGACAGCTATAAAACAGGCTCACTGTCATAAAATATGTGGGAAATAAATTCTACAAGAAATAAGCTAACTATACACCCTTTATGATGAAATTTTGTGGCAAGATAGAAGTTGTTAGTAGCAGTTTTATGGATATCTACAGTGGTCAAAGTAAATGATCACTTGACATTCACAATTGCTAGAATAATTCAATAAACATCACATCATAGTCATTCTTCTCCCACACTGCTCCTACACTTCCTTGACCATGGTAAACATTTAGAAATGTAACAGCCGGCCCCAAAGAGGCTTGTGACACTGCTATAGACAGGTGCATCTAGCTAGTCTGGCACTAGGTGGTAGTCTGGTTACAGAAAGTAGTGTTATTAGGTGCTAGGCCCCATTTAGTCAGAGCCCACCTGCGTGATGTCATGGGTGAGTCGGTGCCCACATATAATCCAGGTTGGGGTGGCCTAGTGCACTCGGGGCTTTGGAGCCAAGCACCTCTCACCAGCACAGATGTAACCAGCATATGGAGGCTCTGTATAGGGCAGAAGGCTAGGGAAGAGTAGACCTGAACCACAGGAGAGCCGGCTGTAGACTTTCTGACCATTATGGAGGATAGGGGCTATGGTGGATTGCAAAAGACCTTTTAGGCCAGGCCAAGAGTTGCCTGAGGCATAGCTCCCAACTGTCCCTTATTTTGAGGGACTGTCACTGATTTGGAGCAAAGTTCCTCTGTCCCTCTTTCCTCCTCATGTCTCCCTCATTTTCATCTGATCTACAGTGCCTTGCGAAAGTATTCGGCCCCCTTGAACTTTTCAACCTTTTGCCACATTTCAGGCTTCAAACATAAAGATATAAAATTTTTATTTTTTGTGAATAATCACCAACAAGTGGGACACAATTGTGAAGTGGAATGAAATCTATTGGATTTTTGAAACTTTTTTAACTAATAAAAAAATGAAAAGTGGGGCGTGCAAAATTATTCGGCCCCCTTGCGTTAATACTTTGTAGAGCCACCTCTTGCTGCGATTACAGCTGCAAGTTGCTTGGGGTATGTCTCTATCAGTTTTGCACATCGAGAGACTGAAATTCTTGCCCATTCTTCCTTGCAAAACAGCTCGAGCTCAGTGAGGTTGGATGGAGAGCATGTGTGAACAGCAGTTTTCAGCTCTTTCCACAGATTCTCAATTGGATTCAGGTCTGGACTTTGACTTGGCCATTCTAACACCTGGATAAGTTTATTTGGGAACCATTCCTTTGTAGATTTTGCTGTATGTTTGGGATCATTGTCTTGTTGGAAGATAAATCTCCGTCCCAGTTTCAGGTCTTTTGAAGACTCCAACAGGTTTTCATCCAGAATGGTCCTGTATTTGGCTGCATCCATCTTCCCCTCAATTTTAACCATCTTCCCTGTCCCTGCTGAAGAAAAGCAGGTCCAAACCATGATGCTGCCACCACCATGTTTGACAGTGGGGATGGTGTGTTGAGGGTGATGAGCTGTGTTGCTTTTACGCCAAACATATCATTTTGCATTGTGGGCAAAAAGTTCGATTTTGGTTTCATCTGACCAGAGCACCTTCTTCCACATGTTTGGTGTGTCTCCCAGGTGGCTTGTGGCAAACTTTAGACAAGACTTTTTATGGATATCTTTGAGAAATGGCTTTCTTCTTGCCACTCTTCCATAAAGGCCAGATTTGTGCAGTGTACGACTGATTGTTGTCCTATGGACAGACTCTCCCACCTCAGCTGTAGTTCTCTGCAGTTCATCCAGAGTGATCATGGGCCTCTTGGCTGCATCTCTGATCAGTCTTCTCCTTGTCTGAGCTGAAAGTTTAGAGGGACAGCCAGGTCTTGGTAGATTTGCAGTGGTCTGATACTCCTTCCATTTCAAAACGATCGCTTTTACAGTGCTCCTTGGGATGTTTAAAGCTTGGGAAATCTTTTTGTATCCAAATCCGGCTTTAAACTTCTCCACAACAGTATTACGGACCTGCCTGGTGTGTTCCTTGGTCTTCATGATGCTCTCTGCGCTTTCAACAGAACCCTGAGACTATCACAGAGCAGGTGCATTTATACAGAGACTTGATTACACACAGGTGGATTCTATTTATCACCATCAGTCATTTAGGACAACATTGGATCATTCAGAGATCCTCGCTGAACTTCTGGAGTGAGTTTGCTGCACTGAAAGTAAAGGGGCCGAATAAATTTGCACGCACCACTTTTCAGTTTTTTATTTGCTAAAAAAGTTTAAAATATCCAAAAGATTTCGTTCCACTTCACAATTGTGTCCCACTTGTTGGTGATTCTTCACAAAAAATTAAAATGTTATATCTTTATGTTTGAAGCCTGAAATGTGGCAAAAAGTTGAAAAGTTCAAGGGGGCTGAATACTTTCGCAAGGCACTGTATATAATTGTATATAAAATGCACTATTTATCTTTTAAAAAGTGTTTCCCAGTGCTAAATATTTCATTCAATTTATAAATTGCTGCATTTGTAAATTTCAAAAGCCAATATAAAAGAATAGTAGTGGGAAAAAAAAGCACTTGTGGGTTTAACTAATTATTTAAAAAAATAAAAATAAACCTCCATTAAGGGGGCATGGCAGAGGTCCTATGCCTACATATGTTTGCTAATAGGCATCCCTCATTCCCATCTCAAAAAGTTGGGAGGTTTTTCCCCGTAGGGTACTGGGGAGGTGTACTTATGGAGAAGGTGACTGCAGAGATTTAATTTCAGTGAGTAATAATGACCCCTGTTAGAAGGAAAGACTATTAAAGGGAGATGGGCTGTCTAAACTGTTACATATACTTTCACATGTGACTAATGTGGACCATCCAACGGCTGGTCAATGGGTTAGATGCTGAGCTTTTTTTCAAGTCCCCTGCGTGGGATTTCCAAGCGCCCTGATAGGGTGTTTCATCTCTGTTTGACAGACAAGTTTTCGTGTCTAACTATAGATTGTAGTTGATATGACGATACGTTATTTTTCTGATAATGCCTGCCATTGATATACTGATCTCACCCACCTGCGTTGTGGGACTTTACCTTATCTATATCTTGATAGTATTGTTCGGATACGAGTTACTTTCTTTTTTTTTTATGTAAACTCAGTAAAAACATTGGAATAGAAATCTTGCATGCAATGGGCCTCAGTCAACAAAAGTAAATTGCAAGGAACTATGGCAAAATTCCACAGAGTTTGAGATCCCTGGTTTTCTCATTTTCTTTCCCAAGGAACTTCAACCATCACCTTGTTGAACTGTAAATTTTGGAGCGGCTTCAGTCAGGGCCTCTGGGCTGGGGTAACCCCCGATCGCCTCTCCCCCCCCCCTCTTCCTTTTATCTCCCATTTGTCTCTTTTCTCTTTCTCTGTTCCCTTCTTTTTCCTTCTATCTCTACAACACAAAGTGCTCATTGGCACTATTATTACACTGGGGCCAGGTCTCTGCCCAAGATCCTTGGGATAGCACCACCGATATGGTCTGTTACAATTTTCAACTTTCTTGTCTTTTGCTGCTTTTTATACGGATGATTACAAGACTCTTTGGCACTATATCATTGGTTATTGAACACGTCAGTGATAAGCAATGTAAACCTGTATGTTTCCAATGTTCTCACCTATTGTATTTGTATGTTTTTGAATTAAATAAAAAATCATTACATGCATTTAAATGTGCCTGGAAATGTCCTCTAAATGCATTTATACCAACTTAGGCTTGACAGTGCCGGTGTGAATGAAGCCTTATACTGAAAGGATGCACTTTAGCTAATTGTTATATGTCGGTTGAGGTAAAGAGTTCATGTTATCTTTGGTTGAGAGAACAGCCTTGACAGTGTAAAGAGAAACTAGTGAACTGCCAATCCTCTCTGCTTTTTAGTTAGAAGAAATGCACTGCAGGGACAACTATCTATACCAGTGATGGCGAACCTTGGCACTCCAGATGTTTTGGAACTACATTTCCCATGATGCTCACACACTCTGCAGTGTAGTTGAGCATCATGGGAAATGTAGTTCCAAAACATCTGGGGTGCCAAGGTTCGCCATCACTGATCTATACGTTTAAACCCATTAAAATATCAATCTTTTCTGAAAAAGGCTTCAGTATTTCCTAATCACTCACCTGGAGCAAGCACACAGACAGCAAAGTCACATTGAATTCGAACTCCTGATTTACTTGTGTTTGGTGCCACTGTACTCAGTGGAGCAGCAAACACAATTGTACAAGAAAATTGTATAATGTATGGCCAGCTTTATAAATATTTATCTAACCTCGGTCAGTACCTGGGAGGGGGGCGTTCAGAAGGTAACTTGGGAGGGAATAAATGTTTGGGGAGCTAGTTCAGTAGCGTTGTCCTCCTGGGGCTGCTGCCCCTGGGAGACAGCCAGTGTGTGTTACTGAGAAGAGTTGCCATTGGGCCTCATCAGGTGTGTGGCTGAGGGCTTGAAGGAAGTGTGACTAAATAATATTTGCTGGAGGGCATCACCTATGAAGGCTGGTCTGGAGAAGGATTCTGATCGCCCTCACTGGAGAGTGTCACATGGGGGCTGGGTGGCTGACAGCTGTCCTTGGACATTGTGAGTAGGACCTTGATCTGGTATCCCAGGTGTGCTTGTGCTTCGGGGTACTAAAAGCCAAAGGTTGCTACAGACAGTGACCGCTCTTACAGAGTTTGAGTTTAGCTCGCTACCCCCCCCCCCCTCCTCCAGTAAAGACTGCTGCTAGAGGATCTGTGATTGGAAGTCTGTCTTTCTGTATTTGCTGACATTCCTGGAGTATCCTGCACCCTCATCCCTCTCTCCTGTATAGCGGCAGGCTCCTGAAGAGCACAAGCTATGTTTTTCAAAGTTAAAGCTTTACCCAAACTACAGTTTGGTTTGGGCCTATTTGACTAAATTTGGCTTCTGTGTCAGTCTGACTGGACTGTGAGATGTTCAGCCTGGCCACAGGGGGCACTGTCTCTGGTGGCAGGTGTGGAACTATGGTCTGGTTAGGTGCTTGAATTATTTCCCTCTCAGAGTCAGGTCAGTGGGAGTGGCGGTCCCACTGTGCCCTCTGGGAGAGGGTATCTAAGACACGGACATCACGTGGTTCTGGGTTCTGGTCCAGTATGCTGTGCTGAGTATATGGTTCTGGTCCTCCTGACCAGCCCCCAGGAAGGTTATGGCCTGGGGTGCGGTTCCACCCAACTTTGATGACTCGGGCTGGCTAGCCCAAGGCAAGGGAACTGAGGAAGGATTCTGAGGTGGATGAGTGCTGTCTCCGGTCCGGGAGAGACCCAGTGTACTTCGAGCATTCCAAGGGAGGACTCTTTAGAACAACAGCGTGAGGTTGGTTTTCTTAACAAGAGCCTGAAAGGGCTGAAGTAACCGAGAGAATCTGGTCTTGGGGATATCGCCAAGTGGGCTGAAAGGTCCAGGTATCCTACAAGTGTTCTACCGCTTAGTTTCCCTACGTGTTTTGCAACAACGTCGGTGATAAAGACTTTGTTCCGGAGTAAGCACCTTGTTGGCTGCTAGGCCTTGTGAGAGAGGGACTGTCCACCCTGAGTGTTCATCCAGCTGTGAAAGGCTATTCTCTGGATGCAGTCAAAGTAAGCAAGTTTATAGACTTTGACATTGAGAGTACCTGAACTTTTCTTTCCAACCCTCTGATCCCAAGTTAAAAGACTGTTCAATGGTTGACGTTTGCAAATAAAATCCATTCAACTGGATCTATTGTCAGTCTCAAGTTACTCGGCCATCTACCACGGGACATCCCCTAGACATGTCACAAGGAGAACGAAAGGTAACGGTAAGCCCAAAAATAACCAGCAGCTCCTTCGGGGTTAGTGCTACACCTGTTTGAAGCACTGCAATAAATCTACAAAAAAAAACATCCCTAGACCAAGGGTGTCAAACTCATTTTCAGCGAAGGCAGCATCAGCATTATGGTTGCCTTACATCAGGAACCCCCACCAATAGAAGTTAAGACTCCCTCACCCTCCTTTACATCACAGTGCACACCCTTACCGTGCTGAGGTAGCTGGGGGGCTTATCTGGGAAGCAGAAAGTGTAGGGTCTCTGAGACCAGGGGAAGTGTAGATTACCTTTACCTTGATCTTGTGGGAATGTGGCGATTACCCTTACCTTGTACTGCTGCTAAAAAGAAGCTGGGGGCGTATCTGGAAAGCAAAAAGTTTAGGGTCTCATCTGAATGCCAGGCGAGGTGGAGATGAGAGGGTGCTGTGTCTGCACAAAGAGCCGCAGGATCTGTAGGAGGAGTTCTGCCCTCCTCTGCTGCTCACAAGTAAGACAGGGAGGGGGCAGTTAGAGACATGCAGGATCTGGTGAAGGAGTTCTGTGCTTGGAGCTTGTGGCTAGGCCTGACAGCCTCTGAATTGGTAAAGGAGAGCTGGGTCACATTCAGTGGCCCCTCCAGAGATAAGAACTGCACTTGCTTCAGGTCAGGGACACGAAAGGTGCCGGTTCACACTGCTTGCACATTAAATTGTGGAAGGCAGCTGTCTAGCTGCGGTAGAGGCAGTGCAATCTGCATTTCAGTGCACCACACAGTTCCATTTTGTCGTTTTCTTTATTGTGGTAACTATATTTAAGTACCGTATTTATCGGCATATAACACGAGCCAGCGTATAACACGCACCCCAAGTTTAGGAGGGAATTTTAAGGAAAAAAACTTTTAGGAGGGAAGTTTAAGGAAAAAAAAACCTTACATTTAAATGCCCATCAATGCAGCCTTATCAGTGTCATTTGCAGCCTTGCCTCCAGTGTCCATTGCAGCCTTGTCAGTGCAGCCTTGACCCAGTGTCCATTGCAGCCTTGTCAGTGCAGCCTTGCCCCCAGTGTCAATTGCAGCCTTGTCACATAGTTGCCAACATTGTAAAAATAAAGTTTGTGGACACTTTTTTGGCAGTAGGCGGAGTAGTGTTATAATTAGGGGGCAGGGCATGCGGTTATAGGCGTGGCATAGAAAAAGGTGAAAATGCAGCACGTGCAGCAAAATACGGGCGTGGTTTACGTAAAATAGTGGGCGTGGCTTACATGGGGCATGGCTCAAAGGGGTGTGGTTAGAGTCTGAGATGAATGCGGGATGGAGAGGGAAAGGGGGGAGAGGGAAAGGGGGGGATGGAGGGACAGCAGCTCCCGATCCTACACCACAATAGCAATATGTGTTTTCCAGAGTTTGACAATCAGTAGATAAAGATACTCCAAATACCTGGTGTTAGCACTTCAATCATCCCGGCACCAAGATTGTTATGGTGTAAGGATGATTGAAGCACATTATTTCTATTATTACATTGTAATATGAAATTAAATCATTCAACTCACCATAATGTAGAATCAGTGGGAGCCATGAGCGCGTCACTAGCCACGTTGCCTGCCACCAGATTCCATCAGATGTCCCAAGCAGAGTCTGTCCTTACATCAGGTGCCCCATCAGAGGTACCTTCTCGGTATCGCTTCTCGGCCTTTTGGCTAAGATCAAGTGTAGTATCTGTTCTTATCAGTTGCCAATAGGTGGCGCTTGTTTACCGTCCCTGCTCTACGGCGAGGTGGAGTAGGGGTGGCGGTTGCTATGCAAAGCCTGTTGGTGTAAAGGTGACCCGGACTGGTTTGTAGCCGGTTCGGGAAGCCTCCTGATGAGGGCGGAGAACCACTGGTCGGCGCCAGGGGAGGGGACCCTGGCAGACCGGCTTGGATTGTGGCAGCTTTAGCCCCAGTCAGTTTTTCGGGAGGGAACGCTTAGCTCTTCTGTTCCAGCAGAGGGGCGGCCGGTACCTTTCGAATATAATTAGGTAGGAGTGACGGGAGTGAGGGTTTGACCTGATGGCAAAGGGTCTCACTAAGCTCGCTGATCTCCATGCCTTTCTGGCTGTGGTGGGGGCTGTCGTGGTCTGGGCTGGGCTGTCGGGGATGCTTTTGTTGGAAAGCCCATGGTGATGTGCCCCTGGAGTGGCAGTCCAGGGGTGCCTTCTTTCACTGTGCGTCAGCACTTTGATTTAGGCACCTAGGTCACGTCACCATTACACGCTTTTTTTACACCTGCCTCTAGGGCCCGGCCTTTTGGCTAGGACCAGAGGAATTTTTGATTCCTGGCCGGAGGGCCGGCCATTGTATTGCACAATGGCCACTTTTCACTCTCCTCTTCACTATCCCTTCCTCACTTTTTATTTATTTTATTTGTGTGTGTTTGTCACTGTTTGTCACTTCACGTTTTGATTAGTAGGGTGTCGGTCCTCGGACCAATCCTGAACGTCTTGTGGGAGAGCGGACATAGGCCTTCTGGCTTGGTCCAATCTCCATGAGGGGGGGCCTACCTTCGGGGAAGCCCCCACAGTACCAAGTACCTAGGAGGTTCTGCTTCGGCAGTCCTCCCGGGGAAAGGAGGGCTTCCGGTTTCGTCCGGGGCCCACTTGTTGAGTCTGGTACCTCAGTCCCCGTCTGGAGCCTAACGCCCCGGGGGATCAGGGTATGGTCCTTCTTTTGGAGGACATCAGGCACCCGTCTGCACTTTTTAGTGTTTCACTCTTTATGTGTGTGCACTTTTTTTATGCACCGGGTGGAAGTTTTTTGGGTGTGTTTGCACGCCATGGGCTTTTTCAATAGAAAAAAATCAGAGGTACCTTCCTCACATCTGTGTCCATCAGCGGAGCCCCTCCTTACATCTGGTGCCACTCTGACATCCAGACTGCGCCCTCTGACATCCAAGACTGCCCCCCCACATCCACAGACCGCCCCCCCCCCCGACATCCACAGACCGGCCCCCGACATCCACAGACCGGCCCCCACATCCACAGACCGGCCCCCACATCCACAGACCGGCCCCCACATCCACAGACTGGCCCCCACATACACAGACTGGCCCGCACATCTCCAGACTGGCCCCCAAATACACAGACAGGCCCCCACATACACAGACTGGCCCCCACATCTCCAGACTGGCACCCACATACACAGACTGGCCCCCACATCTCCAGACTGGCCTCCACATACACAGACTGGCCCCCAAATACACAGACTGGCCCCGACATGATCTCCTGTCCTCCAGACACGGCAAGCCGTCATTTCCGCTCGGAATGACTTTGAACTGCGGCGCCGCCCACACTGCACTTCGCAGACACTCGCTGCAGCATCTGAGCTCTATTGAAGACCAGCTTCTGTTCTTCTTTAAAATGGCGGCTGGCAGAGACATTGTCTCTGCCGGCCACGGACCTCTAACCGGCAGCGGCGAAAAACGTGACAAACCGAATTTAAATTACAAATTACAAAATTAAATTGGGACAAATGTCCTAATCCCGGGAATGTCTCGGGAAATTCGGGACAGTTGGCAACTATGTTGTCATTGCAGCCTTGGATGAATTTAAAATTGGCACCGCCCAGATCGCCGCAGAGACTGGGCGGAGCGGAGTGAGCGCCGCCGAGATCACAGCTGAGACTGGGCGGAGCGGAGCGAATGCTGCCGAGATCGCAGGGACTGGGCCTAGCCGAGATCCACATAGCCGAGTGTACTCGGCTCTTCTTGGCTCCGCTCACAGTCACGCCCAGTCCTGCCCTATGATGGACATAACACCGGTCCAATGGAGGGAATGAGCATGACTGTGAGTGGAGCCGAGAAGAGCTGAGTACACTCGGCTATATGTATCTCGGCGGCGATCACTTGCTCCGCTCACAATCAGCGGAGATCAACGGGGATCGCAGGGATCTGTGTATAACACGCACCCACTATTTTCCCCTGATTTTAAGGGGAAAAAAGTGTGTGTTATACGCCGATAAATACGGTAACACTTCAATCATGTCACAGCAAAGCAGAGCAGTGTTTTGTATGTATGTATGTATGTATGCGCAGTATGCAACATGCACGCCTTCTCTTATGCTACGATAAAATGCAGTATGCCTGCATTTTATTGCAGCTCACAGCACTGCTGCATCGCAATTTGAACCGGACACATATATTTCTATGCATCCCTAAAGCCTCATACACATGATCAGACTTTGTACAAACTTTCCCGTGGACTTTTGTACAAAGGGCGTAGTCCACAAGTTTGTATTGCATACACGCGATCGGACTTTTTGACAACAAACACGAACGTAGTGACGTCACAACGTACTGACGAGGCTTCAAAAGAGGATGTTCAATTCTCTGGCGTCACCCTTCGGCCTCCATCTGCTAATTTCAAGTTAGTAGACATTTGGTCGGTGCTGATTCGCGGTTTTCCATTCCGTGCATTTCTTGTTAGTTTCCGACCATTTTGACCAACTAGCTATGTTGCGCGATCCTAGGAGAGAGCGTGCTATTTATGGGCTTGGAGTTGTTGCTGTGACTTTAGCCCGGTCTAGGAATAATCGGAGTAGTAGGGTGAGGAGTATTTGAGCCAAAACTTGGCTACTTAATCAAGACCAATTTAGCCATATGCCCTTATTGCGTGAGCTGCAGGAGAATAATCCAAATGATTTTTGTAATTATCTCCGGATGACGGACTCCTGCTTTCAGCAACTATTGTCCTTGCTGTCCCCCTATATCATGAAGCAGGACACCTGCATGAGAGCTTCTATTCCAGCAGAACAAAGGCTCATAGCCACCTTGCGTTATTTGGCGACAGGGAGGAATCTCCAGGATATTAAGTTTACCACTGGTATCTCTCCCCAGGCTCTGGGAGTCATTATTCCTGAGACATGTTGTGCCATCATCCAAGTCCTGCAGAAGGACTATATTCGTATAAGTTTTTTGCTTTAATATCACCTTCCTGTTTTCCAATTCAATTTATATTTTTTGTATTCCATCCTTCCCATTTTTGTAATATGCTGTGAATGAATGTCCTCTTTGTCCTCATGCATACTGTAACCTCTTTTGTGGCCTACGTGCATATTTCCCCTCACTAACCTCCCCAGCATGTCACCCTGGGCCCATACACACCTAGCCTAGTACTAGGGATGCACCGAATGGGTTTTTTGGTTGACGAAGCCGATACTGAAACAGCACCGTTACCGAAATTGACTATTTTTTAAAAATATTTTTATACAGGAGATGGTCAGAGACTGGGTACATGCTACAGAAGATGGTCAGAGACTGGGTACATGCTACAGGAGATGGTCAGAGACTGGGTACATGCTACAGGAGATGGTCAGAGACTGGGTACATGCTACAGGAGATGGTCAGAGACTGGGTACATGCTACAGAAGATGGTCAGAGACAGCAGACATGCTACAGGAGATGGTCAGAGACTGTGGACATGCTACAGGAGATCAATGCAGCCTCATCAGTGCACATCATATGCAGCCTCACTGTCCCCAGCAGCCTACCAGTGGCCATCATGTAGCCTGCCTGTGCCTCACCAGTGCATATAAACATACATATATAAAAACACAAACACATAAATAAACATACACACACATGCACACATATAACACACACACATACACACAGAGAGGCATACAAACATATATATATATATATATATATATATATATATATATATATATAGACAGTCCTTTTGAAATTGGGAGCTGCAGCTCTGTACTTTAATCTCCATGCTGGGTACTGCACTGTAGGGGGAGGCAGAGAGCACAGCACACACTGCTAGATGCCTCTCCTTTGCTTTCACTTTCATAGTAAACGGCATGTTCGAGCTCCTGCACAGCCGATTTACACATCGGCTGAGGAGCCAAAGCTGTGGAGAAGGAGACTTTACACTGAGACCCCACAGGCTGCCTGCAGCATGGGTGAGGAGGGAGGGGAGGAGGAGAGAGTAAAAATGGAATTACACCCCGTGATGGGCGGCACCAGGGGCGAGACCAAGGTCAGAAGGCCCCGCCCCATTTTCGCACCAGTATCGGCGAAAATTCTCTTTCGGCTTTTTGCCGAAAGGGCCATTTTCAGCCAATATGTTTCGTTGGCCGAAATTTTGGTGCATCCCTACCTAGTACTTAACACTGTATTTATTATGCTTCATTCCTTACCCTAAACACCACCTAAAATGTGTGCCAATCTTATTCCTGCCCTTAAATTTATGCAGAGTGCAAGAGTCCCTTTTTTGTGTTTCACACACTTATTTTAACACCCCCCAAAAAAATCAAGAAAAAACAAAAACAAAAGAAAACAATAATAAAAAATGCAGAGTAAAGCAATAAAACTACTCTATCTGCAGACTTAGCTAAACACATACACTGTGTACCTTATTTTTTGAGTTAAGATTGCTGCCTAAATACTTAAAATAAGGTAGTGCAAGGGCCTGCCTGATTACCTTCAAAATGTACAAATTATACTTTGGTTATGATTAATTTATCATTATGAATGGCTCCCACCATCCCTATGCTGTGCCAGCTTCCTGGCTTTTTAACTTCCTCATATCGATCACTCATAATTAACATTTTTTTTTTGTTTACGATGTATGTCAAAATGTGTGTAGATTTTGACAATGTGCATTCTTATTTTTGTTTTATACCACTTCTTACCTATCCACTGGCCTGACAATCTTGTAAAGATGGATGGGTTGGCCAAATTAAACTTACATTTTAATGCATTTAGTTCTCATGGAAGTGTTTACTTGTCCAAACCATCATACCCAACTCCCCCTCCTAAGTTTTTTAGAATGTGCCACCAGAGGGGGTGAGGGAACATATAATTGTAACTTATCATTTTATTGGAAATTTAAATTTAAATGTTACAATATTCTGTTGCCCCACAATGTTTGTGTCAAATATTTTTGCAGTTTTATGTACTCGGGTATTATTATTTTTTATTTGTTTGATTCCACAGTTTCCTTCAAACACCCAGCAATGGCAGGATGTGGCGGCCCAGTTTGCCAATTTATGGAATTTCCCCAACTGTGGAGGTGCCATTGATGGCAAGCATATGAGGATAGTTCCACCACCAAACACGGGATCATATTATTTTAATTATAAAGGATTTTGCAGCATAGTTCTGCTGGCTGTGGTGTCAGCCAAATATGATTTTTTGTATGTTGATGTTGGGATGAATGGCCGTCACTCTGATGGAGGTGTGCTGATGCATACTGAATTTTATGACCGGCTGCAGAAAGGGACCTTACATTTGTCACCTGCTCAGGACAATATTGAGGGACTCAATTTTGTGTTTGTGGCAGATGATGCCTTTTCTTTGGGGGAACATATTCTAAAACCCTTTCCAATGAGGAACCTAACCCCAGAACAAAGGGTTTTCAATTATCGGCTCTCTCGTGCCCGAAGGGTAGTTGAAAATGCCTTTGGCATTCTTTCAAGCAGATTTCGTCTCTTTTTAACTGCCATAAACTTGGCAGAATATAAATTAAATCATGTGGTGTTATGCTGCTGCATCCTCCATAATTTTTTAAGGAGGAATGCTTCCAGCTATATTGCCTCAGGGCAAACTGATGAGACTTTTCCCGGACCAGCTGAAGAGGCTGTGATGCCAGCTCTGGAAGGTGCATGTGCTGGTTTGGGCTCCCAGAATGGCCGTCTTATCCGTGAACAATATATGGACTACTTTGTTGGTAGAGGGGCAGTGCCTTGGCAGCAAAATGTGTTTGCTAACTTGTAAATATATTACTTATTCATAAAATAATATTTCAGTTCAACTACTGTTGTCTGTGTTTCTTATGTTTGCAAATAGCCATGATCTCTGTCCTTTTTGCCACTAGTTTAAACCAACCTGATGTGCAACATGAGGTGACAATCTCTCTTTGAGCTAACTTTTATATTGTGCTGTATCTCAGCTACACACATTTTAGAGTACATGGTCAATGTAACTACAACAACTGAACAAATATACTGGTATTGAGCATTGAAATAAGAAGCCACACGTCGTTTTTAGTTTAACCTTTTTAACCACTTTCAGACCGGACCATTTTGCTGGTCAATGACCAGAGGTCTTTTTACAATTTGGCACTGCGCTGCTTTAACTGGTAATTGCACGGTCATGCAATGTTGTACCCAAACAAAATTTGCGTCCTTTTCTTCCCACAAATAGAGCTTTCTTTTGATGGTATTTGATTGCCTCTGCGATTTTTATTTTTTGTGATATAAACGTAAAAAGACCGCAAATTTTGAAAAAAAATGATATTTTCTACTTTTTGTTATTAGAAAAATCCAATAAACTAAATTTTAGTCATACATTTAGGCCAAAATGTATTCAGCCACATGTCTTTGGTAAAAAAAAAGTCAATAACTGTATATTTATTGGTTTGCGCAAAAGTTGTCACATCTACAAACTAAGGTACGTTTTCTGGAATTTACGCAGCTTTTAGTTTACGACTGCCTATCTCATTTCTTGAGGTGCTAAAATGGCAGGACAGTACAAAACCCCCCCAAATGACCCCATTTTGGAAAGTAGACCCCCTAAGGAAATTGATAAGAGGCATGTTGAGCCCATTGAATATTTTATTTTTTTGCCTCAAGCGATTGAATAATGACAAAAAAGTTGTCACTAAATGATATATTGCTCACACATGCTATGGGCATATGTGAAATGACACCCCAAAATAAGTTCTGCTGCTTCTCCTGAGTACGGGGATACCACATATGTGGGACTTTTTGGGAGCCTAGCCGCGTACGGGGCCCCGAAAACCAAGCACCGCCTTCAGGCTTTCTAAGGGCGTAAATTTTTGATTTCACTTCTCACTACCTATTACAGTTTTGAAGGCCATAAAATGCCAAGATGGCACAAACCCCCCCCCCCCAAATGACGCCATTTTAGAAAGTAGACACCCCTAAATTTAGGGGTACACTAGTGAGACTCACAGGTAAAAAAGCACCTAGGCTGTCAGCGACTGTATCAAAACGCTACAAGAAAAACTGTTAGCGATCGCAGGGATCAGGCCTGACTCTGCGAACGCTGCAGTTATGCGTGTTGTGTTTTGTAAGTGACAGTGATCGATCGATACTGCACTTGGATGGGCTGGTCTGGGCTTGGCGGAGGGGTTAAACGCAGGTGCTAGCAGGTATCTGGGCTGATCCCGCTAACAATGCGTTTTGGGAAACCTAAACTGCTGGCGACGCTAATATAGATCTGATCAGATACTATATTACTAAGGGAGGTGTATGCTTTGTGCATGGGTGTTAGCGGTACTGGCACTAACCTTACGCTGCCTGGGGCGATGCAGACCTTATCTGACCCTCAAACTTATATCACCCGCCGGGTGATCAGGGGGTTAAACCTTTATTAGGTAATAAATGGCGGGTGCCCTGAAACTATAAAAAATAACTAACCAACCAGCGTCACCTGTAACAGTTATATGGTGATCACTGGTGAAAGGGTTAACTAGGGGGCAATCAGGGGGCTTTATGCGGTAGTATATGGGGGTCCCTGGCGCTATAAAAAGCTGCGGCGAACCTAAATACCTACCTGCCTAACTAGCGTCACCTGTGACACTAATACAGCGATCAGAAAAACGATCGCTTATTAGGCTGGGTTCACACTGGAGCGATGCGGGAACGCCACAAATCCGAGGCGGGTTCCCGCATCGCATGCCTCCCGGCGGCAGTTCACACTGCCCTATGCAAACTGCTGGGAATGTCAGTGAAATGTTAATGACACCCCCAGATCAGTTCGCATATCGCAGTGCGATCTGCAAACTCGGATCGCATGGTGTGAACACCCATGCGATCCGATTCTGCTGTGGACCAAAAAAAGGGTCCCGTGCAAATTTGCGGCGGGTGCGGTGGGTGCGACGCAAATTCAGCCATACTATCTGTATGGCTGAACTCGAATCACACAGAGATCAGGTGTGATTTGCACTGCAGTGCGGTGCGAATCACATCAGTTCTCATAAACCGCTGCAATGTGAACCCAGCCTTAGTGACACTGGCAACAGGGGGTGATCACGGGGTTAAACCTTTATTGGGGGGGTTAGGGGGGTACCTTAGAACTAAAGGGGGCTAACCCTAACTGCCCTAACAGTTATTACAGTCACAAATGACACCAATGCAAAAAAAATAAAAAATATGCAATTGGTGTCACTGTGACTGGGGGGGCAGGGGTAATTGGGGGGGTGATCGGGGGGTGAAGGGGGGGTGTGAGTGTGCCTGGCATGTTCTACTGTGTAGTGTCGTGTTGGTGCAACTCACCGATCCTCTCTCCTCGGTGCTGGAACGAAAAATACCGACACGGAGGAGAGATTACATCACTTCCTCTGCCTGTGTTTACATTACAGGAGAGGAAGTGATGTCACGCCTCACTTCCATTCGTCAGGAGCGATCGCGAGGGGGTGGCCATGAACGAATGGCAGCCCCCTCATCCCGGATCGCTCCTGTATGGATACCGACCGCCGTTGGCACCGGGGGGGGCCCGATCGGGCCCCCCACCCGCGGGAAGGCAGGGACGTATATATACGCCCATATGCCTGCCCGTGCCATTCTGTCGACGTATATCGTCGTGCGGCGGTCGGCAAGTGGTTAATCTGTGCCACATTTTTTTTTTAAATCAAAATATATATTTTTTTGTTTTTTTTGATCATTTGTTTTTAAAATCAAAATATATATTTTTTTTTAAAAAATTTTTTAAATCAAAATATTATTTTGTTGGTTTTTTTTGGATCATTTTTTTTAGCTCAAAATATAATTTTTTTTGTTTTTTTTGATCATTTTTTTTTTATCAAAATATTTTTTTTTTGGTATTTTTTGGATCATTTTTTTAACTCAAAATATAATTTTTTTTTTTGTTTTTGTTTTTTTTAAATCAAAATAATTTTTTTTTGTTTTTTTGATAATTTTTTTAAAATCCAAATATTTTTTTTAGTTTTTTTGGGATCATTTTTTTTAACTCAAAATATAATTTTTTTTGTTTTTTTTTGTTCATTTTTTTTTAAATCAAAATTTTTTTTGTTTTTTTTGGGATCATTTTTTTTAACTCAAAATATAATTTGTTTTTGTTTGATTTTGATCATTTTTTTTTAAATCAAAATATATCTTTTTTTTTGATAATTTTTTTAGAAAAATCAAAATATATATATATATATATATATATATATATATATATATATATATGTATATATATATATATATATATATATATGTATATATATATATATATATATTTTTTTTTTATTAAAAGATTTTTAAAATAACAATAACATTGGAATAGGGGCATCGCCTCAACACCATGCAGCAGGAAATGAAGAAAATTATTTTTTTTTTAAAAAAGGGATTAGATTCTTCCCAAAATATCTAATGTTCTTCATTTCCTGCTGCATGATATTGAGGCGATTGCACATGGCATCAATCTCCCCATTCCATGCCATGATCTGGCTGATGAGCCTCTGTGCACTGTCTGTAGTGAAACCTTCAGGTTGTTGTTCCACAAACAGCACATCATCTAAAAATGGGATAAAAAACATGTATTTAGAAATATGCATATATATACATAGACATAGATTACGTGAAGCTGGGGTGTCAGACACTCACCTGGTGGAGTGTACACCCCTGTCACTTCCTCCACCTCTCTTTCCTCCACCTCCTCTTGATTTTTTGGGCTAATTTGCCATTCAGGCTGGTGAGGTTGGGGGTCCTGGTGGGGTTGGGGGTCCCGGCGGGGTTGGGGGTTCCAGTGAGGTTGGGGGTCCTGGCGGGGTTGGGGGTTCCGGTGAGGTTGGGGGTCCTGGCGGGGTTGGGGGTCCCAGCGGGGTTGGGGGTTCCGGTGAGGTTGGGGGTCCTGGCAGGGTTGGGGGTCCTGGCGGGGTTGGTGTCTGAGTCTTTTCTCCCCTATGAGAATGAAACAAAAGGTATACTTTAGCACACAGATATGAAACATTGCTTTGAGGTGGTGTACAATTGTCTGTTTATGAAGAGATCCAAGTTGAAGACATAATTAAATTTCCCTTTTAACCATACTGAAATACATTTCAAAGACAGCTAAACAATAATGTTATGAACTTTACTCATTACGTCAAATGATCCAGACCAAAACAGTCATAACCCTGGATCAGCTAATAACATTGTGCGCTAATGAACACCATACAAACGGTTTAACGGTTTGGTGAAAACATACGAATGGTATACGAATTCATACACGTTGCTATGTATAATGGGAACGTATGACAGGTACTTACTTTTTCGGAGCGCCTTCTTTTTTTTGAGGTACTGATCCGGCTCCCTCAATTTAATGTCGGAACCAGAGTTTCCTCAATTGGTCTTTAGACCTTCGCACCCCAAACTTCTCCTCCAGTCTTCACCACTCGAGTAAGGATTTGGTCCTTGACTAAATTGGGATGCAGATATGGGCCATGCTTCCCATCATAGTCCTCCCTCCTCATAATGTCCACCATCTCCACCATTTCTTCAAAGGCCATGTTGGTGGCCTTGAATCTCCTCCTACATCGGGATTCCTCCTCACTAGATGTCTGTCTCTCCGCCATGTTTACTCCCACTGCGCAACGAAGGGAGAAGGGGCGGGGAATATTACAGAAAAGGAATGTCAGGGGCGGGTGACGCGAGCGTAGTTTCGCGCATGCGCACTGTATGTTGAGCGTAATGCGCGGACTAGATCCGATCACAATATACGATGACACCCTATATGCAATCGAAAAATTAAAGGAATTAATTTTTTGGCTAAATATGTGTATGGAAAGTTTATCACATACATGTATGTGTATATAATTAAAATAGTCCGGACATGAATAAAGACGATTAAAGTCAATAGTACACGAACGTTAAATATTAATAAAGCATGGCAGAATCTGTAATGTCACAGCCCAACGTCATGACGTTCGGAGAGCGGAGGTTTGCCGTATACACCGTGTATAAAGCACAAACGTATGATGCAACGTAACATTCAGCATAGGCGGGAGACGAACGCAAGCTGAAGGTAGACCAGAAAGGAAGGTACGTTTCTAAAAATTTTCGCTATTGCTGGTACTGTTAAATGACTTTTAAACATTAATTAAAGTACATGGGCACGATAAAAACGTCCGTTTTGTTAAAACGTTCTTTTGCATTGATACATGTCCCCTGGGTCACAAAGTTTTTTTAGGACGATAGCTTGCATATTGTTGATTAAAATGATGACTTTGGAATTCTCACATAGGCTTTTAATAGGGTGTTTTGTGGGTTTATTACTTGTCACAAACAACCTAAATGGTTTGCTATTGGGTGATGTCAATGTTCAAGTCAAACTTATGTTCGGGTTGAACATACAGCCCGTCCCTACAGCTTAAATAAAGGCTCATATTTTGAGCAGCTTATGAGCTATACACCACCCATTATGGTTTGTTTTTTATTATGTTTTGCAGAGATCAAAATGGCAAAGTCAAGTTTAAATTCTCACGAATTCCTTAGCCAATTTATCGAAAAATACAGGGAGCTCACTTGTCTGTGGCAAGTCAAACATAAAGACTATTGCAATAAAAGCAAGAGGATAGCAGCAATTGAGCAACTGGTGGAATTGTCAAAAACTGTGTACACCAGAGCAACCTACAGTTTAATAAAGACAAAAATTGGGGGCCTCAGAAGCATGTATAACAGGGAACGAAAGAAGATCGAGGAATCCAAAAAGACTGGAGCAGCAGCTGAAGAGGTCTATGTTCCCAAGCTGTGGTATTTTAATAGCCTCCATTTTTTAAGGGATCAAACAGTACCACGTAGATCGCTCTCTACACTGCCCTCCGCATCAGCTGAGGCCACCGATACTGAGCCTGATCCTACACAGGATGAAGAGGAGGAGGAGCTCAGCTTGACTCAGGTATAGCATTGTTTAAAAGCTTGGCTAAAAAAACTTTTTTTTTCATATATATATATATATATATATATATATATATATATATATATATATATATATATTTATGGTCGAAGCCCTATGTCCGATACGTATCTGAGCAATACAAGTCTATGATAAGATACCCTACATGAAATGGACCTGAAAGTGTGCCCTGGTCTAATGGACGGTATACCAAAATAAGGGGGCAAAAACACTTAGGTAGGGGTAAGAGATATTTATTGTTTTCAGCTTTATCTTACTGAGCCAGTTGGGAGAATGCCCGAGACATTTCTACCTGTGGGTTAGGGATGTATCGAGAGAGGCAGGCCGATTTCCACCTGCCCAATCTTTTGATGACGTGGTCCGGGACCCCGTGCCGGGATGCAGATGAAGCTGCTCCGATGCGGAAGGAATGACCGGAGTACTCACCGGGATTGAGGAGCAAATTGCGGAGAAGAACCCTTACATGCTTGATGAACTGGTGGTTCGTTAGTGGTTTGACCGGGAAGGGCAACAGAGGACAAGAGTCCGGGAGCTCGGGTAGAAGAGAGAGCAACTGTGAAAGTACAGCGACCGGGCACCAGGCGTTGCTGGTTTTGTAGAGGTGGATATCTACGCCGGTGCCTGCTTGCTGAGTCTTGGTAACCGGGAGGTGGAGAATGAAGTGGTCCTGGTGACGGATCAGATGACGTCTGCGAAGGACTGGACTGCGTGTGTTGTTATCGGTGAATTCGCTGGGTCGTAGAAAGCCGTAGTAGGCTAGATAAATGGCCGCCTGTATGACCATACTGGGGAGAATACCGAAGGGGTAGCTGATAAGCATGTTGGACATGTCCCTGAAGATGGAACTGGTGATGGGGAGCCGCTTGACCTTGTGTGGTGGTTGCTGTTTCTGAATGCCGCGCAGGACGGCTCGGATAGCGTGAGATGAGAAGATGGACGGTTTGGTAGGATCCTGTAATGAGAGGTAGTGCTGTATGCCAGCTAAGTATAACCGGATGGTGTTGAAGGACAAGGCCAGTTGACTATGGCAGTACGAGGTGAAGGCTAGTATATGCCTGGCATCAGTTGGGGGTGCCTACTGAGGAGGCAACCAGAAATGTATTGAACGCTTTCCAGGCTACCTGGTAGGCTTTCAAAGTGTTGTCTGCGAGTGATTGGTTGATGAGCCGAGTGGCTCCGTGTAGATGCGGCTCTAGTCCAGGGTCAACTGAGACCAGTGTGGGATAGGCGCTGACACCGTATCTGCTCCGGGAACCTGCCGGAAGAAGGACAGGAAATTAAAACGGGACAGTGCGTCAGTGGCAAGGTTGTGCTTTCCAGGGATAAACGTGCAGTACACATTAAACTGATGTCGCAGAGACAGCTGCACCAGCCTGCGAAGGAAGGACATCACGGAGAGAGACTTAGACCTGCCTTTGTTGAAAATTTCGGCCGTGGCCTGGTTATCGGTGGTAAAACCTACGGTTTGTCCTGTCCAGGTATGACCCCAGAGCTGGGCGGCTGCTACAATGGGGTAGAGCTCGAAAAGGGATGAAGACTGACTAAATCCAGGGATCAAGAGAATTTGAGAAGGCCAGGGTCCGGCAAACCAATGGTGGCCAAAAATAGCCGCAAATTCTGTGGAGGCTGCGGCATCTGTTACTACCTGTGGTGAGAGAGGTGAGATGGACGGGATGAACAGGGAGATACCGTTCCAGGAGGACAAGAACTCGTCCCACATTGCTAAGTCTGCTACAGCTGCGACATCCAGGCTAAGGACCTGGTCCGGGTCTTGTGCCTGAGAAAAGCAGACCAACAGGCGCGAGATAAAGGAGCGACCTTGTGGGATAATTCGCATGGCAAAGTTCAGCATGCCTAGTAGCGCCTGTAGCTGCCTCTTTGTACATCCTCTGGTGCAGGTGAATTCGTGGAGGACTGCCCTGATGCGGGTCAGTTTGTCGTAGGGCAGGCTGGCCTGCATGGCCCTGGTGTCGAGATTGACTCCGAGGAAGGTGATAAATTGTGCGGGCCTGTCAACCTTATGTTCGGCGATGGGGACGTTGAGATTCCCAAAGACGGTCCTTAACTTACCAAGGTCCCTTGGAGGTACGCCTGGCTGTTCAATCAATAGAAAGTCATCCAGGTAATGGATAACTTGCTGACAAGAGGCCTTGTGCCGAAGGATCCAAGCAAGAGCCTGTGCGAACGCGTCGAACAGCCAGGGGCTGCTCTTGGAGCCAAATGTTAACTTAGTGGCGAAATAATATTGATCTCTCCATTTAATGCCGTGCCAGCACCAGAGGGATGGGTGAATAGGCAACAGTTTGAAGGCATCGGATATGTCGGCTTTGGACAGCCACGCACCTGTGCCTACTTCAAGGATGGCCTGGATTGCCATGTCCACGGAGGCATATTTTAATGAAAATTCTTCTGAAGGAATCAGGGAATTTAGGCTGGGAATGTGGGAAGAACGAGGCGCAGACAGGTCGTACACCAAACGATTTTTATTAGAAAACTTGTCCTTGACAAGTCCAATAGGGCTAACTCTCCACATATTGAAGGGGGGCTGTGTGAAGGGGCCTATGACGAAGCCTCTTTCCACCTCGGTATGCAGCAACTGATCAATGGCCTTTTTGTCGGAAGCTGCTGAGCGGAGGTTTCCGCACTCGTAGGTTGTGTGGGGCAAGGAGATGAGGCCGGTATGGAAGCCTGTAGTGAAGCCACTGATGAGGAAAGTGGCTAGTGAAGGAGTGGGGTGCATGGAGAGGTAGAAGCCCAGGCATAGGACGTCTATGCGGCTCAGTCATGAGCCCTTGCAAGTTTTAACCTCACATAGATTTCTGGGGTGCGCTCTGTGACATATGACACAGACGTGCAATAGGCGGCACTGGCTAAAATTACATGAGCCGTAGTTATAATTATTACAAATGGCCGCACCCCCCATGGTTTGGACCGAACGCCCAAACTTGTCCACTTGTGTTTTCGGTGTAGGGCCTGATGGGCCTTGGCCTGTGCCGGAGGTGGAGGGGAACTCTACCGGGCGGCTAGCCGTGACGTTGGCGCACCAGGGGGCGGTATGGGTGGAGGACTGGCAGATGGCACACAGAGGTGAACGAAGGCCGGCGAAATGCCGGCAGAACAATTCGGTGTCCATCAGGCTCCAGTCCGTGGGTGATTGGAACTGTGCCAGTTTAGCGGCTACTTTGGCGGAAACGGAGCGATGGTAATCATAGAAGGCGAAGCCTCCGTATTTGTAACCTAGGTCCACCACTGTGTGGAGGTACAAGTCCAGCTCTTCCCTTCTGGCGGGGGATGCTGAACAAATGACGTCCCGAAGCATCCCAAAAGCTAGGGCAAACTGTGGGATGGAAAGTTTGCGGTTCAGCCTGGGATCCTTGGCTTTGAGGACTACAGAGACATCTCCCCATGTGTAGGCCTTGTTCTCAGCAAGGTCGTGGACTGAGATAAGCAGGGAGGCAAGGTTGATATCCTTGCCGTCCAAGATGTCCTTCCTTATGCCGGCCGGCACCAGATGTGCTGGGTGGACAACGGGACATGTCCCTGCGTTACCTGTCGACAGTGGTAGCGGGACTGTAACTGGAACAGGGGCGGCTGTGGCTGGGTGAGCCTCTAGAAGCGTCACTCTGGTCTGGACGTCCGTGACCGTGTTGTTTAAGGACGACACCATTGAGTGCAGCTGAGAAATAGCCGCTGAGATTGACTGAAGAGAAGCCTGAGGTGGGGTACTGGGCCCGGCTGTAGCCGGAGGGGTGGAGAGGAGCCTGAAAAGCTCTGCCTTCCTAGCGGTAGCGGGGAAGGGAATGCCCTTGCGTCTCAGCTCTGCCGTCAGCCTGGGGATAGTCCAACCCCTGTAGGACTGTACGCTGTCGCTCACTGAAGGCGGGCGAGGAGACAAGGGGGCGGTAAAGTCTTCGCTGCCGACTTGGGACATGGCTCCAGGTGAATCGTGCCCTAGGAGTGATGTCCTATCTCTCTGGGGACGAAGGATGGACGACCGGAACCTATAGAGGGTGACATAAGTCAAGACTGTTTCTCTATTTTATCAAGTGAATCCACCTGTTGCTGAGTGCCAAGGCGGGAGCGAATGCGTATATATATATATATATATATATATATATATATATATATATATTGTCACGGCCTTCATATATATATATATAAGTATGCCAGCATGGTTGCTGTCGCATTTTTACGCCTTCCCCTCTCTCTCTCTCTTTTTTTTTTTTTTTTACCTGGGAAGATAACGTCCAAGCTGGTGCAGGGTGGACCTACTGAACTTGACTGACCTGGAGAGAGAAATAACAGATGACAAACTGGTGAGGAGCCTAACAAGTAAACTGAAGAGTGACGCGAACGGTTGGCTAATACGAGCGAGGTGCACCGGTGAGTAGACAGTTTCGTCGTAATTCCTTTCATTATCACCACCATTTGTTCTTCATTTTCCCCCCTTTTTTTTTCTTTTTTTTTGCTGTCCCAATCCGACGTATCATTTGCATGAAGGATGGGATGACCTGTGTCCAAATGCGGGAGCGTAAATAAGTGCTGGATTTGTGACCGTACAATAAGGCAACCTGTGGAGAAAGTGAAATGTGGCCGTTCCCTCTGGGGCACGCCGAACCGAATCGATGCATCACGGATGCTACTGGATTCGAGTCGGAGCGCTGTAAGTGACAGTAAAATGAAGTATGATTGCCATGACAGAGGCACGAAATGGTCGTGTCGCAAGTGCGACTGACAACAAAGCGGACTCTGGAGCATGTACTGAAATGTGGGCAATAACCTGGGGCGAACCGGAACGAATCGGTGCATGCGAAGGTGCGACTGGATTCGAACCGGAGCGCGGAGCATGACAGTGAAATGAAATGAACAACTTCTGTCATGACAGAGGACTGGATCGGCCGGCCCCGAACTGAGACTGGAACCGAACCGGTCTCTGGAGCATGCACTGAAATGAGGCTGAAAAAATACCTGGTGCCGTCCGGACGAATCGATGCACAGGGATGCAACCGGATTCGAACCGAACGCACTACGTGACAATGAAATGTTTCCCATGATAGAGCTACGAATCGGAGAGGACGCAGCCTGCGACCGTCAACGAGCGGGCTCTAGAGCATGTACTGAAATGAGGCCAACGCAACTGGGACACGTCGATCGAACCTGTGCGTTTGAGAAATGCGACTGGTTTCGATTCGAAACGTAATAGGTGACAGTGAAATGATTCCCATGACAGAGACCTGGATCGATTAGCAATGAGCGGGCTCTGGAGCATGTACCGAAATGAGGCCGAGCAACTGGGGCACACCGGAACGAATCGGCGCATTTGCGACTGGATTCGAATTGGAGCGCAGTGAGTGACAGAAATGAGTGAAATGATGAAATGACCTACGTGAGCCAGCTGTGGCAGAGGTACGAATCGTTGTGCCGTGTGATGCGACTGGCAACGATTTGTCTGTGGAACACGGTGATGAGGCAGACAACACAACAAAGTTACGAAAACAGTGCAGTTTTTTCTTCGAGCAATTCCTACGGAAATGAGGCCCGTGAAATGAAGGGCGCTGTGAAAATGGTGCGTTTTGAGTGATAAACGACCCGGTTTCGTAACGAATGACTCGAGATATTTCAAGTTTTAACGATACTCAAAAATAAAAATGTTTCTTAGTAAAGGAAGGTCAATCGAGACCCTTACCTGCGGCAGTCGAGCCAGAGACGTTGTACAAAACACGAACGGGAACGAAAACCACGAGACTTCTAGTAGAGAGAAGTTATCCGAACGGCAACGAAACTCGAGTAGTCGGCCTAGTGACGTAGTATTGCACACAGGAAACCGACAAAGACCACAGGCGAGTGGGCTGGTTAAATACCCCCCGGGCTCCTCCCAAAAAAAATTAAGGGCACCATACTGGCCTTCTTACATGTATGTGTGTGTGTGTGTGTGTTTGTATGTATATGTGTATATGTGGCCAAATGTAGTAAAGTGTATATGTGTGTATGTTGTTAATTAGATGCTAGTATGCCTAAAATAATTAGTTGTCTTAAAAAAGTGAGTTCCATATCAATAGACAAGTAGTGGCCAAAAAGGATTTGGACAAGAATGATAAATGCTGGAGTCATATTGATAGTCTTTGCTAATTGGACACATACCAAATTAAAAAAGTCATGATCTGAAAAGTGTTTGTGATGGATGACCAAACATTAAAATTATGTTTTTTCACACATAGGAACTTTTGAGCCAAGGCCCAGTAGCCAGACAACAGAGTGCAGAATCCCTCCCCTGCGTCCTCCCAAAAAAAGAGCCAAGAAGAGCCACCACCTGGATGAGGCCACAGCTGACTTCCTAAGTAGGGCTACTTCCGTCATCACCACAGCACCCGATAGTGCTGAAGGGTTTGGCTGTTTTACAGCTAATAAACTCAGAGAAATTGATCCAGATCAAAGGGAGCTATGTGAGGGTATCATAATCCAGCTCTTCAGCAAGGCCAGGAAACGTGAGCTAAACAACAAATCTCATGTGTGTAATTTGGACCACACACCTTTACGTCCTCCACAACAAGCCTACCCACCTCAGCAAGCCTACCCACCTCAGCAAACCTACCCACCTCAGCAAACCTACCCCCCCCAGCAAGCCCACCCACCTCAGCAGCATAGTGGTCAGTGGCAAAATCAGCCCCAGTATGCACAACAAGGCCAGTGGTCTGGGGAGTTTAGAGGCTTCTGATTTAATAGGCTATAGTTTTGGTTTTCGGTGTATCATTTGCTCTTTTGGTTTATAATTTTTCGAATTTGATTTATGTTGTGAATGCACAATAAAAATAAATGGCCAAAAAAATAATTGTTTTTTGATATCATTAGCACACAAGTCCTATGTAAAATATGTTTGTTAGTACTTCGTCAGTATCACCAGCAAATCATATTTATTATTATTAAGCCAATAAAAATTAAGACAATGTACGCTGCATTTAGAAAATTCTAAATTTGACACGTCACGAATGTGCTAACTAAATTACGAACGCTAGTTTTACAAGACGGACCTCTTCATGCTGGTCCTTACTTTCGAGCATGCGTGTTTGTACTTCGGACTAAAGTCCGATGGTTTTGTGTACACACGATCGGACTTTGCTCCATCGGACTTCTGTTGTCAAAAAGTTTGTCCGTTCGCACAGCCAACAAAAGTCCGATGAAACCGGAAAAAGTTTGTCTGATAGAGCGTACACATGGTCGGATGTTGCTCCAAAACAGCTAATTTGCATGTTTGTTGTCAAAAAGTCCGATCGTGTGTACGGGCCTTTAGGGTGACTTGTGTTCATCCCGTGTGGTAAAACATAGGTCACCGAAAATGCGTGAACAGGGCCAAAGTAAATTGGGGCAGAACCTGTTGGCAGTGACATCATCACGCACAGCCGCAATCCAGAGTACCCTACCGAGCAGTGAGATACTTGATGCTGGATTGTTCTATTTGACTGGAAGTGCAACAGCTTTTAATAAAGAAAAAGTTTTATAGGATAATGCACTATAGAGATTTTTTTTTCTTAATGCATATCCAAATCATGATTCCGATGGTTTAAATACACCAAGCACTAAGTGGTTGGCATGTGTACTGATTTCATCACTGGATCTGTGAGCATTTGAAAGTCCGTGTGGTGGTTACCATTGAGGGAATTTGGGTCTGTTATATTTGGGTCTCTGGCTCTGGTAAGTGTTTTGAGTGCCAACATGGTGGGTCAGAATGCACTGAAGTGGCTATAAAGAGTCAGCAGTGGATTGGTGGATTAAACAAAGCTTGATGAACTGTTCAATAGTATTATTTATTGCACAGTCAAGTTATTGCAGTAACAACTGTGAGTGTTTTCACAAGTTATGTTGAACTTCTCTTCTCGAATGAATAATTTTTATCAATTTTGCACATTATGTTGTCATGAAATCTATTTATTATTTATTGCATATTTATTAATTTATTGGTTTTGGATAGTATATTAGAATTTTTCATCATCATTACCACATTAGATGAGATAGCGCACCTAATTTACTTATTATTTACTTACTTATTTACTATAGGGTATTTTGTGTGTTCCTTTGAAATAAAAAGATAATTCAATTTTTTGTTCAGTTTATATTGCACTAAGCGCAGAAATTACATTTTAAGGGCCAACGTATTGCCTTTGGATTACCATAACAGCCAGTCTACAAACATTTTTCAGACGAGGAGGTCAACAATGACAACCACTGCATTTTTAGTTGAATTGATTACATTAAGTTTATTTTAACAGCACCTCATTTTAAAAGAATATATTTTTTTAAATTTCATCACACTTCTCCTAAAAAAAGATTGTGAAAATATGTACAATTTGTAAATTTCTTTATCCATAGAGGAATGATGTTTAGTTGAAGACAATGGCTTAATGGGGTATGATATGACTGGCATACATGTAATACAATTATTTTGTATATTAATATGTATAATATCAAGAAGAAGAGAATGGATACCAAAATGATATACATATTTATAATATATATATATATATATATATATATATATATATATATATATATATATATATATATACACACACGCACACACACACACACACACATATATATATATATATATATAATATGTGTGTATGTGTATATATATATATATATATATATATATATATATATATATATATATATTATAAATATGTATATCATTTTGGTATCCATTCTCTTCTTCTTGATTTCCTTGCCCACCAACTGACTAGCCTACAGCAATGCCTGACTATGGCGTTTCCTATGTTGCGAATCAGCCATTAAGCCTTTTTCCAAATATACTTATTCAAAAGGCATCTACTATAGCTGGAAAGGTTGTAAATCAATTCAAGATTATATTATGTATCTTAAACATTTTGTCTGTCTTCCATGACATCTGCTTTTTTTTATTAAATTAAAAGCATGGGTTTGTAGAGACATCTACTGGACTAATACGGTAACTGGATTATAATAAAAGTTGGTTTTCAGTTACAGTATGGGTAAAATTGGAATTTAGCAAACATAACACAATTCTGAAGCCCAATACAAAAATAAATTGTCAAATTTGTGAACCGTTACCCCTAATTTTGCACTTGTGATATCTTTTACAGTTTTGGGAACATAAAAAATAAGAATATGAGCCGTGTGACACCTGATTGGCAGAACAGAGGAATTGGCTAAAAGCAGCAACAATTTTTACTAGGATGACCAACAATTTGGAGCATTTAACATGTATGTAAACCCTAACAATGAACTGCTCCTATTTATTCTATTTTTCCTTTGTTAAATATACCATCAAAAGCATTTTGTTATATCTGTTTGAAAGGTGCATACAAAAAAACGTACTGATTCTTACAGAAATCTTTGTGAATACTTGATAGCTTCCTCGACACTTTGCCTGCGCTTCATTTTTATCAGTTAATAATATTCCCAACTTTATATGGACTATAAACACTTCCACTATGTCTCAGAGCAGTGATGGCGAACCTTGGCGCCCCAGATGTTTTGGGGTGCCAAGGTTCGCCATTACTTTCTCAGAGAACAGGAGTAGTTCTGTAGTCCTAACATACAGTACATATTGTCCTAGTATTGCAACATTGATCCACCATTAATAACAGTACCGTGAGTGTGCTTTGCCTTCATAGGACAGGAAAAGTATACTTGCAGTGGCAGGATTATCATGTGGGAAAAAAATAAATAAAAATAAGCCAGAAAAAGAAAAGAAAACCAATACAGACTAAGGACTGTGTTCAGGTCTGTCAAACTTAAAGGCATCATTTACACTTTAATGTTGGGGGGGGGGGGGGGTACAGTAAAAACACGTGACAGCAGAGTGGGGCCATGAGACTTTGTAATGCAGTGCAACAAAAATTATCCCTATTCAACTGGTAGTGTACTCATTAGTACAGCGAGTACTAGCGGTAGTGTACTCATTAGTACAGCGAGTTCTAGCGGTAGTGTACTCATTAGTACAGCGAGCTCCTCCTAAGCTCCCTCGTTTTTTTTTCCTTCAGCCCGCTGGGTTGAACTAAAAAAAACTCATGAGCCAGGCTTTAGATCTCATTCATATTCTAAATGGCCATGGAATGGCAAATATACCATGAATAGCTACAGCCAGGATCCCAGATGTTCCAATTTTTGTCAGCTGCTCAGCCTGTTCACCTGAGTGATGGGCTGAAAAGAGCTACTGCTGTGAACATGCATCTGTACATCCAGTGGTTAAGCTCCAGGGCACAAAGCAAATCATATATGGCGGTGTAGGCTGGCAGGAACCCGGGCTGAGGTCTCTCCCATCACTACTACATTACCACAGGACTCTGTGGATGTGCGGCACCAGGGATTTTTTTTCTCTCTTCTTTTCAGTGACTACAGGAGCTGAGATGAGCTCCATCCCTTTCCGGCACTCCTGCAGCACATTTGGTATCATCTACATTGCTCCCCACATCGGTTGAGCCTGAGCGACACACTAACAAACCGTGGGTCACAGTGGTTACCTGCTGTTAGGGACAAATGTCTGACCCTGGATGCAGAGAGATTTTATCCAAGGGCAAAAAAACGTATCCCTACCTGCAGGTAACCACTGGATGTGCAGGTACATGTGGATACATGTTTATAGCAGCAGACAGCCTTGGCTCTTTTCAGCCATCACTCAGGTGTACAGGCTGAGCAGAGATTGGAACATCTGAGATCCCGGGTGCAGGTATTTGCAGTACACTTGCTGCACCATGGTCATAGTTGAGCAGGTGCAAGGGGCAACATATTGTGGTGGGCAGTAAATTCAGTGATTTATTTAAACCTTACAAAAATGTGTTCTAAGAAATTTTATGAAATGTTTTAAGAGATGAAAAAATAAAAAATATTTTGCACTGCCTACCACAGGATGGTGCCCTTTGCACCTGGTCAATATGGTTGGCTTTTATTCAGTCTTCAGGGTACGGGGTTCCCCTTAATATCCGTACAAGACCCAAAGGGGCTGGTAATGGGAAGGGGGGTGGGGCTACCCATGCCATTTTTCTCTATGATTTTCATCCGTATTGCCGGAACCAGATATCACATTAAAACCGCAAGCAGTTTTAAAACTTTTTTTTCCGTTAAATGTCATTTTTTGCAGGGACTGTTCTAAACACGGGGAACACGTGGCACTTCACATGCATACTATAGACACTCCCAGGCACAATATTTAAAGGAATATTTCACTTTTTTTTTCACTTTAATCGTCATTAACCACTTCCCGACCGGCGCACGCGATGTACGTCGGCAGAATGGCACGGGCAGGCATATTGGTGTACAGGTACGTCCATTTTAAAATGCCGCCCTGCCATCGCGTGCACGTGCGTGTGCCGGTCGGGACCCCCGTGAGTCCGGTCGCGGGTCCCGTGGACTCGATCTCCGCGGGGACACCCGCGATCGTCTCACGGGGCGGCTGAATGAGGAGATGCCGTTGTAAACAGCATCTCCCCGTTCTGCCTAGCAACAAGTGACACTGATCTCTGCTCCATGTGATTGGAGCAGAGATCAGTGTTCACTAACACAAAGCCCAGCCCCCCACAGTTAGTAACACGCCCCTAGGAACACTTAACCCCTACACTGCCACCCCCGGTTAACCCCTTCGCTGCCAGTGTCATTTACACAGGAATCAATGCATTTGTATAGCATTGATTGCTGTATAAATGACAATGGTCCCAAAAATGTGTCAAAAATGTCCGATGTGTCCACCATAATGTCGCAGTCACAATAAAAATCGGTGATCGCCGCCATTACTAGTAAAAAAAAAAAAATTATTAATAAAAATGCCATAAAACTATCCCCTATTTTATAAACGCTATAACATTTGCGCAAACCAATCAATAATCGCTTATTGTGATTTTTTTTTACCAAATATATGTAGAAGAATACGTATCGGCCTAAACTGAGGGAAAAAAATGTTTTTTTTTAATATTTTTGGGGGGATATTTATTATAACAAAAAGTAAAAAATAATGCGTTTATTTCAAAATTATCGATCTATTTTTGTTTATAGCGCAAAAAATAAAAACCGCAGAGGTGATCAAATACCACCAAAAGAAATCTCTATTTGTGGGAAAAAAAGGATGTCAATTTTGTCTTTGTCTGAGAGCCACGTCGTACGACTGCGCAATTGTCAGTTAAATCGACGCAGTGCCGAATCGGTTAAAATCAGTGCTCCTGAAAAAACGGCCGTTTAAAAAAAAAATTTGCCATTGACCCATGTCCCCTGGGGCAGGAGCCGGTTCCCCAAACCCTTTTTAGGACAATATCTTGCATATTAGACATTAAAATTAGCACTTTTTATTTTGAACGTTCCAGTCCCAGAGATTTCAATGGGGTTTCGGTCCGTTTCGAAAGTTCTGGTGCGAACCGAACCGGGGGTTTTCGGCTCATCCCTAGTGCCCACCAAATGCAGCCTACCAGTGCCCACCAAATGCAGTCTACCAGTGTGCACCAAATGCAGCCTTATCAGTGCCCATCAATTACAGCCTACTAGTGCCCCTGGATTACAGAGAGCGGCGTCAGAGCTTGGATTTGAATCTCCCAGGCAGCCGCTGTAACAAAGTCCCCTCCAAGGCCAGCTCGCTGCTCTTATGATACACTTTACACTGATTAAATTTCACTTTATTGGAATAGTGTTCTGTCTATTACAGGAGGCCGATCTAGCAGGTGGGACTTTGTCACAGCGCCGCCGGGGATTTCAAACGAAAGCTCCATAGGGCATGTGTGACATACACAAGGAGAGGAGAACAGCCGTCTTTAATATTGATTGGACCCTGGGCAAATCTTTTCTTGGGCCCTCCTACCCCCATGCAATTTTACCACTCCAACAGCTCCAAAAATCAAATAAACACTTAGACTTATGTAAAAAAAAACGTAATAATGTAAACATAAAGAACTGACTGTAAACACACTCACTAATTGGTCCAGGCTCACTAAATGGTTGCTAGAGGTTACTGCAGATTATTACCACTCACTGATTGGTTGCTATCTGTTACTGCACATTATTACTGCTCACTGATTGGTTGCTAGAAGTTACTGATTTTCGTTACTGCTCACTGACTGGTTGACGTATGTCATTACCACTCACTGATTGGTTGCAAGAACTTACTGCACATCATTATTGCTCACTGATTGGTTGCTAGATATTACACCTGGTCACTACTGTTCACTGATTGGTTGCTAGAGGTTACTGCAGATTATTACCACTCACTGATTGATTGCTATTGGTTACTATGCATCATTACCACATACTTATTGGGTGCTAGAGATTACAGCACATCATTGCAACTCACCGATTGGCTGCTGAAGGTTACAGCACATCATCTGCTCACTGCCTGCACACCATAGCCTGGGGAGGTGAGGAGACCCACCAATAGATAGAAAATTCTAGAACTTATTTGCAATGAGCAGCCCTCTGCTCCCCCAACACTGGCTGCGGCCACCCTGGTGTCTGAGCCAAGTCACTGCTCTCTTTGGCTGTTTTTTTTTTTTTCGGAAAAAACTGCTTTATTAAGTGTATGCAATGTACAAACACATTTTACGGCAAACATTCGTACATATGTATTACAGCAATGGAACAACAATAACACATACTACATTTTATATCATTCGCTTTACCCAAGCAACCTCTTATTCCGCAGTGCAGCAGGGGACATTGTAGCCGTTAACTCGTTCCTTCACCCACTCCCCAGCCCGCCCTCCTCCCAAACAGGTCTTTCCCGTGTTCAATAGCCCTCAACCAGGTAATCCAAATGGTTCTATACATGCATCTCTACTTATACCCTTCTCATGCACAGGTTTCCCCATCTCCCAGCCATCTATCCCAGACTTTGGAAAATTTTTGTACACACCCCCTATGTTGATATATTAGTTTTTTAAATGGTAGAGTATTATTTATATCTCTTTTCCAGTCACCAACAGTTGGGGGGGGAGCTCCTCATCCACACTCGAGCTATGGCCCTCCTGGCCGCAAACAGGGTTTCATGTAGAAACGTAGCCTGATGTCTGTCAATTTCAGAGTCTGGCAAGAGTCCCAGAATACACATTTTTGGGTCCGGAGTCACTGGCGAGCCCATTACATCATGCAGGAATTGAATCACTTGCAACCAATATGGTCGTAGGGTGCCACATTCCCATATTAAGTGAAAGAATGTACCAGCGTCATGGCCACATGCGGGACAATTAGGTGAGTGATTTGGTCTGAATTTGGCCAGTCTCTGGGGCGTCAGGTATGCTCGGTGTATAATATATAGTTGCGTTAACCTATCCGAGAGCCTGGGTGACATCTTCGACACGCTGTCCAGGATTTCATCCCAGTCATCGTCCGCAATGTCACCCAGGTCTACCTCCCATTCCGCCTTAGCTTTCCAGATTACCGCTACCGCCTTGGGCAGACGGAGCGTAGAGTATAGATTGGAGATTAGCTTTTTAGAGTCAGCGTCAAGGATTATGTCAATGATCGGAGGCCGGGTTAAGGAGGGCTCCATGCGCCGAAATTGGGTTCTGAGTGCATGACGCATTTGGAGATAGCTAAAGCAGAGCCGATGCGGCAGTGCAATTTCCTCCTGAAGGGAGCGAAACGGTTTGGGTCCCAGTTCCGTCATAACTTGGTGGAGATATATCACCCCATAAGAGGCCCACAGTCCCGCATCTGGCAATCGCTGCAGCTTTGCCAAATAACTATTAGCCCAGAGCGGTGTGTGTGAGTGCACATGCCCCATGTGTAATTTCCTTAAGGCCGTTTCCCAGGTTTTTTGGTGGTGTGCGAGCATGCCTTCATTATACCTGTTGGTCCTCCTGTGTATCTGGCCTCCCCTGAAAATTGCCTGTAGTGGAGTAACTAAGGGATTTCCCGGACTACCCCCCACCAGGGCTCGATACCTAGGTGCCTCTATTGTGTGGAGATAATGTAAGTGGGACAGTTGTGCCGCAAGGTAATATTCCTGCAGATCGGGAAGTGAGGCTCCCCCCATATTGGTGGGGTTTTTAAGAGTTATCCAGGCCAATTTGTGTCGTCCATGCCCCCAAACAAATGTGTTTATTATCTCCATTTTTTTGAATATTCTAAGTGGAATGCGCAAAGGAGCGTGCCAGACCATGTATAAAATTTTGGGCAAGAGCACCATTTTCACTAGGTTAATCCTGCCCATTACCCCGAGTGGCAATTTGGCCCAGTTCTGCGTTTTAAGTTTAATCAGCGTGAATAGAGGCTCTATATTGTAAGCACAGTAGTCCCTCAGATCCCTGGTGACCTGCACCCCCAAGTACTTAATTACCTCCACCCTGGTCAATGGAAGTTCCGGGATATTCTGAGGTGGTGGGAAATGGTCTATTGGGAGAATTTGGGACTTGTCCCAGTTCATGCGGAGCCCCGAATAGTCATCCATTCGTTCAATAATAGTCAGTGCTGCCTGAAGCGACGGCCCCTGATCTGCCAGATACAGTAGTGTGTCATCTGCATATAGTCCTATTTTGTCCAGGGTGTTGCCAACGCGCAGACCCTCTATGTCCGGGGACGCCCTAATCCTTATAGCTAACGGCTCCGCTGCCAAGGCATACAGAAGAGGGGACAGGGGGAACCCCTGTCTAGTTCCCCTCTCTAGGGGAAATTGCTCCGATAGCCTGCCATTAACAAAGACTCTGGCTTTTGGCGATTGGTAAAGGATGCGCACCCACTTTCGGAAGTTAGGTCCAAACCCATAGCACTTCAGGCACTCCAATAAATAGGGCCATTCTACTGAGTCAAATGCCTTTGCTGTATCTAAGGCAACTATGACTTGCGATCCCGAATTATCATGGCTTGCCTGAATGTTCATGAACAATCGTCTAATATTCATGGCAGTATTCTTCCCCGGCATAAACCCGGTTTGGTCTGGGTGTATGAGGGAGAGTATAACTCGATTCAGTCTAGTGGCCAAGACCTTCGCCAGAATCTTGATATCCACTTGTAAGAGGGAGATAGGTCTATAAGATCCTGGGAAGTCAGGGTCTTTCCCTGGTTTGGGGAGCACTATAATTTGCGCCTCCCGCATGGACGGGGGCAAGGTCTCATCACTAAATATATTGTGGTAGAGCTTCGTCAAGTTAGGGGTAAGGACTTCTGAAAAGGTCGAATAAAATTCTAGGGGTAAGCCATCCAGCCCTGGGGCCTTGGACTTAGCCAGCTGCGACACCGCCTCAGCCACCTCCTCGTCATTTATGGGGGCTTCCAGCATTCTAATTTGATCAACATTAAGCCTTGGGAAATCTATGGTGTGCAGTTCTTCCTGTATGTCCTGGTTTGTGCATGTGAGGTGAGTTTTATACAGTTCCCGGTAGAAGTCCCCGAACATTTCTGCCACCGAGGCTGGGTCCGTGACCCTCTCACCCCGGGACGTCAGCAAGGATACAACCACCGGGGGTCTGTCATTCAGGTTCGTAAGATATGCCAGCAGTTTTCCGGCTCTCTCCCCGTGTTCATACACCCGTTGCCTACTGAAAAATATGTGTTGTTTAGCTTTTTCCAGAAGCAACTGGGAGACCAGTCTAGATTGCATCTTAACCTGTCGCAAATTGTCAACGGTAGGGTCAGTATTGTATGTCAGTTCCAACTCCTGCAGTCTGGACGTCAAGAGCTGCGCGGCAAGGCCAGCCGACCATTTGAGCCGGTCGATTTTCCTGGACAGCAGCCCACGGGCGTGTTCTTTGAACCCATCCCAGTCCGACGGGGTAGTATAGTTGGTACCAGACTCACATAGTATATGGCGTATCGTGTGTGGATGTTGATGGCGCCAAACATCTGTCAACGCAAATTCTGACACCAGCTTGCCGAACCGGGTAAGAGTTTGACCGTCCACCTGTTGAGTCTCCCCCCCCCCCCGGTAGGTCCAGCACCAGATGCATGGTTATGTTGAAGTCCCCCATCCACACCGCCGGCACCGAGGGGTTCTGTGCCATAAACGCCAACCCCCTCGTGATCACCTCGAATGTAAATGGGGTAGGAACATAACAAGCCAGAATTAGAAGCGGGCTCCCTCCCACCAGGGCGTGCATAAACACAAACCTGCCCTGCTGGTCTGATTCCATTGCTATTAGTTCAAAAGGGGTCCTCTCAGCTACCAGTACCGAGACTCCCCTGGACTGGCTAGTGTGGGTGCTGTGAAACACCCAACCCACCCAGGGTCATCTCAGGGCCGCCTGGAGGCGTCCTGTGATATGTGTCTCCACCAGGGCTGTGATATCAGCCTTTTGCGTCTTGAGGAAGTTCAGGGCTGCGGTTCTTTTAATCTTATTACATAGCCCCCTTACATTCCAAGTCATAAACTTCACGGATGCCATATTCCTTTCTGAAAAAGATAGAGGCGGCCGAAGCAGTAGCCAGGCAGTCTACCCGGGAGTAGGGCAAAACGCTCACCACTCCCCAGTCTTACATGCCAATGGCCCGATCCCCCACCCACAAGTAGTTTGCACAGTAACCAGCATACAATAAAGCGGTGTTTTTCTTGAAAAGTATAACAGAACAGTTGAACCATTCCTCTCCCACCCAGCTCTACACCTTCCCCAACATGGTGAAAGCATTCCTTCCCCAACCGTAACCCCGGCACACATCTTCCAGTTTGGCAACATAACTGGAGGTACAGCATATAGAACATTACTGTGTTAGTCACACCAGGGTAAGAACAGTCCTCAGGAGGCACCTTTACACACTGACAGGCAGTGGAGCCCCGCGGTGCGGCAGGGTCTAGTAAAACTTGTAGGCCCACTGCATAAACTCCCCTCGCCTATCTCAAAGTTCGAGTGCAAGACAGTTACAGGTCCAGCATTGCCATCCAGTCTTGTATAGCCCCGCTTGTAACAATATACGGTAAAAGAAGAAACGGATCAAGTGCGTGATGCAAGTCTCCTAGGAGCAACTTGTATAGTGTGGGAGACCAATCACGTCTCTCCAGCAGCCCGGGTATGAAGGGTGGTGTATTTCTCACTCTATTTGTCACAGGTAAAAGTCCCCAGGACTCAATCCTCTCCCCCCATCCCCCAATCCCCACGGGATGGACAAAAAATAAAAAAAAGGCTTCAGGCAAAGTTTCAGTTCTCAGCACCCCCAGGGGAAAGCGTGTAACAGAGTTGTTCTCCCATACCAGTGGAGGGGGGGGGGGGCCTCCCCGAATTCAGATAGGAAAAGGTGAGGCTTGCAAACCAACAAGTACTTGTGAACTAAAGGCAGGCATACTCATGGACCTCCGGGCACTAGACAGGCCTTCCCCGCTGGTCCAGCCAACTTGTCACTGCCGCCGGATCCTCAAAGAACTGGACGCGGCCGTCCTCCTCCATCCGCAGCCTGGCAGGGAATAGCATGGCGTACTTAAGGTGCTGTGCTCGTAGACGCCGCTTCACTTCTTGGAAAAGGGATCTCTTTCTTTGCACCTCTCCAGAGAAATCCGGGAAGACCGCTACTCTGGTGTTCTCCACTTGTATGTTACCCTTTTCTCTGGAGAGCCTCAGGATCTTGTCCCTATCACGAAAATTCAGGAACTTGGCAATGAAGGTACGGGGAGGTGCTCCAGGTGGTGCGGGCTTCATGGGGATGCAGTGCGCGCGCTCCACCGCAAACATCATAGAAAACTCTTCTCTGCCATATGATTTCACAAGGAGGGACTCCAAGTAGCCCTCTATTTTTTCCGGGAGGCCGATGAACCGGAGATTACACCTCCGCAAGTGGTTCTTCATGTCGTCCTGATGAGAGTGCAACATGTGTATCTGCCTCTGCATATCCTCCACGGCGTGCCGCAGCGGGTGAAGGACGTCCTCCGCCGCCCCTATCCTCGTTTCAGCTTCGGTAACCCTGTCCCGCAGCTTCGACAGATCCTGTCGGAGAAGGGTCTTGACATCATCAATTTTGGCCGTCAGAGTCCCCTGAAGTCCCGCGATCGCGTCCAGCACTTTGGCCGTGTCGGAGGCCTGGCACTCTGTGCACGCGCACGTGTCCGTGCCATCTTCGGCCTGCCTGTCCGCTCCCGGTCGGCGAAATTGCGCTAGTTTGTCCGCAGCTCCAGGGTTACGTTTGGTTGGCGACATCACTCCTAGTCACTCCGCTGGTATGTGGGCAATCGTCCTGTAGTTTTAGGTTAAATGTTTATGCACAGGATGAAAACAGGAGTATCGGCGTACCGGAGCTCACTTACACCGCGTCCTACTCCATTGCCTGCCAGGCCATGCCCCCCCCCTCTCTTTGGCTGTTTGAACTGTCCATCTACCATCGGGCTGCTGCTGATTGGGCAGGATGTTGTAGACTCCAGGGTGCAGACTGTATGTATTGTGCGTCTACACATTGCGGAGTATGCACGCTGGAAAGCAAAAGCTAGTTTGGCACCACTGCCGAAGGAGCTGCTTGGTAATTTGGGGTTCTCTTTCAACTCTAAGAACAACCTCAGCCCCTCTGACACACCGGGTTGAATAAAAATCACTGCAGGCACAAGTAAAGACAAGTGTAAAATACCTTTAACCTGGCTGTGAATTACTACTAGTAATAGTAAAGTACTAGTGATCGAGAGCAGTGATCTCTGTCATGTTCTAGTGAGCCCATCCCGCCTACAGTTAGGACATGCTGAAGGAACGCAGTTAACCCCTTTATCACCCCCTAGTGTTTAACCTCTTCCCTGGCAGTGACATTTCCACAGTAATCAGTGCATTTTATAGCACTGATCGCTGTATAAATGACAGTAGTCCCAAAATAGTGTCAAAAGCGTCCAATCTGTCCACCACAATGTCGCAGTAATGATAAAAATCGCAGATCACCGCTATTACTACTGTAGCACAGGCTTAGTATTGCCTCTGTAATATATGCAGAATATTGCTCTCTGAAACATTGCATTGCATTTTCTGGCTAAACTGATAGCAGGAGGAGAGACTCTATTGGGTACAGCTGCAGGATTGAAGGCAGATTGGGTCCTGCTGTAGCTAAGAAAGAAGCCCACCCCTAACAACAAAAACAATGAAAGACAGGATTGGATAGCTGCCCAGGAGAGCTGTGATTGGGGGAGAGAGAGGAGGACACACGAGCAGAGACAGACTGGCATTGTGGCAGGCAGACAGAAAAAAGTATCCTATGTGTTTATCTCTTGAGCACTTCCAGAGCCTGTGACTCTCCTAAGGAAGGTGCACACTTGAGAGGGGAGTTTGCAGTGTGTTATTCTGCCTGATTACTGAAGATGTGCTAACAGTGCAGAGAAATATAGAGACCAATTTCAGTGCTGCAGCAATCATCATCATTATCCTGTTTGGAGGTTTCTGTGGCATGTGTTGCTCCCATCACCATCCAGTCAACTAAGACAGCGATCAATCTACCAATTGCTGGAAGGAAGATATATCAAGTGCATCTAATGGTGAGAGATCTTCTGCCATCCTTGTGTATGTGGATCTAGCTGCTAGGTCCTATTTACTGTTAATGCAGCTTTATCTGAAGGTGGATCTCCACATCTGTTAAAGCGGGAGTCCGTCGGGAGTTCCGATGTTTTTTTTTTTAAAGCCAGCAGCTACAAATACTGCAGCTGCTGACTTTTAAAATAAGGACACTTACCCGCCCAGCGCGCCCGTGATGTCGGCACCCGAAGCCGATCTCTCGATCGTCTCTCGGGTGCTGCCGCCGCATCTTGGGTATGGGAATCAGGAAGTGGAGCCTTTCGGCTTCATTTCCTGGTTCCCTACTGCGCATGCGCGAGTCGCGCTGCGCAATAAGGATGGTCCCGCTGCCTCTGGGATCCGTGTGTTTACCAGCAGGCAGCGGGGGACTTTCAGAAAGGCCCGTAATCTACGGAAGTGGGTGCAGATACCTGTACTGTACTGAGGATTCCAATGAGCGGAAGGTCCACTTTAGGGTGGACCTCCGCTTTAATCTTTGTGACACTTTGCGAAGATCCCCCTTTCCATTCTGTGGATTACAAATATTACTTCACAAAAGTCTGAGTACTCAAACACAGGATTTAAAGGGCCCCAATGCTGGCAGACTCTGTGTGTGTGTGTGTGTGTGTGTTTGTGTGAATAGAATTCCCACTGGCCAGTGGTTAGCTAGAACCTACAAGACCTAGGTAGGATCTTATAGTCAGTAATGTCACTTTAGGGAAATTGTTGAACATTATTCTTTGTATTGTATTGTACAGTTTTGTTCACCACTTGTTCAGTGCATTTCAGGCAAGGCCTCCCACTTGCGGTTAAAGTGAATGAACACAAATCCTGTTTTCCTTTACTGAGAAGTTGTAGTATATTATTGCACTTAATATTTGTATTCTGTTAATCAGTTTATCTCTTTTCAGGGCTTTTTGCTAGTTCTAATAAAGCCCAGCTAAAAGTTTAAACTGTGTTTTGGTGTTACTGAGATCCTAGGGAGGGTGAGCCATCACTGGTGTGGGACAGAAGACCCGTATATTACAGTGGCCCTTGCGGGGGTGGCGCTACACTACTAAAAAAAAAATGTATTAATAAAAATGGCATAAATCTATCCCCTATTTTATAGATGCGATAACTTTTGCTCAAACCAATCAATATACGCTTATTGCGATTTTTTTTTTTCGTGCCCAAAATACGTAGAAGAATACATATCGGCCTAAAAGAAATTTGTTCTTTTATATATTTTTTTGGGCATATTTATAATAAGCAAAAAGTTAAAAATATAGCTTTTTTTTTTTTCAAAATTGTCGCTCTTTTTTGTTTATAGAGCAAAAAATTAAAACCGCCGAGGTGATCAAATACCACCAAAAGAAAGCTATATTTGTGGGGGAAAAAGGACGTCAAATTTGTTTGGGTACGTTACACGACCGCGCATTTGTCAGTTAAAGCGATACAGTGCCGTATTACAAAAAAGGGCTTGGTCAGGAAGGGGGTAAATCCTTCCAGGGCGGATGTGGTTAAGCATGTGTGTAAAAACAGCTCAGGCACCAAAAGAGTTAATCCCGCACAGATCACACAGTGTGCTACCCTCCCATAGTGAACAAGCTGTGAAGCCTATTGACAAGGAGAAGGTCTCCTTCAGGGCCCTCTATATATCCGTATGAAGTGTGAGAGGGTTAACTACACACAGACCGGACCCCCCATTCCCCCTTGTGGTGCAGATAACAGGCATTGTTAGTCTAACCCAGGGGTAGGCAACCCCGGGCACTGTTGCAGCAGTCAGCACTTGACTCCCTCCCCAACAGCAGAGCAGCGCAGGGAAGTGTCAGTGAGACACTAATGCATTCCAATTTCAGAATTCCCCACACCACACCTGCACTGAGGGGAAGGCACTCTGCCCCTACACATTGACATTGTAAAAGATGAAAAACATTGTTTGGTTCTCTAACTTTTCTGTAGCTGCGATCGTCAGCTTTTGTGATGAGGAAGAGATTGGGTGCAGTTCTGCTGGGGGGGGGGGGGGGGGTCCCTGTTTCCAGGAGGAAGAGGACTGTTATTGGCCACTGCTAAAGCCAACCACAGTCCTGCTAGCCCTGCCCACCATCTGGAGGAAGATGACTCGCTTGGTTGCCACCACCAATCTCAGAAATAAGAGATTTCACTGTGGTTGAGAAAACCACAATCAGGTGACAGTTTGTGGAATTACTGTTGGGCTTCTGGGAACTTTGTTGAAATTATTCCTGAATATTTGTGTCACTTTCTACTGAACCCCTGCACTCTGTGTCCCTTTAAGCCACAGCTAGTATTCAGCGCAATGAAAATCACACTCAAGTTTTCCTGTGGCGCAGGGCACCGCACTCTTTTCAGCTGCCAGTGCCCAACTTATGATCCTGCACACAGGCCCACTGCATTCATAAAATACCCCCAACCTGAGCTCATCATTGTACATCCATTCCAGATGCTTTTATGTGACATCACATACAAGCACGTGGTCTGGATGCGAGAGGTAGATCAGCAGGATGAGTATGCCAGGACAGGTAGATGTGTCTACTCTCTGCTTCCTTTCACCACTCTGCATATCATGTTGGGCCAGATGAGCAGGGGTTTAGTGTTGGGGCAGATGAGAAGGGAGTTCAGTGGTAGCACAGAAAGGCAGGGGGTAAGGCAGTGGGGCAGATGTGAAAGGAGGTATATTGGTGGGACAGAAGAGCAGGGGGTTACAGTGGTGGATTAGACAAGTAAAGAGAAGCACGAAATATAGCCTTAAAGGGTTAATGGAGTGCTGGCACGGCAGGGATGGCTGAGGATCTATAGGAGGAACTAGGGGTGGAGCAGAGAAAAGGAGGTGGGGCAGTGGATTTAACTGAGGAGGAAGGGGAGGAGTATTATAAAGGGAGTGGGCGGAGCTGTGAGTGTCATTCGAAGAGGAAGTGGACAGAGGAGGCAGTTTTTCTCACTGCTCCTCTCAAGATGGCCGACGTTGAAAAACTACTGGCGCAGCTGCGGCGGATGGCTGCTCTAAACCACTAAAGCAGACTGGCTAAGGGAGCGTGTGGGGGACCTGGCGGATGACGAGGCGGCCGGTTCGGGAGCAAGTGAGGTTTTTCACCCGGGCCTGCACCTCGGCCACCTTGTGTACTACGGAGCCCTGGGGAGGATCGCTCGATCCCCCCAGCGAAGCAGGCACAGCATGATGGGCCGGTTCTCAGGTGGTCAGAATGCCGCCGACCGGCCTCGGGGGCGGGGCCACGGGCCATCATGGCGCCGGCTCCCTGCCCAGAAGGAGACACATGGCAGATGGGAGGACAGCGCCAGCGTCACAGGAGTAGTGACTGACTTGGGCAGATGTGGCAGAGGAGGGCCTGAGCCAGTGGATGGACGGGCTATTGAGCTGGCGGGGCCTGTCCAGGAGACTTTCAGTGGGCAAAGTTGGCAGCAAGGGACGGCAGCAAGCAGCCAAGCTGCCCAGCAGGTCAGGTTTGCGGCGTCAGTCTGCTGGGGGCAGCATGGCAGCCGCAGGCCTACCGGGATCGCAGCATGGCGCCGCGGCCTCCGGGGACGCTTCGCCCGGGGGGCTGGCATCGTCTCCCTCTGGCGTGATGGAAGACAGATCCGAGGGGGAAGTATCAGAGGAAGAGGATCCACAAGCTCCAGCGGGGGAAAACGGACAAAACGGAAGGGCCCACATCGGAGCTGAGTTTCCTGGGGATAGTGATCGACTCCAGGGCTACGGAGTGCAGGTTGCCCAGCAATAAATTGGAAGAATTGCAGAAGGACCTCCGGGAGATTCAGGGGAGACAAAAGGTACAACTGCGGACTTTGCAGTCATTGCTGGGCAAGCTGAATTTCGCTTGTAGGATCATTCCCATGGGGCGGGTTTTCTGCCGACGGCTGTCGGAGGCTACTGTGAGGATTAGCGTGCCTACCCATTTTGTTCGTTTGCGGAGGGAACACAGGGAAGATTTACGGGTGTGGCATGAATTCTTGGCCTCTTATAACGGAAGGGCCATGTGGATGTCAGGGCCGGTGAGCAACTTCGATGTGGAGTTGGTCACCGATGCATGAGGCATTTTTTGGGGTCGCTGGAGTGTGAAACCCTGGCCGCAGTCGTGGAAGGAGGCGGGGTTCCTGGGGAACTTGGTGTTGCTCAAACTATTCCCGGTGGAGCTGGCCTTGGAGTTATGGGGTGAGGAGTTCGGCAACCTAAAGCTGCACATTAATTGCGACAACATGGAGGTCGTGCAGGTTGTTAACAGCATGACGGCTTCTTCTCCCCCGGTTATTCGACTCCTGCGGCAGCTGGTGTTCCGGTGCTTACAGCTCAATGTTTTTGTGTATGCCGTTCACATTCCTGGGGTCGAGAACTCATTGTCTGATTCACTCTCTCATTTTCAGTGGGCCAAGTTCAGGAAACTGGAACCTGGCGCGGAGGGATTGGGTGTCCGTTGCCCGGACTGGCTGTGGGAGCTGCCTTTGGACTCGCCGCAGGATGGATCTGGTGGTCATTGAGCGAGGCTACTTGGTCGGCTTACTCGAGGGTGTGGACAGAGTGGTTGGAGTTGGTTCAGGAGGTTGGGGTAAGTGATCTGGGCTCCGATCAGCGGTTGTTGGTGTTGTACATGGTGGCTAGGAACATGGAACTGGGTTTGTCGGCCACGTCCATGGACCGTAAGTTGGCGGGGCTGGCCTTTCTATTCAAGTTATTAGGGGGTGTGGATTGGATGAAGGACTTTTGGGTGGGGCAAACGTTGAAGGGGTATAGGAGACAGCAGACAAAATGGGACGCCAGGAGGCCGGTCACGTTCGCTAACTTAACAGCGATTTGTGGCTGCCTCCGCTCGGTTTGTACATCTCGCTACGAGGTGTTGCTGTTTACGGTTGCGTTCTCGTTGGCATTTTATGGGGCGTTTCGTGTGGGGGATTTGGTGAGTCCGTCCAAGTGGCTAGGCGGGGGCCTGTTGGATCAGGACGTACAGGAGGGCACCGGTAGGGTGAGTATCCGGTTGCAGAGGTCCAAAACTGATCAGCGGGAAAGGGGGACTCTGGTGTCCCTATTTGCCTTGCTGTGTTCCCCAGTGTGTCTGGTGACGGTAGTGCGCGAATTCCGTACGGTGAGAGGGAGTGGGATGGGGCCGTTCTTGTTACACGAGGACGGTTCGTTCTTGTCCAGATTCCAATTTGTGTCAGTGTTCAGACGTTGTCTGAGGGAATTGGGGTTGGATTGCAAGGAGTATGCGTCCCACTCCTTCCGCATCGGGGCGGCCACTGAAGCCGCCAGATGCGGGTTGGACGAGGCGACAGTCCATAAGATCGGGCGCTGGGAATCCAGGCGATTCCGTTCGTATATACGGCCACAGCTGGCCATGGAGTAGGTGAGACGGGGGGGTGTGTCTGGGCAGGTTTCGGGATGGTACTAGTTGTTGATGCACTGTACATGCTGGTAAGGTGTGTGTTTGTTAACTTTGTTATGTGTTATGTTTTTTTTCGTTCCAGATGGAGGTTCGGCATGCCTCGTTTGGATCCTAGGGCACTCCTACGTGTGTTGGGGGGCCAGGAGAGGTAATGCAAGGCCGGCGGGACGGCAGTTGGGGATTTCCAGGAGGGTGGCTTGTTTGAAGTGGTTGGGCTTCCCAGGGATGCAGTGGAAGAGAGTGGTGAGGGAGGTGGAAAGGTTTGCTTTGAGGGAAAGAGAAGCACGGATTATGAATGCAATGATATAAGGAGTGCTGGACATGACAGTGTGGATGAGGGACACAGAGGGTTAAGCTTTATGGGTGGAGCTGAGTAAAAAGGTTTGCAGGAAGCAAGTTCAGTGTAGGGGAGGGGTCATATAAAAGGGAGGGGTGTGGCTTTAGGGGATCATTCGGATCCCAGCGTGACACAGAGGAGGCAGTTTTTCTCTGCTCCTCTGTAATGGCCGACCTGGATGGGATTTTCAAGAGGCTGAGACGGGCGGCGGAGGCGCGCGGAGCGGAGTGGCTGCGGGACCGAGCGGGGACCAGGAGGACGCCGCGGAGGATGTCGGTGATGCAGGTGAGGCGCCGCTGCATGCGCGGAGGTCTCGGCCTCCGGCGCGTTTTTTCCCCGGGGCCTACCCCTCGTCCACCTCGTGACTGTCGGAGCCCGGGGGCCGACCGCTCGGTCCCCCCGGCGAAGAGGAAGGTGCCTGGCTCTCCCTGGTCTGGGTGGTCATTGCGCCGCCGACCGGAGGGGGGCGGGGCCTCGCGGCAAAATGGCGCCGGCTCCGGGTCGGCACCCGGGTACGGGGGGGGAACGGGCGGGGGGCTCTGGGTCCAGCCACCTTGGGGGTGCGGCGGAAGGGGGGATCCTCGGACTGGGGGTTTCAGCATGGGGACACGCGCGGTGGGGGGCAGGGTTTGGCACGGGGGGGGGGGGTCGCTGCTCCCGGGATGGGGCGGGTGGGATGCAGAGAGCCACCGAGGTGCCTGGCAGGGCTGGTCTTGGACGCCAGCATGCCGGGGGTGGTCGGGGGCCACAGGCACTGCGGGATGCGCCTGACCGCGCTGACCAGGAGGTCTGGGATTCGCCCAGGGGGATGGCGGTGCCCCCGGCGCGCACCGCGGAGGACAAGTCCGAGGGTGAGCTGTCGCAGGAGGAGGAATTTTCACATGCAGCGCACGGAACCATGACTGTCGGCAAGGCCCCGGTGCGGCCAGGTAAGTCACGTGATCCTTTGGTTCTGACGGAAGCCTTGGGGGGATTTCCTGGGGGACCCGGTATCCCAGAACGGCAAGGGGATGGGGGCAGAGGGCCGGTGGGCGGGGGTGGGGCATGTCGCCCTGGGGGGGGGCCCACGGACAGCTGCAGGACCTTCTTGGAGGGGCTGCGGGCCCTGGTGGGTAAGTTTGCCGGGGGTTCGGGGGCACCGCAAGTGGGTCCCTGGATGGCTGCGGGCCCAGGGTCGGGGGGTGGGGGGTCCGGGACCACGCCGGTGGTGGACCCCCCGACCGCTGCGGCTTCTGGGGGGGTGGTAGACATGGGGCCTGGGGGCACGGGGGTCCCCCCGGTGGTCACGGAACCTGGGGCGTGGACCGATGTGGTCAGGGTTGTGGATGCTGCCCGGTGCGCAGCATATGTTGATTCGAGGGCCCGGTGGGGGCGTGCCTGAAGCAGGAGGTGCGGGAGAATATTGGCATGGGTGAGTATGTGGAGATTTTCTCGTTGCTCCCCGTTGAGAAGTTCAACTTGGATAGGGTCAAGCCGGACGGTTCCAAAAGGACGACGAGGAGAAGCGTAGGTATCGGCTGATTCTGCGCACTTTCTCCATTTGGCTTCAGGTGTTCGCTGGCTTAGCTAGCGTGATTGGGGAGAAGAACCCCGAGCTCGGCGTTGTTCTGCTATATGGACGCGATTGGAGGGGCTTATCGGGTGTATGGGGGGGGTGGCATGGCTGCGTTATGACGAACAGTCCGGGCAGCGGTAAGCGGTGCGGCCGGAACTACGCTGGGACCGCAAGGACATCAGCCGCTGGATGAGGCTTATGTCTGCGGCTCGGACTCCTGCTCCGTTTCTTCAGGGGGGGGCGGGAGTGTGTTGTCCTCAGGGCTGCCGGCCGGGAAAAAGTGGGGTGTGTGCTGGCCCTTTAACGGGGGGCTTGTAAATTCGGGAGAGCGTGCCGATTTAAGCACGAGTGCTCCGGCTGCGGCGGCGCCCTCGCACTGTCCCGCTGTTTCAGGAAAGGAAAGCGTTCCGGCGATGTTGCTCACGAAAGGGATGACGCCGGTAACCCTGGGAAGGATGCTTCCTTTCCTAAGTGAGTATCCGGATGGTGAGGCGGCGCTGGGGTTGATTTCGGAGTTTCGGGATGGTTTCAGGATTCCTTGTTCATTGGCGGAGGTGCCGCCAGTGGCCCGGAACTTGCAATCGGCTTTGGTATACCCTGGGGGTGGTAGGCGAAAACTTGGGCAAGGAAGTGGCGTTGGGCCGGATGGGTGGGCCTTTCGAAGTGCAACCGTGGGGCGACCTGGTGGTGTCCCCGCTGGGTGTAGTTCCTGGGAAAGAGCCAGGGAAATTTCGCTTGATTCATCACTTGTCCTTTCCTAAAGGGGGGTCGGTCAATGACTTCATCGGCCCTGATGCGTGTACGGTCTCATACACGTCTTTTGATGCGGCGGTGAGGTGGGTCAGGCTTTCTGGATGCGGGGCTCTTATGGCCAAGGCAGATGTGGGGTGCCATTGGCGGGGCCAGTTCTATATGAGTAAGTGCCTGCCCATGGGTTGTTCCATTTCCTGCGCCTACTTTGAGGCGTTTAGCTCATTTTGGAGTGGGTGGTGAGTGACGTTTCGGGCCTGGAGTCGGTCGTCCACTATTTGGACGACTTTCTGTGCGTGGGCCCCACCTGCCTCCAGTGTGGGTGCGATTTTTCTGTCTACGTTGCAGCACATTGCAGGTAAGTTCGGGGTACCGTTGGCGGGGGATAACACGGAGGGACCAGTTACGGACTTGAGTTTTTTGGGGATAGTGATCAATTCGAGGGCAATGGAGTGTCGATTGCCCGAGAATAAATTACTTGATCTGAAGATGGAATTGGCGGAGATGCAAGGATAGTAGAAGGTCTGGTTGAGGGCCCTGCAGTCTCTGTTGGGCTAGCTAAATTTTGCTTGCCGGATCATCCCTATGGGGGCGGGTGTTCTGCAGTCGGCTGTCGGCAGCCTCGGCCGGGGTGAGTGTGCCTAACCATTTTGTGCGTCTGCGGGAAGGAACACAGGGAAGACTTGCGGGCGTGGCTTGAATTCCTAGCCTCTTGTAACGGGCGGGACATGTGGATGTCAGGGCCAGTGAGCAATTTCGATGTGGAATTGGTCGCTGCCGCGGCTGGGTCGGCAGGTTATGGGGCGTATTTTCGGGGACGGTGGAGTGCTGAACCTTGGCCGCGATATTGAGAGGTGGCGGGGTTGTTGGGCAACCTGGTTCTGCTCGAACTATTCCCGGTGGTGTTGGTATTGGAGCTGTGGGGGGAGGAGTTCCGTAATATGAAGTTGCGCATTAGTTGAGACGACATGGGGGTGGTTCAGGTCCTCAACCATTTGGCTGCTACGGCAGCTGGTGTTTCGGTGCTTACGGCTCAATGTTTACGTTTCGGCAGTGCACATACCTAATTCTTTGGCTAACTCGCTCTCTCGTTTTCAGTGGGACGAGTTCCGGGATCTGGCGCCGAGAACGGAGGAGTCGAGGGCGTCTTGCCCTGGGTGGATGTGGGGGATGCCCTTGTAGTCGCCGCAGGTTGGATTCAGGGGTCTTTGAGTGGGTCCACGTGGGCGGCCTATTCTGGGGTGTGGTCAGAATGGTTGGGTTGGAGCGGTTGGTCGGGGCTCCGACCAGCGCTGGTTGGTGCTGTATTGGGTGGCACGGAACATTGAGATGGGATTGGCACCTGCGTCGAATTGATCGGAAATTGGCGGGGTTGGCATTTTTGTTTAAGCTGTGGGGAGAGCCGGACGGGAATGCGGATTTTTTGGGTGCGGCAAACCTTGAAGGGGTATAGGAGGGAACGGAAAGGTCGGGAGGCGCACAGGCTGGTGAAGTGTGATAACTTGGTGGCGATTTGTTCCCGGCTTGTGGAAGTTTGTTCTTCCGCTTACAAGGCCATCCTGTTCACAGCGGCTTTTTCATTGGCGTTTTATGGGGCGTTTGGGACTGGGGAGTTGGTGTGTCGGTCTAAACGGGGTGCTGTGGGGCTGTTGGATCAGGATGTACAGGTGGCTGCTGATCGGGTGAGTATACGGTGGCGGAGGTCCAAGCCTGACCAGCTGGGCAGGGGAGTGGTGATTATACTGTTTGCCTTGCCGGGCTCGGCAGTGGGCCCTGTGGTGGCGGTAAGGGCCTTTCGGGCGGTGCGGCTGGAGGGGGGGGGGCCTTTCTTGCTGCATGCGGGGGGCTCTTTTCTCTCTAGGTTGCAATTCGTGTCAGTTTTCAACGGTGCCTGTGGACTGTGGGTTTGGACGACCGGGAGTACTCGTCGCACTTGGGGCGGCCACTGAGGCTGCCCGATGTGGGCTGGCTGAGGCGATTGTTCGCCGGATCGGTCGTTGGGAATCTAAGAGGTTCCGTTCGTATGTCCGGCCGCAGTTGATCCTGGGGTGAGCTGGGGCGCGGCTGGGAGTGTTTTGCAGTATGGGGTTGGGAGTTACAGGTGTTATGGTATATTACGTTGGTTGGTTGTTATGTGTTCTGTGTTATGTTTTTCATTCCAGATGGAGGTTCCTCACGCCTCGTTTGGATCCTAGGGCACTCGGACGTGTGCTGGGGGGCCGGGAGAGGTGATGCTCAGCCAGCAGGCGGGCCGTTGGGAATTCCTGGGGGGAGGCTAGGTTGATGTGGTTGGGATTCCCGGGCATGCGGTGGGAGCGTGTGATGAAGGAAGTTGAGCGCTTTGCAATGAGGGACAGGCCCCCGGATGTGTTGGTCATTTACGCAGGGGGCAACGACCTGGGCATACGGAAGGAAAGGGACATCTTAGCTGATGTTAGGGCGGATGTTTTGCACTTACGAGTCCGCTTCCCGGGTACCATCTTGGTTTGGTAGGTCATTGCGGGCAGATCGGTGTGGAGGTGGGCTAGGTCCATGGTAAGCATCAACAAAACCAGGATGGGGGTCGGACGTGGGTATTGACCTTTGGTCATTGGGTCTGCAGGAGGGTATACAAAATAGCTCTTAGGGTGTGGGGTGGCCCTCAAGGTTGAGGGGGTCACCCTTTCGGGCTGTGGCAGTGTGTTTTCTGGTGGTTTCTGACGGTAGACAGGTACTCAGAAGGGATCTGAGGGTGTGGGGGGCTCATCTAACGATCGGCCCCTCTGGGTATTCCTGAACGTTGGAGGGAATACGGTTATGTTCACTGGCGGAAGTTGTCTCCGACCGGTCACAGGTGGAGGCCTTTGGGAAGTTGGTGAGGTGTACCGCAGTGATTTGGTATTGGCTTAAGTGGGGTCACCGTCAGAGATCACCAGAATGGGCAGTTAATGTTATTTAATGTGGTTTAATGGTAATAAAGTTATTTATATTTATATATCTATATATATTTAGATATTTTCATATTTACAAGTTATTGGAGTGAATTTTGAGTTATGTTTAATAAAGGCTGTTGTGGCCAGTTTACTCCAACTTATGGTGTGGTCTCGTTTCTAATAGGGGAAGGTATGGGTAAGGAATAATATAAGGGGAACATTCAGACTACACTAGTCAAGAGAAGCACGGATTATGAATGCAATGATATAAGGAGTGCTGGACATGACAGTGTGGATGAGGGACACAGAGGGTTAAGCTTTATGGGTGGAGCTGAGTAAAAAGGTTTGCAGGAAGCAAGTTCAGTGTAGGGGAGGGGTCATATAAAAGGGAGGGGTGTGGCTTTAGGGGATCATTCGGATCCCAGCGTGACACAGAGGAGGCAGTTTTTCCCGCCCTCCCGCCCTAATGTTATGTGTTTGTTTTGTTGTGTCGTTTGTTGCTGGTCTTTTCTTCTTTTGCAGGTTTTGTCGGTTGTCACGGCAGCTGAAGGTTTTCCTGTGTTGGCGGTGTGTTTTCTGGTGGTTTCTGACGATAGACAGGTACTCAGAAGGGATCTGAGGGTGTGGGGGGCTCATCTAACGATCGGCCCCTCTGGGTATTCCTGAACGTTGGAGGGAATACGGTTATGTTCACTGGCGGAAGTTGTCTCCGACCGGTCACAGGTGGAGGCCTTTGGGAAGTTGGTGAGGTGTACCGCAGTGATTTGGTATTGGCTTAAGTGGGGTCACCGTCAGAGATCACCAGAATGGGCAGTTAATGTTATTTAATGTGGTTTAATGGTAATAAAGTTATTTATATTTATATATCTATATATATTTAGATATTTTCATATTTACAAGTTATTGGAGTGAATTTTGAGTTATGTTTAATAAAGGCTGTTGTGGCCAGTTTACTCCAACTTATGGTGTGGTCTCGTTTCTAATAGGGGAAGGTATGGGTAAGGAATAATATAAGGGGAACATTCAGACTACACTAGTCAAGGCCCCCGGATGTGCTGGTGATCCATGCTGGGGGGAATGATCTGTGGGTGCGGAAAGTGAAGGACATACTCGCAGATATAAAGGCTGACGTTTTGCGTCTGCGGGCACGTTTCCCTGACACCATTCTGGTTTGGTCTGACATCGTGGCCAGAACAGTGTGGAGATGGGCTCGGTCTGTCGACAGTATCAACAAAACTAGAATCAGGATTAATAAGGCGATTGCCAGGTTTGTGGTGCAGAATAGCGGGATCGTTGCAGGGGGGACAGTGATCTGAGGTGTGAAGGTGCAGGAATTTGGGGCTGATCTGAGGCGTGAGAGTGCAGGATGTTAATTTCTCACTACTAAAGTAGTTTACAGCATTTACTTTATAAAAAATCCTTTTCGTGATTGAGAGTGTGAAGTTGACATTTTTTTGCTATAAAATTGGCACACTCTATTTCTTTGAAAACATGTTTTGGCACACAGTTCTCAAAAGGTTACTTACCCCTGGTCTAACCTTTAGTCTGCCGTCAGCCTCCTATCTCCAAATACCGGACTCCGTCCAGAGGAAGCAGGCAGAGCTCCATGGAAACTGAATGTTCTCAGAGTACACGTCCCTTCCTTCACATTTTAGTTGAGAAACGAAAACGGAATGGATTTTCGTCATAGTTTTCGTCAGAGGATGAAAATGTGCTGTACTTTTTGTATCGTTTTCGTCACTGTAAAAATGCCACTGACTAAATTAACACTGTACGCCGTGTTCACAGCTCTCCTCTGTACCCCCCCCCTTTCACAGCTCACCCCTGTACCCTGTGTGCACAGCTCACCCCTGTACCCTGTGTGCACAGCTCACCCCTGTACCCTGTGTGCACAGCTCACCCCTGTACCCCTTGCCCACAGGTCACCCCTTTAGCCCGCATCCACAGCTCTCCTCTGTACCCCCCTTTTACAGCTCATCCCTGGATGCCGCGTCCACAGCTCTCCTCTGTACCCCCCTTTCACAGCTCACCCCTGTACGCTGCGTCCACAGCTCCCCTTTGTACCCCTCTTTCACAGCTCACCCCGTGTCCACAGCTCGCCCCTGTACCCCATGTCCACAGCTCACCCCTGTACCCCATGTCCACAGCTCACCCCTGTACCCCGTGTCTAAAGCTCTCCCCTATAACCCGTGTCCATGGCTCTCCCATGTTCCCACCTTCCACAACTCTCCTCTGTACCCTTTCTTCCACAGCTCACCCCTGTAACTTGTGTGTACAGTTAAACTCTCTCCCCAACAGCTTACACAACCTGCCCCCCTCCCTACACAACTGTCATCTTTTTCCACAAATTTACCAACCCAAACACACACACACTTTAGAGCTCTCACCCCTTCACAAATTCAGCCCCTTCACCTCCAGATGATTGCCTGCACCCCCCCCCCCCCCACACACACACACACATTTCACATGGTGCTGTTGGCCAGAATAGGAGGGAGGAGCCCACACTCCCTGTCACAGCTGCTCCGACAGAGAAGGAAGCACAGCAAGCAGCTTTCCCTTGTCACAGACTCTGTGTGGCCATTTGTAATAACCAGAGAGAAAGAAGGGGCCAGGGATCGGCTTCACTCACTCTGCCCCACACTAAAGATGGACCTGGAGAGGAAGAGGGAGGGGAGCACTCTGGCACATCGGCGCCCCCCTTGCGGCGCCTGGGTGCGGTGCACCCTTCGCACCAATCCAGGATCGGCCCTGTCCCCTTGTACTCTGTGATGACCTTAACCTCCCTGGCGGTATGATTAGTTCTGGTTTTAGGTGCTGAAAGCGGTACAATTATTTTGCATTGAAATTTGGCGTTTTATATTGTAGTCCTGTAATTCTTAGGAATAACTCTCTTAAATCTGTTCAAACCAGAGTCTAGCAGACATCCCAGGTATGATAAAGTTTATAAAATAATAAATAATAATAAAAATGGTTCAATAATGTAATCAAAACCAAAAACACTGAAATTTGCTCATTTGCAGAATTGTCGCTGTCATTAGATTTAGTGTTTCATGACAAATTTCCCCACAAATCGCTATCGCTCAATTCTGCAAGTGATTATAATTTATTATTGCTGTTTTCTAGTTGGCCTAAAATCACTTTTGACATAAAGGGACACTTTTTGGTTGCTATGGACAATCTCCAAAATTCCAGGCAGAAAAAACAGTATTTATAATATAAAAGTGCATGCAGGGCACTGGACAGACCACTAGGGACAAAGGGTGTAAGATTACAGTACTGTGTGTTTTTCGTGTGTTTTTACTTTTTTGAATTTGGTGCCGATCTCCGCTCCCGTGGGCCGTAACGTCGCAGGGAACGGAGCTCGGCAGCATTCGGGCACTGTGTGAATCGAGCGGAGGACAGCTCGCTCACACAGCGCGGAGGACATCGCTGGATCCAGGGGACAAGGTAAGTAACTCTCCCTGTATCCAGCGATGCGATCCCAAGTCTGGCTCGGGGTTACCGCTTATGATAGTAAAATCCCAACCCGAGCCAGACTCGGGATCACCGCCAGGGAGGTTAAAGTGAATAATTCTACAACAAGTTTACTACAAGGATCACTTATGTATTTTTACATGTTGATCATATCCCCTCTTAATCTGTTTCTCAAGTAGCACACATAGTATTTGGTTAGATGAAGGTAACACTTAACACGTGGAGAACAGTGGCAAGTTGATTAGCTTAACAGTTCCTAATACTATGGTACCAGTGTCTCAGAAACACAGTCAACACAGGTGCAGTGGCTTTCTGCAATGTTGGTGGAACATTGGAGTAGTTCCAGGACTAAGGATCTCAATCTATTTAGGCTTACAATACTAGAGTAGGCTGTAGCATCTGAGTAGAGGGGTGGCTGTTCATCAGGAACTTCTCCCTAGGGTTAAATAAACTATCTCAATCTAGCGTGGATCCTGTCCCTACTCTATCGACTTCACACTGCTATTTATTAGCATTGCCCTCACAAAAGATGGCCTCTGGGGTTATCTAGTGTTGCAGCGTCCAATCTGACCACTGCTGCAGAGGAACAGTGTTCCTGTCTTCCTCTGTTCTCTATTCCCGCTGTATATCGGCCAGCAACACAGCGCCACCTACAGAGGGTAGGGAAATCTGCACCTGCCTACAGGCCAGCATTTTCCAAGTGACTTATATACAGTATATTATAGTCAGGTTCATTGTTCTTTTTACGAAAACATTGGGAAAAGTCCATTTATTTGAATGTCCATTCTTCTAAAAAAAATACTTGGGGTAATTTACATGTTCTCCTACTTTATGGTCATACTTGAGAGTCACATGCTTTTGTGCTTCATTTATAGATTTGTTACTACATTAGAAGTACTAGACATAAAAAGCTATGGGGTCAATTCACTAACGTTTACCACATGTGATATAACACAGTCATATGACTAATTTGCATACATAATTGCATGCGATAAAGTTCAATTCACAAAAAAAACGATTATGCGGTATTTACCGCAAAATTAAAAATGTGCCGGTAAATATAATTTAAAAGGCTCTTAAGTCCAATTCACAAACGGACCAGAGAGTAAAATAACGTGATATTTATCACTAGGGTTTTGCTGGTGGTATCACATGTGATATTTGTCAAAAAAAAACGTGAGGGTCGGGGCGACCCCCATGCTATTTTATTACAAATAGCTGGTTGCTAAGAAACGGCCTGGGAAACCGGTCATCATGTCCTTATGTCCTTAACAACGGATGATTCATCATATGCGGGTTTTTTTTTCCTTTTTCGGGTGCGGTATGATTGATGATGGATTTACATCGGGGGACGCTTTTTTATTTTTTAATAAAGGAAATGTCAAAAACTGTGTTTTCATTTTTTTGGGCACTTTTTTGGTGAATGGGTAGTCCATGCTCATTCACATGGGGGGGTTTAAAGGGGGTTTCAGATTCTGATAAGCCCCCTGCCCGCATGACCCCTACAACTACCAGCCAGGGTTGTTGGGGTGAGGCCCTTGTCCTGGAGGGTGGCAGAGCCTCCCCTGACCCAGAGCACCAACCCCCTCCATTGAGGGCAAGTGGCCCGGTATGGTTCAGAGGGAGGGGGCAGTCGCTCGTCCCTTTTCCTGACCTGCCAGGCTGCATGCTCAGATAGGGGTCTGATATGAATTTGGGGGGGGGGGGCAGGCTGTTTTTTGCTTTACATTTTGCTGCAGGGTTCCCCTTAAAATTATGTTTTTTCATCATTTCTAATTGTTGAAATTTTTTCTATTACAGTCAGCTATCAGCGGGAAACCTGCTGTTGAGTCATCCGTTGTTAAGGACGCAGCGGCCGGCTTCCCTGCCGATCCTTAGCAACCAGCTCAATGAGATAAACTACTACATTAAATAATGTGGTAATTACCGCTAAATTGAACAAATACTGCATTCGGTATTTTACGCAAAATTCTTAGTGACGTGCACTTTCAAAACTGATTTACCGCAAGCATTATTTTACCAAATATTTAGGGCCGTTACTTAACTTTAATGCCCTGTACACACGGTCGGACATTCCGATGACAAAATCCGTTGGATTTTGTCCGACAGATTTTGGCCCAAACTTGTCTTACATACACACGGTCGCACAAAGTTGTCGGAAAATCTGATCGTTCAGAATGAGGTGACATGCAACATGTACGACGGGACTATAAAGAGGCCAATAGCCAATAGCTTTCGTCCCGTAATTTATTCTGAGCATGCAGGGCACTTTGTGCATCTGAATTGTCTACACACGATCGGAATTTAAACGATCGGATTTTGTTGTCGGAAAATTTTAGATCCAGATCTCAAACTTTGTGTGTCAGAAATTCCGATGGAAAAAGTCAGATGGAGCCCACACACGATTGGAAATTTCCGACAACACAGTCCGATTGCACATTTTCCGTCGGAAAGTCCGACCGTGTGTACAGGGCATTAGTCAAGTGATCCCTATATCTGCTATACAGTATACCTTATCATGCAGAAGACATCTTAAATAATGTATAGGCTGCTGTTTTAACAATTTGGCACTTCCAAACCTATTTTAATGTAATTTAATAAATCAAATTGTATATATAAATGTACATCCAAATGGCATCTGATGTAATGTACTCTCTCTTTGTTTTTGTCAGTTTTTTTGTTTTTTTTTTGCACTGCCTTTTTCCATGCCTAAATAGCGCAGTATATATCCTAATATTTCAGTGTACAATAAAATATCAGGAGACGTTTTTTTTCCATATTTTTCAGCTGTTTGCCCTGAAATCCTTTCATCAAGAATAGACACGCTCCTAACCCATTATCACACGACCCTCTTACTTCTACCAGATTCTCTAGACTCAACACTAGTACAACCAATATGCAAGCCAGCAGTCTCCTAGGCAACCTGATTTTGGAAATAATAATTGTATATACTGTATATATAAATACATACATTCTGTATATTTATTCAGTTGAGCTCTGCTATCTTGCCCATTGAATAAGAGCTGTATGCAGCACACAGAATTCCTGCATAAAAAATAATTCCTGTCAACACTGCAACTCTTTGAATTGCCTTGCTCTGTACATCCTTAGCCTGCACTACCTCATTTGACAGCCAGAAATATACTTTTCTTATTACTAGTCATCAATTGCCTATTAGCACAAAATTCCAAAGGAAAATAAACAAGAAAATAAATATATAAAAATGACTCACTCTCCGAACTGTGGAAATTGTTCAGTGCCTTTGTCTAAACTGTTAAAATGCATTTACACTAATTGTCATGTCAACTTAATTATGCTTGAGGTCATTGTAGCCATATTGCCAAGTGTGTACTGTCTGTGATGCTTTTTTTTATTTACTATGCACTAACATCCAAATTTTCCATTTCTTTTATTTGCTATGCACTAACATCTAAATTGTCCACTTCTTCTATTTGCTATGCACTAACATCCAAATTGTACACTTTTTTTATATGCTATGCACTAACCATCCACATTTTCCACTTTTTTTTATTTGCTATGCACTGACATCCACATCTTCCACTTCTTTTATTTGCTATGCACTTACATCCAAATTCTTCACTTTTTTTATTTGTTATGCACTAATATCCACATTTTCCACTTTTTTATGTGCTATGCACTAACATCCAAATTTTCAAGGCAAGCTTTTGGGGCGTACCTAATTCTTCAAGGCCCAAGCCGTTCTCATACACAAAGTTTTAGCAGAATAGAAAAGAGGGCACGCAATTAGGGCCCACGCACATGAGACAGTGGATGCCACCACCATTTGTTTAAAGCGTAACTCCACTTGGGTTGAGAAAAAAACATTCCCCTCTGGGTGATCGATGTACATTGCAAGGGGTATAACAAGATTTGTTGCAGATTCCTACCTTTTGTTATTCTGAAGTAATCCATGTGTGTTTGTCACTGCCTCTGTATTGAGTGGGTCTAGTGGGAGTGGTTTCATAATAAACTGTCAGGTGTGCAGCTGCAGGGCGCTAATGAGGAAATCTGCTGGGCCTGCATACCTTTAGACGGGTTCCTATTGAAAGTATCTATATTGAAATCTGACTTGTATCTTAGGCAGACTTCTGGGAAAATTGGTGAGCCAATCACACAAGCAGGAACTGATGTTTCTGGGGAGTGGCCAGTACACCCTCTGTGTACAGAAAATTCCAGGTAGACATATTGCAATGCATTCTCCGAAAATTACAGTGGCTGCAGATTGAAAAATAAAGGAAATTTTTATTAACATTCAATTACAATATGATTAGTGTCGCAGTTATATGTGCTATATTATTTTTTCTTTATTTGCTATTTTTTTCTCCACGAAAGTGGAGTTAACCTTGACTATTGTATAACAGATGTACTGTGCTTACATACTGCCTGACCAATGCTTGCTACAGCCCCTTTAGCATTCTTCCCATTAATAGAAACCACACCAGGTTGGAGTAAACTTTGGCCGTAGCAGCCCCTTTATTAAACCATAAATTTAAATGAACATAACCATCAACATCTGATATTTGCATTGGTCTTTGCAGGCACTCCACATACCATCTGTTTAATAATAGTAATGCACTGCAGTACCTTTTAAATCTGATAATAGGCCTCTCGCCGACATACTGGCTCGGAGACGACCAACTGACCGCAGTGCACCCGTTAACCAAATTCCAGTTAAACCACCGTTAGCTGGAATACCACCATCGGGAACCATACCACCATGGGTCCCGGACTCTCCTTATCCGAGGTTTCTTCATTCACCTGCAAAGACCAACACCCGCCACAGCGCACAAGGGGAAAACCTTACCCTTGGGTGCCCCTCCAACCCCAACTATTTCTATATGCCGCCGGAAAACCCTGAGTCCACATATGGGACCCCCCAGCATGGGGGTTACTCCGTCACCTTGACCGCACACCTCTAGCTGCCCACTGACCAACCTTGCCATTCCAAACCCAGCAGCAGCTGACCTCCCCATGGACTTCGTATGAAGCTATTCTCATACCCTCTACCGATCGGCCCATCACCAAATCGACCGACCAATGATGTAGGGCCCACCGCCAATGTCCCCCTAGAAAGCCCTGCGGATGTGCCCGAATCCACCTTCATAACCCTCGTCCCGTCCCAAATAGACTTTAAGCGCACATGATTACCACCGACATGTGGCACCCAGTTCCCAGCGGCCCCCCTTTTAGTCACACCGGGCCGCCTACATACTGAATTCTCCACCACAATTATGTTCCTGTTTGTTCATGTTTTGTCTCGACACCTAACACCCGTAATTTTTATAGCTGAAACTGCCTAGAAATCTGGACATAGTGCAACCGTTCCGACGTAGCAACAGAGACCCCCCCCCACCTTTGGGCTCACCGTTCCCATTTGCGCCCCTACTGAGCTTTTCCCCCTCCTGAACCTCCCAGAAAAGCTAACCCAAGCACCGAACCTGTCTGCCCGAACGGAAACTACCGAGAGGAACCTTCCCTCGGGAACAAGGAAACTTCCTTACTGATAAAACCCACCAAACCAAATGAGCTAAAATTAAATAAATAAATAATACATAAATGAATTCCGGCAAATCCAAAAACGACACAGTGTGCTCCGTGTCCTGGCGCAACGAGAGAGTCGATCCCCTTTTAGTGCTGGTCTTGCAATGAAGTACCAGCAAACCTGCGATTTTGTAGAAAAAATACACAACCCACCGCCTCCGGATCCGCAAAAACCCCTGCACCGAATCAGACCCTCCCTTGGGCCCCACTGTTACAACGCTGCTTGAAGCACCAATGACAGACATGCCTGCCAAAACCCCGAAAGGATGAAGTAAAGTACCGTGACTAATTGCCTTTGTGGCCCGCCTAACCCAACTTACAGGGATCCAACCCTGGCATACGGGACAGAGAAACCTACTGGTTGCTGCGGCACCGTGGCCCCATTCCCGGGATACCTACCCAACGCAAGCCAAACCAAGCTTATACCATGGCACTCCCACCCCCGAGAGGTGGACAGCACCCCCAAATGAGGACTACAAATCTCTCAACCCCAAAGGACAGAATCGAACAGCCCAACCCCCAGCTGACATTAGACTGCAAACCTATGGTAACCCATACCCCCTTTCATGATGTCTACGTATCAACGCACGACAGAACCCCAACACACTCACTCCATACTCCGGGGCCAGCACCACTGGAAGCCATACCGTCGATGCACCTTATGTATCCCACCGGCATACTTCACGAATGCGAATGGCACCCCCCTCCACTGGCCCATGGAGAAAGCCTAACAGCTCGTCCTGCCGGCCACAGTCCATACCTAACCACTAAACCCACCTCGCCTAATGCCCTAAAATCTATGCAGTCCTACATATCCGTGCTTATATCAATAACCACTCACCAAATACTTACCGATACCCCGACGTCACCCTCGCTACCGTAAAATTCACCACTTACGTATTTACCAAATACTTACCTCACACCTCCACGTTACCAACGCGATAGTAAAATGAACTATGTACGTACTCACCAGACACTTGATGCCCCAATGTCACCACCACAATGTCAGGAAGGGACCCCCATACCTCCGATGGGCCCAACCAACATTTTCAACACTTAGAAGGGGACACCCATACCTTCGATGGGCCCCCACCAACATTTTTCCAGCGTTAGGAGGGGCCACCGATAATTCCGATGGGCCCCAACCACATTTCTCCACCATTAGGAAGGGCCACCCATGACTCCGATGGGCCCCACCAACATTTCCCTAGTGATGAAGGGACACCCAACCACCGATGGGCCCAACCAACATCTCTTCCCACAGGCAGGAAGGGACACCCATCCCTCCGATGGGCCCCAACCACCAGCTTCCCCATCATCCGGAAGAGACAACCATACCTCCGATGGGCCCCAGTCCCCCCCTGACATCCACCGTTCCAGCACTTCCCAGGGAAGCAGGGACACCCGCACCCCCGATGTGTCCAACCCACCATCTTCCTCAACTCAGAAGGGGCACCCATACCTCCGCTGGGCCCAACCCCCCCTATTTCCCCAAGTTAAGAAGGAAAAGACAAAACCCATGCCACTGGTGGGCCCCAACCCCCCATCCTTTTCCAATCAGGAAGGGGCCCCCCCATACCTCAGACTGGCCGCAACCCACCGGTTTATTACCGTTAGAAAGGAAACCCCCACGCCTCAAAGCAGTCACACCCACTACTTTTCCCAGTTAGGAAGGGCCACCCCAACTCGGATGCGCACAACCCACCGTGTTATTTCCCAGATAGGAAAGGAGACCCATTCATATCAAGAGGATCGGACCACCCCGCCTCCGATAGGTCCGGCCCTACATATATTTCCTGGGTCCCCCCACGCCCTCAACCCATCTAGATGCTCACTGCCCCCTTTTTATTTTATTTTATTTCTCTTTTTTTTTTTTTTATTTACCAGACCCACCCCAGCCAGAAAGGGGTACCCAAACTCAGATGTGCACAGACCCACCATCTTTTACCCAGGTAGCTAGGGGCACCCATACCTCCTCTGGGCCCCACCCACTACAGTCCCCCCAGGCAGGGCAAGACCTCCACACCCCCGAGGGGCCTGGCCCTCCAGTCCTTCCCATGTGGACCCCCGCCCCCGTCCCGGGGTAAACTGCACCCTAATAGCTAAAGCCAGTACTAAGCAGGGAAAATTCCTCACGCTCCTTCCGTACCGCCGCATTCCCTCACCGTGTTCCCTTTTCGCCGGACCCCAGCTGTCTTGCCACATGTCCAAAGCCTCCAGGTACACAGTGCCCCAGTCCCCACCTTCCACAGCTGACCCAGAACCCGTGAGAAGGTGCGCTTTTTGGGGCCCTGCACCAGCACCTACCCTGCCTCTTAGGTCAGAGGCAGCTAAACCCCCCAGCCACCTGTGCACTAGCCGCCTCCAGCCCTGTTCACCCCCTCTACGTAAACCAGACTACTGATGGGCCACCCGTGCCATCTACCCGGAAACCCCCACACTCCTGTATCCACCCTGGCACTGGCGTGAATGTGGGCCAAAAGAAACTGGGGAAAAAACCCCCACGCAAACCTGACCGCGTGTCCTGGCCCTTATGCCGTGGCCTGGGCCCACCCACACCGATCCCCCCTGCTAACCCACAGCCTGCCAGAAAATAGAAAAATTTTAAAAGGGTTTACCCAGTAGCCTGGTGCGAGTCCCACCAGCCGAAGATCCCGCCGATCGTCTCTGGGGCTCTTCCTCCTCTTCCGACCATGCCTCCCCTTTGAACGCTGCTCCAACTGTCCGTCCCCCAGCAATCGCCAGCCCTCCTGGGGAAGCATCTCAGGATACCGAGGATCCGCGCGGCTGCTGCCTCCGCCTTCTCGTGCCGGATCCACCCACTGGAACTCCATTGCTGTGCCTGGGCATGTCCGAGTGATGGGGGGGGCACCTCTGTCCCCTTCCACAGATACCACTGAACAGTGCGTAGAGAGCCACCGGCCGGGGCAATGCAGGCCTGATGTCCGCAGCAGGATTCAGTAGTCTATGAAATTTGTCGGTGCCGAGCTCCGCCTCCCCTGCCGACTCACTGGCAGGGGGGTTGAGGGAGCCTGCGTGTTCCTCTCGCTGTAGTGGGGGGGGGGTGCAAAAACTGTCCATGTCCCCAGATCGCCCGCCTACCACTGGTCGTTGCGGGGGGGGGCTGTGCAACCCCCGTGTCGGCCACTGGAGAGCGAAAGGCCGCCGGCCATGTTCTCCCCAAAGCTCCACCAGCGGCGGAGCCCACGTGCTCCTGGAAGAGCCGAACCGAGGGCTGCCACACCGCAGTTCACCCCACTGGTCCCGGAGCGGGGGGGGGGGGCTGTGTAACCCCCGTGTCGGCCTCCGGAGAGCGAAAGGCCACCGGCCAAGCTCTCCATCAAAGCGCTGTTCACCCCACCGTCCCCGGAGCCCCCCGTCGCCGAATGCCATGGGGGGGTAAGGATCCCCCATCCGTGTGCACCGCGGGCAGGGGGGGGGCGTGTAACCCCCGTGTCGGCCTCTGGATAGCGAAAGGCCGCCGGCCATGTTCTCCACCAAAGCTCCGCCCCCCCCGCCTCCCCGCCAGCGGCGGAACCCACGTGCTCCTGGAGAGCTGAACCGAGGGCTGCCACACCGCTGTTCACCGCACTGTTCCCGGAGCCCCCCCGTCGCCGAGTGCCGGCGGGGGGGGGGGGTTAGGATCCCCCATCCGTGTGTACCGGGAGCAGCACCCATCCGGCCTGTTGTTGTCCATGGGGAAAGTCCTGTGAGAGGGGCTCCAGCGGCACTGGTCTGCCAGTACGCGTGGACTCCTGAACATGTCGCCCGCTCACCTCGACCGGCCCCCCTCTCTCGTCCCGCCGCTATCCTGCCCTCCGTGCCGCCGATCCAGACCGCAGCAAGGCTCCTCCAAGCTTGCTCCTGTACGCTGAACTGATACCTGGGGGAGGGGCCAGCTCCTTTTTACTCTCCTATCCCCTCCTCCCCAAGTTCCTCCAATCATGCAAGCCCTCGCCTTTCTGCACCCTGTTAACACTGTCATGCCCAGCCCTACGCTATTTCTTCATTTTATTTATTTTCGCTACGGGCTTTCCTTTAAATTAATAAATTTTTATAAAAAAAGAGAAAATTAGTAAAACATTTTTCGGTGTTGATGCCCCCATAAGAATATGCTCTCCTGCCATGTGGATTGTGGCGGGAAGGCTAAGTATCCACGTGTCTCTTCTGAAAGGTTCTGTACCCCTATAAATACAAGCGGATCGACGAGCTCCCCTCCCTCTCACCCCTTGGTTATGATTAATCTTGATTATATTTTGCTTTAAGTGGGGTGCCCTTTAAAAAAATAAAAATAAAAGTCAGCAGCTACAAATACTGCTGCTGACTTTTAATAATCGGACACTTACCTGTCCCGGGGTCCAGCGATGCGGGGGAACGAAGCCCCCCTCATTCCCGCTCCGCTCGGGGCACCGTCATTCTTACTGTGGGCACCTGGCTGTGGCTTCACAGCCGGGGCACCCACTGTGCATGCGCGAGCGGCGCAAGGCGCCGTGATACGCCGTACAGTCATCTGGGACACGTGACAGGTCCCAGATGACTGTGTCGTGAGGGGAAGTGATGTCACCAGCCCGGGCAATGAAGAAGGCCGACTACAAGGAACCCCCTTGCAACAGGCATTTAGAGGTGAGTAAAAAAAAAAAAAAAATTTCCGATAATATTTTTTAATTATTTTTTTAAGAATTTTAAACTATTTTTTTATTTTTTGGTGGCAACACCACTTTAAGCTCTGAGACTAAGTGATATGTGTTTAAGTTTATTATATATTTTAGTGTTTATTTGAATATAATATTTGTTTATTCAAACCAATAAAAGTACTGTGGCCATTTCTATGCCAAGAAAACTGTTTGTGTTGGTTTATTTTCTATTTATTATGTTTTATTGAATAATTGGTATGTTGAATTAGAAAGGGCAGCCTTCCATTCAATGTTAATAAGACAATCTCGAAAGAAAAACAAAACAAACAAAAAATCATAATTAACCACTTGACCTCCGTATGGTTTTACTACCTTCATGACCAGAGCATTTTTTTGCTATTCAGCACTGCACTACTTTAACTAGCAATTGCTCGATCATGCCACACTGTACCCAAAGGAAATTGATACCAATTTTTTTTATTTCTTTTTTTAAACTTTGATTGCTGTTGCAGTGATGATCACTGTAACAGCAATGTTTTGAACTATCATTAATTGGTTACATTTGTAACAGCTGGGATTTACATTTGTGTGTTGTGATTGGCCCAAAGCTATCACATTGAACAGGATGCTGTGATTGGCCCACGTACCATGTGATAGCTGTGGGACAATCACAGCATCACTATAGGATTCACAGTTGTTATGAATGAAATTCATTCATAACAGCTTTGTTGACATTGTGATCATTTGAAGGCAGAGAAGGCGGCCGGGTACTGGGCACAGAAGAAAGCCACAATCCAATGTGCCCAGTGGACAGATCGGTTTGCGGGAGTGGCATACTGTGGGCCCAAGGGGGAGCATGCACGCCCCTCAGCTGGATGAGATACATGTACATTACCGTTGCTATGTATGTTTGTTTGTTTTTTTCCCCTCAGAGATTGTCAGACGTAAAATGGTTGAAAAGCCAATATACCCAGTGAAGTGACTAGCCTCAGATGATACACAGAGATTAAACAAATCTTCGTACATAAGTTGTACCCTTTAATCTGCAGCTATCTGTCCTGTAGCTCCTTCTAAAAAACACACAGCTCTGAGAGTTGATTGGAGTGAAGGGGCACACACCCCTCCACACAGCAAACATGAACAATTTAGAGCTAAGGATATGAATCACAGGCTGTGTGCTGCAGCCCCCTCCCCATCACCTTTGTAATGCCTGGTGTCAGGAAAACCTGTCAGAAATGACTCATGTAGAGAGGAAGGAATGGGGCAGTAGAGATAAATTACACATAGTGCTTTGGATAGAGACACGTACATTTTTTTTCTGAATCAAAAATGCATGAAAATTAGGTTATATGGTTTTCAATGGCATAGCTCACACCAGTGCCTGCAGTTCCAGAAAAAAAGTAGAATATGTTGCATTTTTCCTGCACTGGACTATACTGGAACACTGTAAAACGCATCAAGAAAGTACTGGAATGCACCGGAATGCACTGGAACACACATGTCCTTATAAAAAGAGGAACTGCAGTCTGCTCACGTAATTTGTAATAAAAGCATCTTT